>NC_081180.1:115196790-115507445 GCF_029867415.1 Vicia villosa
GTTCAATAGTCACAGGTAGAACAGCAGGATATGGCATAAGGAGTTTCTGAGCATGAGTGCGGACCCATCTGAGGTAGGGTTCCATAGGAATAGAATTCCATTGCCCCAGAGTATTGCTTTCTATTCTATAGACACTGTCCCAAGCCTGTATGAATCTTCGTCGGTGTCTGTGAGAATCATTCTCGTAATCAAACACAATGCCACGGATAATCATGTCATGAGGACCGTTGCTTCTTGCATATCCGAATTGGCGTAGAGCTAGAGAGGGATTGTAAGTGATACCTCCTTTAATGCCAAGGAGTGGCACATTAGGGTATTCTCCACAATGATCAATGATAGTAATGTCTCTTTGAAAGAAGTTGTTCCATCGGATATCTGAATGAGATAAAGACATGATTCTGTAAGACCATTGTGCTCTTTGTTCATTTCTCAGTACTGATCGGGGAAGATGACATGTAAACCACCTAGCCAGCAGTGGTATACAGCACATGAGAGTTCCTCGCTTCTTCGTGGTACGAGTGTGTAGAGAGTGTAGGATGTCTCCCAGCAATGTTGGTACCGGGTTGCGAATTAGGAAAAGGTTGATGATGTGTACACTTATGAACTGGTCGGAATTAGGGAACAAAACCAACCCATAGATCAAAAGAGCCATAACTTCTTCAAAAGCTGGATAACTTTTGTTTTCTAGCAGTAGTCGAGCCTTTTCCAGTAAGAATTTGGCAAGCAAACCCTCAACTCCACTCTTTGTTTCCCAATTGGATTTGATTTCTGACTTTTGCAGATGTAAAGCAGCAGCAATGACTTCAGGTTTTGGTTTTCTTTCTAAACCAGTGAAAGGTAATTGATCTTGGATTGGTAATCCAATTAATTCAGAGAATTCTTCCAAAGTGGGTACCAACTGGTAATCAGGAAATGTGAAGCAATGATGTTCAGGGTCGAAGAACTGGAACAGGACCCGTATCATGTCTTCTTCAAACTTTGAGGTAACCAAATGGAGTAGGTGACCATGCTTTTCAGTGAATTGAGCATTCCTGGGGAATTCTGCTACCAAGACTTTGAGTTCAGATGGCACCGTTGAGATATTGATTCGGATGTAATCTCTGGTGGCGGGAGCCATTACCTGCAAAAACAAAAGTAAACTCTTTGATCCTTGAAATGTGTAGTGAAAAATGATGTGTTTATGATGCAAACATGTGGCACACAAAAACAAATCAAACAATAGCCTTAGGTTTAAAGGCTTGCATGAGGTTGATAGGTGATACCCTCCCCTCTGAAGTTGAGTTGGTTGAAAACCTGTCCTAGAATAGTATTCGGGTTCTATGATCCTTGGAGACAACATCTCAATACGGCGCTCGGACGGCCGATCAAGAATATTCCTCGAGGATAACTAGCTTCGATCAATTTCAAAGCTAGCCACTTAATAGGCCACAAGTCAAGTTCAACTAAAAGGTTCTAAGACAAATTAGTGTTAATGACACTTCGGAAGCCTAATATACTCCTTGATCGCTTTCAAGGGACATCAGTATAAACCAAAGTATCACACTAACGATGACTACCAGATCAACCGTATCGGTACATGCCGTACAGTTTCCTTGGTCTATTGTCATATACTTAAGGTATCTCGAGATTCGGGTTAGAATCTTTCACACAAGCAAAGTACCCAAGCAAACCTGTGAAAAGTAAAGCAATCAGATCAAACAATTTGAAAACATCGAAATGATCTATACTCTAAAGGTAACCCCTTTTGAAAACATTTTGAATTTGAATTTGAAATCCCCAGCAGAGTCGCCAGTTCTGTGGACCGTCCTTTCGGGCCATACCCCTCCGTGGGTGGGATACGTGAACTGACTCTTTTTTGTCGATCGGACGCTTTCGCGTCACTTTTGAAAAAGTTTACAGAGTCGCCACCGACCTTTTATTTTATCCAATGAAGGAAAGGTTTATAAAAGAAACAGAAAAAAGACCTTTGAGAGATTCTGGGTAAGGGGGTAGGTTATACAAAGGGAAGGTGTTAGCACCCTTTGTATCCATGGTTATCCATGGGCTCTTTAGTTTGCTTAGCTCATTTGCTTTACTTTTCAATTGATTCGGAATGCTTTACCTGTGTTTTTGAAATACCTTTGCAAATAGAATTTGTAATGATCCTTGTGCGGATATATACAAATGCTTGTTTATCTTTCGAAAGATGTTTTGAAAAGAACGTTAATTTTGTAATGATCCGTGTTTGGATGTATACAAAATATTGTCTTTTGGAAAATTTGTTTTGAAAAACAACAGTGTATGAGAATTTTGTTTGTTTTGATTTTGAGCAAGCAAACTAGGAGGTCTACCCTGAGTTAGGAGGTCTTTATCCTTGTTCCCTTTAAAAATCTATCCATTCGTCGGATATAAACAAAAGGTTCGATTTTGTACTCGAAACAGTAGAAATGTAACTTTGATTTTGAAAAGAGTGAAAAGGGGTTACCCTAGGAGGTGCAAATGTGATTGTGATTGAATTCAGATATTTATCTTTGAAGTTAGTGATCTGACGGTTCAGTTTTATCTTTGACATACACGCAGTTTATATGGGTGCTGGAAATTAAAATGCGGAAATGTAAAGTGCAGAAAGTAAATCTACGCTATTACATCGATTGTGCGGGAAATGTAAACTAGCCTATTTACATGAATTTGACATCCTATACATTTATCTAGGAATTTTAAATTGCAAGAAATAAAAGGCATATTTTTGTATTTTTGTGATTTATTTTAAATATAATTAATGCATTATTAATTAATTTAAAATGAAGAAAAGATGAAAATATGATTAAACTTAGAAAATAAGTTTAGAATATGTACAAAATGTTTGTCAATTAATTTTAGAACAAAACTAATTTTTTTTTTGAATTTTTGAAATTGTTTTTTGGGTTTTTTAAGTTAATTAAGACATAATTATATAAATAATTACACAAATAATTAAAGCTTAAAGAGAAAATTATCCTAAATATGTACAAAATTAGTTTATGATATATAAACAATATTTAACACAAAGAACAATTTTTTTTATGATTTTTTGATTGGTTAGAATAATTAAAAAGTAAATATATAAATATAAACTAATTAATTATGTAAAATATTGGAATTATGAAGAAAAATAAAATATTTTTATTTCAGAAAATAATATATATTTTTAGAAGTCTAAAATATTTTTGTGGAATTTTTTTGATTTTTTAAACTATTTTTAAATAATTTTGCAATAAAAATAAAATAAAAATAGAAAATATGAAAGGATACTGATCCTGTGTGGTAAGATTGAGGGTCCATGGTATAGGCTGTGTGTTATGATCATTGGATGAGCTGGCTTGATTGATCATGTGGTTCAGATTTGGAGGCGCATGATATGAGTGTGGGGAGCATGTACTGAATTCAAGGAGAATTCAGATTCTCTGACTGGGACCCATGCTGGTTGACCAGCGAATGAGAAACGTGGAAAGGGCCACGCAGGCACGCTGAAAAGTCAAAGCTGGGGCTGACGAACCACGCTGGGACGCGTGGTCGTCTTCAACCTCCAGAAGTGTGGTTTTTGGACTCAAATAGCGGGGGTTTTTAACCTCCCTTATTTGAACGATAAAATATGCAGTTTTTGATAACTTCTGAACCTGCAAAAAACAAGCGTTAGCAATGAATGAAAGTGACCCAGATCCCTTTAAAATCACCTCCTGAACACGATGGTGGTATTAGTTTTGCAATTTGAGGTCTGTAGCCATGGATTCGAAGAGATTCAAGTATGAACACTCATGAGCTCGTGTTAATGGTATGGGGTGATTCTCACGTGGGAACTCTCATGTTAAAGCCCAGATCACTCATATAGGACCTCATGAACATATTAAGATGGTTAGTTTACATGGAAATTGATTGCATATAAGAAAACGAAAGTAAAGGGCATATGTACATGAAGAACTTTATGTGCACTATACGACTCTCATGGGACTATATTATGAGTTCAATCTTACTCTATGTTGTTTGAGAAGATGATTGGAAAGCTTTGTTTGTATTAATATTGATTGAAATATAGAATTGGAAAATTACAAAGTGTATGTATTTTTTGGAGAATTTTATGATAAAGATGGCTATGCTCTTGTTCTAATTCGTGTGTTCTTCTATTGTAGATGTATGATGCTTCTTTTATAGCCCAAAGGCTGCTTGGAAGTGAAGCAAGAAGCCTTGTTGCCTTTGTTGAAAGTTTGGTTTTTAAAATATTAAAAACCTTGAATTTTTGACCAATCCTTAACTCCATTCAATGCTCTTGCCTTGGGCATCAATTTTCTGCAGAAAAAATGAAGACTTTGGAGGTGTGTCATACTTGGAGATCAAGCCATCAATTATCCATGCAATTTCCTTTAATTTTAATCTTAAAATAAGATAAAATTATGTCAAAAATGGATAATATAGATGTGGGCTTTGTCTTGGTCGTGGGAGGCCCATAGTAACATGGCAAAGATGTTTGGACCACAAAAACTTGGCATCTTTTGGAAAAAAAACATTTTTGAGCAATGTTGATTTCATGCATTTTCCCAAAATTTAGCCAACTTCAACAAGGTGTAAATCCTTCAATTTTTGTCATATGAAGGAGATCTTGCACTTTTTGGAAACCTCAAAGAGTCCTCTAACCAATGTCTTTGGTCTCATATCAAAATGATTTTTGGTTCTCCTTGTGTGTCCATTTGAAAAAAGTGTCTTTTTGTTGACTTTGAAAATGACCTGTAATGTCTTTGGCCATATTTTTCAAATGGTGAATGCTATGACCATGGGATCAATTGCATTTGAAAGATAATTGAATTTCCTTCAAAATGAGCTTTGGTTGACATTTTTTGGATGAAGGATGAGAGAGTTATGATCAGTCAAAGTTGAGTTGACTTTTCAGGCAAAAACCCTAATTTTGAATCTTAGGGTTTTGTTGATTTTTGATCTTTCCTTGATGAATTGTGATCATCCAATGATCAAATGTTGAATCCTTTGACAAAATATGGACTTTGACAAAAAATTTCATTTTTGACTGTCAGTTGACTTTTTTGGTCAAACGGGTCGTCTGTTGACTGTTTGAGCTGCTGACGGTGCGTCTGAGTGAATTGAAGTTTGAAAATTTGTATGATGGTACTTTGAGATGTATGGATGTATATGAAATCCATTTGAGCTCTCAAAACTTGTTGCTCCTGTTAAAACAAGAAAAACCCTGATTAGGGACTGTCTGTATAGGAGGCAGTTAAGCGTACCTGATTTTTGTGCAGTGTTGAGTTTCTGCTAATCATGTGATATTCAGAAGACTTCTAACACAAAAATCTTGGAAATTTGAATTGTGAATGATTGATTTGATTGATTGTACAAATCACTGTGAATTGTACTGTCTGCAGTTTGTCTGTCAACCGACTGTTCGTGTACTGAAGCAGCAGTTAAAGTGAAAAAGTCAACTGTCAAAGTTAATTTTCTTTTCTTTTGTTATTTTTGTTTTTGTTTGGTGTGAAGCATGAAAATTTATTTACATGACTTGTTAGAAAACAGAAACATAATAAATAACTGATATTTACAGTATGTGGGCAAAATTACCGATAATAACCTGAAAATTATTTACTGCACAGAAATAGAAATATTTGACTGGCAGAAAACACACAAAATATTATCTTAGTAATTAAGCAATATTATGACAAATAGTACAACATTTAATACTGACAGCATAAATATTACATACTATTGAACAGTACGACGAGTAGACGGTACGTTTAAGAAAATAAGAAACACGACAAATTTTAAGAATGACGATTAATGACCCATGCTATGAACAATAACATGTAGATGATTGGGAGCATAGCCATTGCAAGTCCACACTCCTCAGGACTATGCAGGCAGAAGAAAGTCATGATCACCGTAGCAATGGTGATGACTGTAAGAAGTAGTGTCTCTATCCATTTTGCCATTCTTGTTAGGGAAGAAAAGGAGATGGATATGAGATAGGAATTTGAAAGATGAGTTAGAATTTGATGTGAGATTTTATGGAAGAAAATGAGAAGTATTTATAGAATGGAAAGAAGGATAGAGACGTTGGGGAATAGCGTGATTCCGTACAAAAGGAAAATTTGAGTGGAAGTAAGATTTGAAAGAAAGTGGAGATAGTGTTGGAAAAAAAGAGAGATTTGATTTTTGAAAAAGAGATTTGAAAAGATTTTTGAAAATAATGGAATATAGTACAAAAATTAGTGGGAAACAAAAGATATTGTTACCAGTACAGTGTGAGTTTCCTGCTTTTGCGCCTGCAAAAAGATTTAACCCTGCATGAACTGTGTTAGTACTATTTATCTGTAAAATAAATAAATAGTATTTGTGAAGTAAAGAACAGTATTTGGCGTTTGCGTAAGAATAAATTCCACTGTAAGCCAAGTTACTGTGTAAGAAAAATTCTGAAAACCAAGTTCTTCATATGTCAGGATATTTGAAAAAAAATCCATGTTTATATGAGACTCTTAATTTTCATATTGAAACTTTCCTGAAAAAAGAAGTGGGCAAATTTTGGGGTATAACACCCACGTATGTTCGACCTGAACTACGTTATGAAGTGGCTTTTGAACTTAATCCTCCAAAATTCCCTCCACTACCTAGTGCTGACTTTGGTGTGGCTCTAAGTCCTCCTTTTCCAGACTGGTTTGTGTGTGGGAATGCCATTAAAATCCTTCAGGAACAATCTAAAAAACACGCTGAACGAGTGGTCCCGACTAAGCATACCCTGGATACTTTCAAAGGACATCTTCATATAGGTCTTGAGCACGTTTGTGTCTTGACTCCAATACCTGAAGGTTGGGGTTTAGACAATCCTTCGACTAACTTTCCTTATTTACTCAAACACTGATTTCTATCTTTGTTCACAGCTGTTACTCGAAAGAAAAGTATCAAGGAAGCCCCTACACAGAAAGGCGCTAGAGCTTCGAAAAGCACCAAGACAAGTGGGAGTGACTCCTTCACTACTGGCAAAAAACTCACGGTACATTCATACCTTACATTTTGACTTGTGCAATTTTATGAATATTGCTTACTTTGATTACTGTGCATTTTCAGAGTTCGAAGCCTCCGACCCCTTCAAAGCGGAAAGTTTCTCCTACCAATGATTCAGATGATGAAGATAAATCTCCCCCTCGTACCAGACAAGCAGCGAAGAAAAGACAGAAGGCTACTAATCCTTTAACTAAAGAAAAGGAATCTGGAACTTCGAAACTCACTTCATCGAGTGATAAGATATCTTCTGATGAATCACCTTTAAAGGTCGCTTGTGCTATTCCAGTTGTGGAAAGCCATAACTCTAGCCCAGATAACGTCCCAAACAAGGTATTTGGACCTTATAACATAATCACTTTTTATACTTAACTTTAACAACCGAGTTTATCTCTTACCTTGTCGATACAGGATGACGTGGGCACCACTACTTCTGATCTCAACACTTCAAACCTCAGCATTGATCTTGGCAACCTTCAAGGTATGTATTCGTCTCTTCGATTGACAAATAACTTTTTGATGGCTTCTTGTCCTAACAAACTTTGATTTACGTAACAGGTGTCCCTTAACATAAATCTCCCGCCCTTTCTGAAATCCTCGAAGATGCCCAACCTATCACGACCAACGTCTCTCCTGTGCATGTTGAAGAAAGTCATTCGAATGACGCTTCTCCAGTTACCCACCAAGATAAAGACATGGAAGAGAACCCACAAAATTCAAATAGTGGCAACATAGTCGACCAGCCAATCGAGAGCGAAGACACTATCTCTGAACATGAAGATGTAGATGAAACTTCTAACTTGCCTCCCTTCGGCAATAATGAAACTTCGACTCTCGGGAATATAGTTACTCCTGTGGCTACTTCGAAGCAGACCACTGCAATGCTTACTCCTACAGAACTGGAGCAACTCAAAGATACTAATCCCGTAAGCTTTCTCAAGGCTATGATGAATGCTAAGGGCATTTCGCCTCTCCGGCTCGAGCCTTCTTCGACTGTTTTGACGGACGGTGGTAAGGAGAATGACATTCCAACGCTCCTTCGTCAAATAAAAGAAAAGCTCTTTGAGACCAATCTTATTGAAACTCTACGCAAGGACTCCACCAGCTATTTTGGTTTGATCAACCTTTTGAAGAAAGTGGATCTACTCCAGGTCTCGGATGAAGTCTCTGACGTAATTGTCTCGCTAAGTTCTCTTCTGGATCAACTTCAAGCTGATAACCTCCGCAAACGGGATGTTGATGAAAAACTCAAGGCGAAAATGATTTTTTACAGTTCTTCGTGGAAAGCTGCCAACGACGCGACAGACAAGGCTAGTGCCCTTGAGCTTGAGCATACAAAACGCCAAGAAGAATACAAAACTTGTGAGACAAACATCAAATCCTGGGAGAAGAAAATTAAATGCCTCGAAGAAAAAATAAGCAACGCTAAATCCCGTCAAGAAGAGATCAAACAATCTCAGCAGCATGAGTTGAACGAAGTGGCGCAGTCAAGAATTCAACATCTCGAGATTGTACAAAAGTTAGTGCCAGAGATCGAAGAACTGAACAAACAACAAGCACTAATCGTACGTCGTCTGAAGTTGTGGGCTTCTCAATATGCCAAAATGAAAGATAGTCTTCCTAAGGACTTTTACTAATTGTTCCGATTTATGTAACATCTTTGAGTTTAGCACTTTGCCTTTTTTTTTTGTATTCAAAATTAGTCCAGGAATATATGCACACTTTTCCTTCCGATTATCTATATATTATATTTTGCAACTATCATAAATAATGTTTTAACAATTCTTAAATTGTCAAAAATTTACTTAATATTTTTAGCTGTCATAATGACCTTGATAGTGTATCTATGTGGCATAATTACTCCTCGCAGCCTCTTCAAGCCCAGACTTGACGTTTCCACTCCCTTAGCCACAACTGTCATTAAATGCTGACATCACTCTTCAAAACGTCTACTTGGGACGTGCGTGTATCAGTTTTTAAAATGATTGCACTTCAACTTCCAAGGCGGGAAACGGCGAACTTCATAACTTCTCTTGGGGAAACCAAACGCGGTCCAATCAAAACTTAAAAGATAACCACTCCTTTATGGCCAACGTACTCTATATAAGGCTTAGTATTCTACTCATTTCTTCATTCTCTTACAAAGCTCTTATCAAAGTTTCTTCTCCTTCCCTTATACTCTTCCAAATAAAGAGTTTGGAAAACTTCTTTTTTGTACTCCCTTCCTCAAAATGACACAACCTTTGACTTACACTACCATCGGGTCCTCCATTAAAAAGGAATTCAAACTCTTTGTGGAAGAGTTCGATGAGAACGACATCAATGTTGACACACTCTTTGCCAACCAACAACTCCAGTTTTACCAAGGAATCCTGGAGGGATCCGTTTATCCAAACATGCTGGCAGACTTCTGGATGTTTGCGTCCCTCCACATAGATCCAGAAGGAAGAACCACCATAGTGTCTAAGGTTTGAAGAGCTCCTATTACCATTACTCCCTCAACTATCTCTGAACTGCTGCGGTGTGATAATCTTGGAGAAGCGTTTGACGATAACATCATTAACATGACTACCTCTGATGTCTTGAGGGCCCTCATGGCTAATGATCCTTTTAGTGCTAAGATCATTAGGATTTGGCATCAACTTTTAGTGGGCAACTTTGTGCTCTGGAGTTCATACTTTGTGCTCTCCGGGAAAGGAAAATCAACTTTCCATTGCTGATCTTCAAGCAACTTGTCGAAGCCGTTGCTATGGCTGCCTCTCGTCAAGGCGTAGTGACATGTCTTCCTTATGGAAGGTTGCTGTCTTTCATACCCTAATTTTGACTCACCCTGAGATGTCATACCTCCAAACTTTTCATCAAAATCAAAACAGATACTCAGAGTAGTCACTTATTCATCTGGTACTTAGTCGAGGATGTTCAGGAAAAAAAGAGCTCAGGCAAAGGATCAATCAATAAAAGGGATGGTCTCTAACACAACCATGGGACTCAAAGCTTCATTCTATTCACCTATGACTGATTTGACCCCCATCACCTGGACTCAGGTTTGCTTAGTTCACCAGTCTAGGGTTTTGAGCCCATCAGGGACTATAATCAGGGATCACATTTGGGAAACCCTAAAAAGCTCCAGGGCATCTATCAATTGGTTCAAATATCTTCAATTGGTTCATATGACAATATCCATAAGGCATTACACTTCAATTCAAGATCTACAGTCATCAATTTCATCTGGTCGACAATTAGGGTTTTTGACCTAATTCACCAAGATAGTTGACTTTTAATCAGGACATGGATCTAAAACTCAAAACATGACTCAAGGACTTCTATTACCTCAATATAATCCATTCACATCATCCATTTGAGGAGGAAAGTTTGATTCATCACAAAAGTCCAAGATTTCACTTCATCTGAAAAAGTCAACTGTACAAGATAACCTTTGACTTTTAAGATTTTTGGTCAAAACATGACTTTATAAGATCAATATCATCAATATATGATTATTAAAGTAATTTGGCAAAAGAAATTCAAGAAAATTCACCATGGAGCAAAAAGTCAGGAATTAGGGTTTTTAAGGGTATTATGGGAACTCAAAATTTCACCCACACAACTAAAAAAACTTCCAACATGAAAGTTGTAGATCTTGCAAAATAAAACAACATCTTACATAGCAACTTTTTACAAAAGATCAACCATTTGAGAGATTTAGGTTTTGGAAGTTATAGGCCTTAAAAACTTAGAAATTTTTCTAAGTGTTTTTGACCTAGTTTTCTTCCAACTTTAGGCTCATTTTTCACAATTTTCCCAAATGATTCTGAAAAAAACCCAAACTAATTAATTGAAGTAGATGTTTAGGGCTTTCTAAATTGTTCTCAACCTTCTCCAAATTCATTTTGAGCTAGGAGTTATGCTTGTTCAAAGTTGGCCTCATGGAGTAAAATTATAGGTCATGTACAAATTCAAACTTTGCAATGTTGTGCAAATGGCTTCACTAAATGATGTTACACGACCCATAATGCATCTGAAAGCATACCATACATCCATTTTCATCATTGCATAAGGATTGAAGAATATTCCCAAAAACAAAGGCATGTGATTATGTAATGATTACATTTGGGAATTTATGGCAAATGGATGAATCACCAAATGGAATCTTCTCCCAACCAATTGGAACTCTCCTCTGCATCAGAATTGTCCCCTAAAATCAGAAGAGATGAATGGATAGGGAGCTAGCTCGAAAATGCAATGATCACATTTGAAAGATTCCTTGGATTTCTTCATGGCCAAGAAACCAAAATGACTTCACTAAGCAAGCTCACTCCTCTGCATTTACACTGAACTCTTTGCCTAAAAATACAAGTGCTCTCCTTCATATTAATCACACCAAAGCAAATCTAATCCTTGCTTTCTCTTTCTCTCCCTCATGCTTATGGTTTTTCAAAGTTCTTTGGCAAGAAGAATCGATTTCTTCAAACCAGAGCTCTTCTTTGAGAAGTAAGCATTCTAACATCTCAATGAGGTTCATTAGAGGTGATCCAAGCACCTGTATCACTTCTGTAAGTGGAGTAACACCATAGTCACTCTCACTTTGGAGCTTAAGCAATTGGAGGTCTGTAGAAGAATTCAGAAGGTGTCAAGCCAAGCTAAGCACATCAACATGTTCCTAGGGGTGTAGTGAAGCTATTCAGATGCCTGCAGCACATCTGTAACTACAAATTCATCAACCTCCATGTTCACTTGAAGCTCAATTTGAAGGAGTCGAGTTGGACGATTCAGAGGGATTCAAGTCATAATAAGTATTCTGTTAGCATCACTGAGTCCCCATGAAGGTTTTAGGATCACTCACACAAGCCCAGGTGTTCCTCATCATCCTCACGACCTCCATTTTCAGAGGTATTTTTTCAAACTCTAGCCCACTTATTCAAGTACTCTTTCTCATATATCTCGATACCAGTTTGTTCAACATCATAAGAGGATTAAAAACCCTCTATCATCATTCATTTATCTTTCAGTATAGCCATTTAATTTGATTTTCAAACTTTTGGGTTCTTCACGTTTTTTAGTAAATTCATTAGATGTAGTTAATATAAATCTGTGTTAGTTACATATTTGAGTTCGTGAGGAAATTTAGAGTGAAATCCATGTTTACATCACCCTGTTTGGTTGAGAAATGAGCAAGTTCACAAATTCAAAATTTGAAAGCTTGAGGAAGAAGACGACCATGGCTGTGGCACGCAAAATTTAAATCTCTGGGTCAGGTTTATTTTATTTTGAATGGTATGCGTTTTACAAACGAATTCATCGTTTGCCCTAGTGGCCTCACACGCGCTCTTAGTCTCCTCATGCCCATAGTCTGGGGTTCGAATCCCCCTCGCCCCAGACTTTTTGATTCTTTTATTTTTTAAGCATTTCTAACTCATTATGAAACAAAACCAACCACGCGCGTGTTATAGTCACCAACTGGGGCTTGGCCCAGTGGTATTATTTTGAGTATGTGACCATGAGGGCGTGGGTTCAAGCCATGGTGGAGACAAACTTATTTTTTTACCACTAATTTCCTTTATTTTCTTCACAACTTCACATAATTAACTCACCTATCAAATTAAGTCATTTTTACTTCATTTTTCACACACTTCTAATTTAATATATCTATTTTGAGGATATACCAAAAAATCATAAAAAATATATTATTTTAGTATGTTTTAATTAGGTTTAAAATCATATATTTTAAGTATGTTTTAATACTTAGAAAATATAAATTTCTCTTGGTTTTCAAAATATAATCTCTTGTAAATATTTTTGTGATAAAACCCTAATCATTTAGGTCTTAATTAGGCATAGACTTTGTCTTTACCTTAATTAAGTTGACCTTTTTTCAATTTTTCAAAACTATTTTCAATCTCCGATCAAACGGACTATCCAGGTTTTCATACAACAAAACCTTGTATCATTTAAATCACTTTTTTTTACAGTTTCTTATAAACAGAAAATCATTTCTTTGGGCCTCTAATAGAGTGTAAGTCCCAACCCCCCTTTTATTTTTACAGATAATCAACTGTTTTCACAACTGTAATTATTTCAAATTACAAATCTTTTTTTCAACTGTTTTCATCGCAGTCAACCAGTACTATAAAGTACTGGGCCTCTATTAGAGTGTAAGACCCAACACCTTTCTTTTCATAGTTTGTTTTCAAAAACTGTATTTACAAAATCTCCTTTCTGTTTTCAAAACATTCTTCTGGTATTTGAAGGGCATTATTCCCGGTGAAACTCTTCAGATACCTATGTGACCTATGTCCATATTCACTTCTTATGTTTTCAAAAACCTTTAGCTGTTTATTATAAATATTCAACTATTATCAATAAAACAACAAAAAATTGCTGGTAAGGCTTTGTACATACATCTTCAAAGGCCTCCACTCCATCCAGGTTAGGCTTTATAGCTTTCAAATTTACAGTCTTTATTTAAATTATTGTCAAATATAGAACTGTTTATAAATTAGAACTACGTTTGAGTGTAAACCTTAGGACAGTTAAACTATATATATATATATATATATATATATATATATATATATATATATATATATATATATATATATATATATATATTATAGGACTATGGCCTAGGATTGAGAATTTCTTCCCGGTGAAGGCTCATTCCTAATTAGAGATCTTTAGTTCAAACCCTCAAGATGAATTATTCCCGGTGAAACATCTTGAAAAAGCCTTAGAACCCAAACTAGGACACATCCACCCAAGAGGAATTATTCCCGGTGAAACCTCTTACCCATTTGCTTAAAGCCAAGATAAGTTCAAAACCACATAGCTTTCTCTTGTGATACAACAAGGACCCTCGATGACCCTCTATTAGCCTCCTCTTGGGCTTTGTACAAGGACCCATAAGCTTCTTAAAAGCATTTCCAACTTCCTCTTGAGCTTGTATACAAGGACCCATCAGGTTTCTTATAAACATAGGAACAGGTCTTTAGTCACCTTTTAGTCTATCCTGGTGAGTTTCTTCTACTTTTCAAACCAAACTTTAAACAAGCTAAGATTGTCTCAATCTCATATTGAGTACACCTTTTGGAATGAGAGACATGGACAGTCTCTGTCACCCTTATCTTCATTAATTTCCTTAGCAGAGTCTAGGATCCATAGTTATCTATCCTCAGTCAGTGTCAGCCTTAATCTTGGGCTTTAAACAAGAAGTCTCAATTAGATAATATTTCTGCTATCAATCCAAAATCCCTGGAAAGGGTTAGCCTCCAAAATCACTCCTTTAAATCCAAAATCCTTGGAAAGGGTTAGCCTCCAAAAATTCATTCTTTAAAAAAGATAATTTCACCAGCTGAGTCAAAATCCCTGGAAAGGGTTAGCCTCCAAAAAAAAATCAGTCTTTTAATAGATAAATCCTCCAGCAGAGTAAAACTCCCCAAAGAGTCAGCCTCAACCTTGGGCCTCATACAAGGCATGAAATAATGACTTCCCCAGTTAAGAGTCAGCCACGACCTTGGGCTTCATACAAGGCACAAAAATAGAGTCTCCCTAAGTAGAGTCAGCCACAATTCTGGGCTTTATACAGAACACCAAATAAAATCCATAAAATAAATGCTCTCCAGCTAGAGTCAGCCTCAATTCTGGGCTTTGTACATAACACAAAAACTCTTTAGTTTAAATCCATCCCCAGTGGATTTATCTCCCAGAGTCAATAAATCCATCAAAAGCCTCAAGCTTGGGCCTCATACAAGCCAGCTAAAAAATCAAATCTTTCAAACAATAGATAGACATAGCTTATCTTCATAGATAGGTATTTCTCCTATCTCACCACAAACAAACAATCATTTCAAACAATCATTTCAAACATTCTCCCATTTAGGACTCGTGAAAGGCATTGCTCTGGCACACAACCCAGACTTGTACAACTTTCCCTAATTTGGTTGAGAATCTTTCATTCAAGAGGCATGTTGGCTGTCATACTTGATCAACCAAGTAGGCTCCCCCTCTTAATGAAACTTTTTTAGCTTTTCTGTCACTTTAAAAATGTTTGTGGTGGAATAGTAGAAATACCTCTCTGTAAAGATGATTTCATGTCTCTTTATTGTAAACAAATATTTAATTTAAAGCTTCAACCTTGAGCTTCAAGCAAGGCACCAAAAAATAATTAAAATCCCTAATTAGTTCCCCGAACCACATTAAGCTCTGACTTCCATTAGGGATATGTAGGCATGAGGTTCACAAGGAATCTCAGCGAGCTAAGAAAATACCAAAAATAGTCAGTTTGTCTGTCTTTCTTTTCATTCAATTCAAAATCCCTCTCCTAACACAAAGGAGAAACTTTCCCAATAATAAGCAACAAACACATACACATAGACACAGAGAAGGTTCCCGTAGAGTACTACGGATATGTAGGGTGCTTAAACTCTTCCCTATGTATAACCGACCTCCTGGACTCCAGAATTTCTAGTCTAGGGGAATCCCCACACTTAGCAAACTCCTAGGGTTTATTTGAGATCTTTTTCACCTTTCCTACTCGTAGGATAATTAAAAAGTTCGTGTGATATCGTAGGAAGAACTGAAACAAAATTCATCCCACCACGGGCGCTTCCTCCTTCCAAATTTCGCGTGAAGGGTCTAGCGTGCCATCCTCCCAAGTGAAACGGGGAGGTAAAGAAAACGACACCACAGAAAAATGGCGACTCTGTTGGGGAAAGTAATAACCTTGGTTTTTCATCCAAACCAATGGTTGACCTGTGCTGGTCCAGCCCCCAATGAGGAATTAGGGATGCCAAATTCCCCCTCAAACAAGAGAGGTCCTGCCTAACCTCTGTGTCATTTCATGTGATTGTTGCATATATATATTTGTTTATTTTGTTTATTCTGTATCGGGAAAGGGCTTGATTCCCCCTTGTGGTGAGAAATCCTATACCCGGATTTGAGTGCAACATAAGATAGGATGGAGGATGTCTTCTCGGTGAAGGCCCTCTAATCTTGGTTCCCAAATATACTCTTGGGATTTTCCTGGCTGGTTGTGATTAACTGCGCCAATGCATTCCGAGACTGATTTGTACCAGGAGGACCTAGAAACACATTAACCCCACTTAAAGCCTTTTTTAGGACGTAGAGCGGTGATTACGAAATTAATTGTCACGCAGATATTACACTCAGAGAAAACTCTCTTATAGATACCAATCAACGTATCTTTAAGGTTGAGCAAAAAACTCTGAGATCCCTAGAACCCGTTCTACAGGTACAAAAATCCTTATCCATAGTTTACCCTGGGGCGAGGTTTGCGTTGTGACTCCATGACCACTATACCCTTCTACGCCATGTTTGTTTAAAAACTCTTGTGTGTGCATTCATGCATTCATTCATTCATCATAATAATAAAAACAAAAAAGAGTCTTTTTCGAGTCGTTTTTCAAGGAAACTAAATAACGAACGTTTTGAACTTCATAGAGAGAAAGAGAGAAACAGAGAAAGGACTTAAGGATCTATACCATGGATTACGGAAGAAAGAGAGTTAGGAAATACACCTTCAAGATTCCTAAGGTCGAGGAATTGGAAAAGCTCGGAAAACTGGTGGTCAACCCCCAGGCTTTCAAGGAGAAGTATGGAAAACTTCTGCCTCTTCTCAGCACTAACATTGTGGATGGAATTCTTCCCACATTGGTACAGTTTTACGATCCAGCGTATCACTGCTTCACCTTTCCAGATTATCAACTCATGCCTACGTTGGAGGAGTACTCTCGTCTGATTGGAATACCCTTGTACGTGCAAGATCCGTACTCCGGTTTGGAAAAGAATCCTGACGACATTATCATTGCTGCAACTACTCCTTTGAACATAGTCGACATCAAAACTCATATGGTGAGTAAAGGAGGAATTCAAGGATTACCATCCAAGTTCTTATTAGATCAAGCTCGGTACTTCGTCAGCATCCAAGATATGAGCGCTTTTGAGGAAATCTTGGCATTGCTTATCTACGGATTGTTTTTGTTTCTTAACGTTAACAATTTCGTCGACATCAACGCAATTAAGATCTTCTTAATTGGAAATCCAATTCCAACCTTGCTTGCGGATGCTTATCACTCTGTGCATTCAAGAAACCTGAAGCGAGGAGGATTAATCACATACTGCGTACCGTTGTTATACGAATGGTTCGTCTCGCACCTACCGAAGTCTAGCACTTTCTGGAATATGAGGGATGACCTTTACTGGTCACAGAAAATTATGTCCCTCACTCATTTGGACATTGAGTGGTGTAGTCCTGACAACGACGAAACCAATATCATCTTCAGTTGTGGAAGTTATCCCAACGTACCCCTTATTGGAACTAAGGGAGGAATCAGTTACAATCCAGCTTTAGCCCGTCGTCAATACGGCTATCCCATGAAAAATATACCAAGTAGTATTCAATTGGAAGGTCTGTTCTTCAAGAACATTGACGATCATGGTAACATGCTGAAGAAGGAAATTGTCCAAGCCTGGCATCTTGTTCACACAAAAGGGAGAAGATTGCTAGGGAAACATCTTTTCATCTCCCTGGATCCTTACCTTCAATGGGTATGCGTCAGAGCATTCAAGCTCAGGATGCCATATCAACATCAAGAACCTATTCCCCTAAGGGAACCAATTTTCCTTTTCTCCACCTATGTTGAAAAACTACAAGCGGCATTAAACAAGGTATGCCAAGAAAGGAATGCTTGGAGAAACAAGTATCGAATCGTCAACACGAAACATATTGAGATTCAGAACATTCTAAGAAGGAAGGATGAGTTACTTGAAGTACTCGATCGACAAGTGACACAATCGTCACTTTCTCATCATATCCCTCTTGCTTCCTGGATAATCGATCAGCTTACGTCAGAGAACGCTCAGCTCAAGAAACAGAAGAAAATGTTAGAACGTGAAGTCGGCTCTTCGTCAAATTTTAGAGTCCTTTCTCCCAGTTTCTCTGTATTTCCCTTTTCAAAGTGTGTAAAAAATGGCGTTTTCGCTTAATTAATAAAAAGTTATATGTTTCATAACGTAATTATGGTGTTTCCTTGAAAAATATTAACTTAATTACATATCATGCATCGCTTTAGTCGTACGCACTGACACGAGAATTGTCGCGGATCTAATCGTCACTTTCCTTTCTCCAGAAAGAGAGGAGGAGAAGGAGGTGAACAAAGACATTCAAGTTGTCTCATTCATACAACACTCGTTCAAGTCACAAGAAAAGAATGGAAGACTTTGAACAAGAGAATGGAGAACTCAGAGAAGAGGTCACTACTCTCAAGGATGCTGTTGAAAGGCTCAATAGTATGGTGGAAGCCCTGGTAGTTGCGCAGAATCAACCAACGCCAGAAGAACCACAAAGGACTGTGGTTTCCGAGATTGTTTCTACTCCTATTCCTCAGTATACCATGCCGCCCAACCGACCTTGGGGCATGCCGTATAATTTCATTCCAGACGGGTACATACCCCCAGTTTCTGAAGTTCCAAGAGTTACAATGGATATGCATCCACCGGAGGGTTACAGACCTCTGGAAATTGAAGTTCCAAGAGTAACAGCAATGGGTTTCACACAACAGAATGCTGAAATCCAAGATCTGTTGTCATGGCTTCTCCACAGCCCATTATGCATACTTTTCCTCCACCGGGCGGACAAGTATATCATCACGCTCCAAGTGAGGACGCTGGCGTGTATGAAATATTGGACGAGTTCCAGGAATAGTTTCTGCAAATGCAGAAGGAACTCAAGACTCTCCGAGGACAAGATCTATTTGGAAAGAATGCTGCAGACCTCTGTCTGGTTCCAAATGTTAAGATTCCTCACAAATTCAAAGTACCAGAGTTCGAGAAGTACAAAGGAAATTCATGCCCACAAAGTCACCGAGTGATGTAAGCTCGAAGGATGTCAACTCAGACTGATAATCAACAATTGCTCATTCATTATTTTCAAGACAGCCTGACTGGTGATGCACTCAAATGGTACATGAACTTGGACAGTTCAGAGATTCGTACTTTTCGAGACCTCGGAGAGGCCTTCGTCAAACAGTATAAGTACAATCTGGATATGGCTCCCGACAGAGATCAACTCCGGGCCATGACTCAAAAGGATAGAGAGAGTTTCAAGGAATACGCTCAAGGATGGCGTGAAGTTGCTGCTCAAATTTGTCCACCACTTGAAGAGAGAGAAATGAAAAAAATCTATCTCAAGACTTTAAGTCCATTTTACTACGGACGAATGGTTGCAAGTGCTCCCAGTGATTTTACAGAGATGGTAAACATGGGTGTACGTTTAGAAGAAGCAGTTCGAGAAGGACGCTTAAACAAAGAACCAGAATCTTCTATTGGTCCAAGGAAGTATGGAAGTTCTTTCCAGAAGAAAAAGGATCAAGATGTCAGCAATGTCTTGCACAAAACCAGAAAGAGGTTTCAATCTCAGGTTGCAACAATAACTCTGGTTGTTAACTCAGCGCCAGCTTATCAACCTCAGGTTTCGCAACAACCATTTCAACAAGGGTCGCAGCAACCTCAGCAACAGGTTCGACCTCCAAATTTCAACAACAATCGGGCACAAAGGTATCCTCCCTTTGACCCCGTGCCAATGCCATATGCGGAATTGTTTCCAACATTATTGGCAAAAGGACTCATTCAGACGAAGAGCCCTCCAAATCCTGCGAATGAATCATCACATTGGTTCAAGGCTGACCAATCTTGT
The DNA here is from genome assembly GCF_029867415.1 of Vicia villosa. NCBI lineage: Eukaryota > Viridiplantae > Streptophyta > Magnoliopsida > Fabales > Fabaceae > Vicia > Vicia villosa. The sequence goes on from NC_081180.1 coordinate 115,216,514, forward strand.
CCCTATCATCAGGGGGCACCAGGTCACAACATTGAGAGATGTCTCAATTTCAAGATCGACGTTCAAAGATTAGTGAAGAGCGGAATGCTATCCTTCAAAGATACTAATCCTAATGTCCAGGCAAATCCTTTGCCGCAGCATAAAGAAGCTTTAGTGAATCTGATAGATCAACACCCCAACATCATTCAAATCTACGACATTCGTCAGATAGGGGAAAATCTCGTCAAGATACACGCTAGACAAGCTGGGTACGGCCACGTACCACCTCACAACTACTTCACATGTGAAATTTGTCCAAAGAATAATCAAGGATGTGCTATAGTTCAAGCTGCATTACAAGAACAAATGGACTTAGGATGGATTCAACACATTCGAGTCAAAACTGAGTACGACGTCAACATGGTTCAAGGGTGTCTAGGAGAATACAAGATTTACAAAGTTGAAGATCTCGAAGGATCGGTAGTCAGGTTCCATAAGACTTTAAATGGAATTGCCTACTTTGGAACGGATTTCCACGCTTACAGTAGATGCAGAATCTGTCGAAGAAATTCACGAGGATGTTTGCGCGTTCGCAACGACATTCAGAAACTGATGAATGATAATACCATTACAGTTCTTGCCAACAGAGAAGATGACGAAGTCTTTACCGTGTCTCCTCAAATTAATCAAGTTGAACCAATGCAAGTCAAGTGTGACAGCAGGAAGACAGCAATTTCTCCATTAGTCATCTACTTACCAGGTCCTATACCGTATGAGTTCAGCAAGGCTATACCATACAAATACAACGCTACATACATTGAAAATGGTAAGGAAATACCATTACCATCTGCTGTCAACATTGCTGATGTTAGTCGAGTCACCAGAAGTGGACGAGTTTTCAACCGAACAACAGAAAATATGGAAAAGCCTTCGGAAGAAGCACCACATAGGCAAGACAATCATCCGACCAATGCTGTTCAAGAGAAAGAAAATGATGAGATCTTGAAGTTAATCCAGAGGAGTGAATACAACATTGTAGACTAGCTGCTACATACTCCGTCTAGGATATCTGTTCTTTCCTTACTATTGAGTTCGGAGGCTCATAGGGAAGCTCTACAGAATGTTTTGGAACAAGCTTTCATAGAACCAAGTGTTACTGTAGGACAATTCAACAGTATAACTGCTAATATCTCCGCAGGAACTAACCTGAGTTTCTGTGACGAAGATCTTCCTGAAGAAGGAGTGGACCATAATCTTCCACTTCACATCTCAGTTGGCTGCATGGGTGATGTTCTCACAGGAGTCCTAATAGACAATGGATTCTCTCTCAACGTCATGCCCAAATCAACATTGTCAAGATTATCCTTTAAAGATTACCCGCTAAGGGACAGTCATGTCATCGTCAAAGCATTTGATGGATCAAGAAAGTCAGTTTTTGGAGAAGTAGATCTTCCCATAGCTATTGGACCTCAGACGTTCAAAATCACTTTCCAAGTTATGGATATCCCGGCACAATACAGTTGTTTGCTAGGTCGCCCATGGATTCATGAGGCTGGGGCAATTACTTCAACACTTCATCAGAAACTGAAGTTCATAAAAAATGACAAATTGGTAACCGTATGTGGAGAACGAGCTTTGATCGTCAGTAACCTGTCATCATTCTCCGACATAAAACCAAAAGAAGTCACTGGAACTATGTTCCAAGCACTTTCCTTGGACAAGGAAAAAGGAAAGGAGAAAGCAGCGTCTATTTCTTCTTACAAGGATGCAATCCAAGTTGTAAAGGATGGCACTACCAGTGGTTGGGGGCACATTGATATTCCTACCAACAACAAGAACAGAACAGGAGTTGGATTCTTTCCGACATCATCAAAGGCTATTCCAGGAATTGAGGTAGTTCTTCCAATTCAAGAAACTTTCCGCAGCGGAGGTTTTCTTCAACCTGTTCAACAAACAGTCAATACCATCGGTACAGAAAACACTAATGAGAATTTTGAAGTGGAATGTATGTCCTACCTTCTCGAGGCAGGATACATATCCCTATCAGAGTCTGATTCACCTTGCTGTTATCCAACTAAAGGGTCTGAAAATAAGACTCAACCAAGCAGTGACGAAGTTACTGACAGCTTCACCACCAGAAGTCATGGTTCATCAGAAGAAGTTCCTCCTACCACCGAAGAAACCTGGGACACATTAGGAGAACCAAGCGGAAAATTCGACTACATGGTGAAATACTTCGCTCCTGAAAGTTCAAAAATCTCTCTTGAAGACATTGTTCCAACTGGATGGAACATTGATTAAGAGTACCTTACTAAGCCAACAGAGATATATAACCCTTGCTATTCATCATCATCAACTGGTGAAGTCATCATTAAGGATTATATCCCTAAGTCACCTTCCGAGGCTACGGATTTAGAGTTCACATAACTAGTCAATGCCATCTTGGGAGAAGAGCAAGACCAAAATACAGAAGAGGATGATCTCGAAAGTGTCTCCGACAACGAGTCTCTCCATTCAGAAGATTGGAAGTTTCCTCAAAAGAAAGTCCGACATACTCCACTTGGAAATGGGTATGCTCACACCGCTCAGTCTGCTGAAGTAGAAGAAGATCGTCTAAGTATTGCAAAGACAGTGGTCGATAAATCAAGACCTACCACAGGCCAACTTAAGCCTAAGGTTCCAGATTACCTAGTGCACAATGGGGTTTGCCACTATTGGACAGCTATTGAAGTTTCGACTGTTGTTCGCACTCCTAAGTAGGAACTTTCAATGTTATTTTGTCCTCTCACCATAGCCCAGGGTGAAGAGATGTTTCGTAGGGCTTTGCATTTTACTATTTCTTAGGAAAATGTCCCTCTTTGCTTCGCCCAAAGCAATAGAGTTTTGTTTTATAGGGTCTTTGTTTCAAGAAATGACTGTTAATAAATAAAAATATCATTTTGTTCCTTCGTTAGTTTTTCCCTTTTCTTTTTTCGGAAATTGGTAATCCTAAAAAACACCTTAAAAAACATCAAAAAATTCTATTAACTGCATACACCGAGTCTTCCCTCGTTGTCTAAATAAAATCATCACACATATGCAGATTAATCATAAAACACCCCGTTGAAACGTGCGACCGTATAACTTCCCCAAGCTTTGGGTTTCCTGTATTCGAGGCAGAGGAAGAAGAAGACGAAGAAATATCAAAGGAAATTTCACGGTTACTTCAACAAAAGGAAGAGGCCATTCATCCATATAATGAGCCTCTAGAGATCATTAACCTTGGTTCCGATGGAAACAGGAAAGAGGTTAAAATTGGAGCTCCGCTCAGTTCAGAGATTAGAGAGAGTTTGATACAACTGCTCAAAGAAATCTCAGATGTCTTCGCTTGGTCCTATCAGGATATGCCAGGGTTGGATACCAGTATAGTGGAGCATCACTTACCATTAAAAGCAGAGTGCCCTCCGGTCAAGCAAAAATTGAGAAGGACTCATCCGGAGATGGCCATGAAAATCAAAAAGGAAGTTCAAAAGCAAATCAACGCTGGTTTCCTAGTCACTTCAGAATACCCTCAGTGGTTAGCTAACATTGTTCCCGTTCCTAAGAAAGACGGAAAAGTCCGCATGTTCGTCGACTACAGATATTTGAACAAAGCTAGCCCTAAGGATGACTTTCCTTTACCACATATTGACATGTTGGTTGACAGTACAGCAAAATCCAAAGTTTTCTCATTCATGGACGGATTTTCGGGATGCAACCAAATCAAGATGGCACTTGAAGACATGGAGAAAACAGCTTTCATCACCCCCTGGGGAACGTTCTGCTACCATGTTATGCCTTTTGGATTAAAGAACGCAGGGGCAACTTATCAAAGAGCCATGAATACACTTTTCCACGACATGATGCATAAGGAAGTGGAAGTTTATGTGGATGACATGATCGCCAAGTCAGAGAATGAAGAAGATCACATACAGAATCTGACGAAGTTATTTCAACGCTTACGGAAGTTTCAGCTTTGCCTGAATCCCAACAAGTGTACCTTTGGTGTCTACTCAAGAAAACTCCTTGGTTTCATCGTCAGCAAACGAGGAATTGAAGTAGATCCAGACAAAGTCAAGGCAATTCAAGAAATGCCTTCACCTAGAACCGAGAAACAATTTAGAGGATTTCTTGGACGTCTGAATTACATCTCGAGATTCATATATCTCATGACAGCAACTTGTGCTCCAATTTTCAAACTTCTACGGAAAAATCAACGTTGCGTCTGGACAGACGATTGTCAGAAAGCATTCGACAGCATTAAGGAATACCTGCCCGAACCACCCATCTTGTCTCCTCCAGTGGAAGGAAGACCTTTGATAATGTACTTAACCGTCTTAGAAGATTCCATGGGTTGTGTTCTTGGACAGCAAGACGAGACGAGAAGAAAAGAGCATGCCATCTACTACCTGAGCAAGAAATTCACTGACTATGAATCCCGTTACTCCATGCTCGAGAAAACCTGTTGTGCTTTGGCCTGGGCTGCCAAGCGTCTCCGCCAGTACATGATTCGACATACTACTTGGTTGATCTCCCATATGGATCCAATCAAGTACATCTTTGAGAAGCCTGCCTTAACTGGGAGAATTGCCCGTTGGCAGATGTTGTTATCAGAATATGACATTGAGTATCACGCACAGAAATCCGTGAAAGGAAGTATCCTAGCTGAGCACCTGGCTCACCATCCACTCAATGGTCATGAATCAACCAGTTTTGAATTTCCAGACGAAGACGTCATGTACCTCAAGATGAAAGATTACGACGAGCCACTACCAGACGAAGGACCTGAGATAGGATCCCAGTGGGGCTTAATATTTGACGGAGCTGTCAATTCCTATGGACGAGGAATTGGGGCAATCATTGTTACTCCTCGAGGTACCCATATTCCATTTACCGCCAGATTAACTTTCAAGTGCACAAACAATGAGGCCGAATATGAAGCTTGCACCATGGGTCTCGAAGAAGCCGTGGATCTAAGAATCAAACACTTGGATGTATACGGAGATTCTGCTTTGGTCATCAATCAAATTAAAGGAGAATGGGAAACACGCCAACCTGGGCTAATCCCTTACAAAGATTACGCGAGAAGATTGTTACCATTCTTCGACAGGGTAGATTTTCATCACATTCCTCGTGAAGAAAATAACTTGGCTGATGCATTAGCCACACTCTCTTCTATGATTAGGATAAATCATTGGAATGACATTCCTCAGATCGATGTCATGCGCCTGGATAGACCCGCTCATGTTTTCACAGTGGAAGCAATCATCGACGACAAACCATGGTATCACGACATCAAAAACTTTCTTCAAAGGCAAGAGTACCCTCTTGGGGCATCAAAGAAAGATAGAAAAACTTTGAGAAAGTTAGCTGGCAGATTATTCCTGAATGAAGATGTTCTATACAAGAGAAATTTCGACATGGTCCTACTCAGATGCGTTGACAAGAAAGAAGCAGAAATACTCATGAGAGAAATACATGAAGGTTCCTTTGGTACTCACACCAATGGACACACCATGACAAGGAAAATACTGAGAGCAGGATATTATTGGCTGACAAAGGAGTCAGATTGCTACCAGTATGCAAAAAGGTGTCACAAATGTCAGATCTACGCCGATAGAATTCATGTGCCACCATCTCTTCTCAATATACTCTCTTCCTCTTGGCCTTTCTCAATGTGGGGAATCGACATGATTGGAATGATCGAGCCAAAAGCGTCCAACGGACATCGCTTTATCTTGGTAGCCATAGACTATTTCACCAAGTGGGTCGAAGCAGCTTCATATGCAAACGTCACAAGACAAGTTGTCATCAGGTTTATCAAGAATCACATCATCTGTCGCTACGGCATTCCTGGCAAGATAATCACTGACAATGGGTCAAATTTGAATAACAAAATGATGAATGGAGCTGTAGAAGCAGCTAACAAAAATATCAAGAAAATCATTCAGAAAATGGTCATCACTTACAAAGATTGGCATGAAATGCTTCCGTTTGCTCTTCATGGTTACCGTACGTCTGTACGTACTTCGACTGGAGCAACTCCTTTCTCCCTTGTATATGGCATGGAGGCAGTCCTACCCATAGAGGTTGAGATCCCATCAATGAGAGTCTTGATGGAGGCAAAATTAACAGAAGCCGAGTGGTGTCAAAGGAGATTCGATGAGTTGAACTTAATCGAAGAAAAGCGCATGACAGCTTTATGCCACGGACAACAATATCAACAAAGAATGAAGAAAGCTTTCGACAAAAAGGTTAGACCTCGCACAATCAAAGAAGGCGACCTTGTACTAAAAAAGATTCAATCTTTTCTCACAGATTCGAGAGGGAAATGGACTCCCAATTATGACGGCCCATACGTGGTCAAGAGAGCTTTCTCAGGAGGAGCCTTAATACTCACGACTATGGATGGAGAAGAGTTCACCCGTCCTGTGAACGTCGACGCAGTCAAGAAATACTTCGCCTAAATAAACAAAAGAACAACTCGCTAAGTTGAAAACTCGCAATGAGCAGCTTAGGCAAAAAAGAGCGTCTCGGTGAATCGAAAACCCGAAAGGGCGATTCAGGCAAAAGTTAGAGACATAAAAAAAATAATCAATCCCGGTAGACTTAAAACCCGAAAGGGGTAGTCTATGCAAAAGTTAGGGATATATGGCAAGTAACTGTGTTCAGGACAAACTTGATCATTCAAAAATCCATAGCGGAGTATTCATCATCGGTAGGTCATCTTCTACGAAGCACGAATACAGTATGGTTCAGAGTGGAAGGGAAAGATAACGGTCGTCACGTTTCATCGTAGCCCTTTTCCTGAAAATTACCAATTTCCAACTTTGTAAATACTCCATGGAATCAAGCATTTGGCTGATTACCATTCCATAAATAATAATTCGAGCCTTGTGCTTTTTCTTTGCAATCGAGTCTTATTCAGTTTCTTAAAATACATTTTTAAGTTTAACAGTCATTTTCTTAAAACAAAATGTTTTCATAAAATAAAATGAATTTATTTACAAAATAGAGGTGAAATTTCTTTCTAAGGTTTACAAACAATAGGAAGAATGCAAACAGTTGCTCCAAGAACGGTTGAGACTCTGGGAACCAAAATTTCCCCATGAGGTCGCTTTGCGAACATCTCCTGATGAAGGATCTTCACTTCAATTCATATCACTCAAAACAGCGGGTAACTGGTAGCCAGTTATCCCCAACGGAGTGCAGACTGCAAGAAGAAGACATCTTCTGATCAACAAAGATTCAAGTCGTATCTCAGGATTTCACATCCGCGACAATTCTATTCATATTCACTTTACATTTCATAATCATCATATTCATGCATACTTTTCACATCATAATTGCATAATTAGCATAGTCTAGTTAGGCTTTGATCATGTTAGTGCCCGAGTCACTGAGGCATATACTCGAGTTTCCCCTGCGAGTCGTGAAAGAACTTTCTTCTTCATGATGACGGTTCATACGCAAGGATCTCCCCAAGCAGGTTAACAAATGGTGGTCTTCCAAAGGAAAGTAGTCTGTTCACTTTGAGAAATCCCTAGCAAGTCAACAAATGGATATCTTCTTCAAAAAAGATAGTTTGTTCACTTTTGGAATTCTCCAACCGAGGTTCTCCCGCAGAGCGATACTCGACAATTTTCTGCAAAATAAGATAGTTCGTTTCGCATTTGATTTCCTCACAGAGTCAGCTGATAAGTGCCAAAATGTACTTATTTTGTGTATGTAAATAGTGGCACTTATCGATACTTTTGTTAATACCGTTTGAATAATTCCCCGTTTTGTGTATAAATACGTATACTTTGTGAATAATTGTATTTTCATATACTTTTATACCAATTAATAGTTTTCCATTCATTTTATAGGTATTCATGCATCTTTGGAGCATTGAGTAATAAAGACCAAAGGCTAAGCTTCAAGAATGCAAATTCTACCAATTCATCAAAGAACAAGGCTCAAAATAAGGATGATAAAAATCATCATTTTGGTTTCCATTCATTCATTATTGGATAGAGCATTGAATAAGCTTTCCAACGCTTCGAACTGGGCGCAATTCGGAGTTACGGTTCTCAACTTATGGCGAAAACAAGATTTCACTTTTGCTGTCATCTGCTAAGCGGAGGGGGTCCGCTGAGCGGAGCTCCAGCGGAGCAAATCAGAGGCTGGATGCAATTTTGAGTCCGCTGAGCGGACCTGCGCAGAATTTTCTTTATATTTCTTCATTTGAGACATTTTAGGGTTATGGTTTTGGGAAAGTTTTAGTCCCAACTCCATCATTTTCATTCTTAGATCAAAATTAGCTTAGAAAACAACTTCGGAGGTTGCATAAGGATGATCGGGGGTGGATTGAGCGTCGAACGGAACTGACAAACCGGGAGATTTTCGGTTCATTTCTCTTCTTCTTTGTGTATTTCTCTTTGGTTGGGTTTTGTTTGTATAGTTACTTGAATCTTATGTATATTTACCGATTATAATGTTATGTTTAACTTGCTTTACAAATCTGTGTTGATGTTGTTCTGGATTTTTGCTCTATGCTGGGGATTTGGGTTGCTTTAGAGATAAACTTCTTGAATCCTTATCTAGGATGATAATTTGTTGCTTCTGAACTCTAGAGATAGATTTAGAGCTAGCATTCATTGTGGGTATCTGTACGTAATGCTTTCGTGTTTGAGCGGCGCGCGAGAGATCGCCGACGCGAGAACACGGATGTTCTCGCGACTTTGCGTTAGAGATAACCTTAGTTGTGAGATGATCTCGTTTGTGCTCCAGAGATGGACGCTTATGTGAGAGATACGTGATGACATAGATGAGTATCGTAGGTTGAGTATAACGGGTTGGTAAGTGTATGTTTGTGAAGAGTGAATATATTTACATTCTTGATAAGTTATTTCTCTTCTAAGAGTGTGTTTATTCTTTTACTGTCTATATCTTTGTTTACTTTTTGCTCATTCAATCCCGAGCTCGAAACCATAGAAACTATTGAATGGCATCTCTCCATCTCTGTGGACGATAATTCCTGGATCAATATTTCCAAATCTTTTTTATTGCTTGCCCTATACTGCATTCAACATCAGCGAGCGGAGTTTTTCTCCAAATAATTCTGATTCCCCGGCAGGGTTGACGAATGACAAGTTCTCTTCCTGGAAGGTGTTTTAACAAATCCCCAGCGGATCAACCAAAAATGGTCCTCCTTCGGAGAACAGCTCATCCACTTTCAAGCAAAGTCATTAGCTCCTCAAAAGGATGCAAGATCATATGGTATTCCTTCGAAGATGCTAAGTTGAAAGAAAGCATGATAAAGTTTCTTAGTTACCATCAAAAGATAATCTCTCCGACAAAGCACTAATGAGAGATTTGATGAGGGAACGAACCTTTAGAAATTTTCTCTTTATCTGAGATATTGTCCAAATTATAACTGAGACCAGTTTCGAGATACAGACATCCGAAACAAGGGGAGATTGTTTACATCATTATAACTGAGACCAGTTCCGCGATACAGACATCCGGATCAAGGGGAGGTTATCACAACTAAGACCAGTTTCGAGATACAGACATCCGAAACGAGTGGAGGTTGTTTACATCATTATAACTGAGACTAGTTCCGCGATACAGACATCCGGATCGAGGGGAGGTTATCACAACTGAGACCAGTTTCGAGATACAGACATCTGAAACGAGGGGAGGTTGTTTACATCATTATAACTGAGACCAGTCCCGCGATACAGACATCCGGATCGAGGGGAGGTTATCACAACTGAGACTAGTTTTGAGATACGGACATCCGGATCGAGGGGAGGTTATCACAGCTGAGACCAGTTTCGAGATACGGACATCCGAAACGAGGGGAGGTTACTTACCTTTTTCTAAGTATCAACACTTAGTTAAAGAAGATGAATTGCGCATTCTACATGGCCATCCATGCACCAGAATCCACATAACATATTTTCTACGGGAGTTTGTCTCCCTATCCCCCCACAAAGTGCGGCAACAGGATCAAGTCACTCACGGGGATTTTATCGTCACTACAACATCTCAGGAGAGCCCAAAATTCGGTCATTCTTTGGTATTTAAGTATCTTTCACTCAGAAGAGATCAATATATCAATCTCTCTCCCTCCAATTGAAAGAAACTTAAATAGGGGCATCTGTCATACCCTAATTTTGACCCCCCTGAGATGTCATACCTCCAAACTTTTCATCAAAATCAAAATAGATACTCAGAGCAGTCACTTATTCATCTGGTACTTAGTCGAGGATGTTCAGGAACAAAAGAGCTCAGGCAAAGGATCAATCAATAAAAGGGATGGTCTCTAACACAATCATGGGACTCAAAAGCTTCATTCTATTCACTTATGACTGATTTGACCCCCATCACCTGGACTCAGGTTTGCTTAGTTCACCAGTCTAGGGTTTTGAGCCCATCAGGGACTATAATCAGGGATCACATTTGGGAAACCCTAAAAAGCTCCAGGGCATCTATCAATTGGTTCAAATATCTTCAATTGGTTCATATGACAATATCCATAAGGCATTACACTTCAATTCAAGATCTACAGTCATCAATTTCATCTGGTCGACAATTAGGGTTTTTGACCTAATTCACCAAGATAGTTGACTTTTAATCAGGACATGGATCTAAAACTCAAAACATGACTCAAGGACTTCTATTACCTCAATATAATCCATTCACATCATTCATTTGAGGAGGAAAGTTTGATTCATCACAAAAGTCCAAGATTTCACTTCATCTGAAAAAGTCAACTGTACAAGATAACCTTTGAATTTTAAGATTTTTGGTCAAACCATGACTTTTTAAGATCAATATCATCAATATATGATTATTAAATTCATTTGGCAAAAGAAATTCAAGAAAATTCACCATGGAGCAAAAAGTCAAGAATTAGGGTTTTTAAGGGTATTATGGGAACTCAAAATTTCACCCACACAACTCAAAAAACTTCCAACATGAAAGTTGTAGATCTTGCAAAATAAAACAACATCTTACATAGCAACTTTTTTCAAAAGATCAACCATTTGAGAGATTTAGGTTTTGGAAGTTATAGGCCTTAAAAACTTAGAAATTTTTCTAAGTGTTTTTGACCTAGTTTTCTTCCAACTTTAGGCTCATTTTTCACAATTTTCCCAAATGATTCTGAAAAAAACCCAAACTATTGAATTGAAGTAGATGTTTAGGGCTTTCCAAATTGTTCTCAACCTTCTCCAAATTCATTTTGAGCTAGGAGTTATGCTTGTTCAAAGTTGGCCTCATGGAGTAAAATTATAGGTCATGTACAATTTGAAACTTTGCAATTTTGTGCAAATGGCTTCACTAAATGATGTTACACGACCCATAATGCATCTGCAAGCATACCATACATCCATTTTCATCATTGCATAAGGATTGAAGAATATTCCCAAAAACAAAGGCATGTGATTATGTAATGATTACATTTGGGAATTTATGGCAAATGGATGAATCACCAAATGGAATCTTCTCCCATCCAATTGGAACTCTCCTCTGCATCAGAATTGTCCCCTAAAATCAGAAGAGATGAATGGATAGGGAGCTAGCTCGAAAATGCAATGATCACATTTGAAAGATTCCTTGGATTTCTTCATGGCCAAGTCTCATACCCCAATTTTTGACCCTAAGATCATACATCATTCGCATATCAATCATCAATCAAATGTTTCAACTTAAAACTCTGCTTGTGATGTTGTGCTCAATTCATCTGCAAGGGAATCATCGAGCACCCATGTTTTAGTTTGTATATATTGTTTTACTAACCAAAATACCAAAAATATTGCCTTGTGCTTTTGTATGTTTGTGTTTTGTAGGTACCAAGTCAAAGTATCCTTCAAAAAGGACACTTTTCAACAATTTCACTGTGCAAATCGATTTGCATAAGGTGTAAATCGATTTACACAACTGTTTCTGCACCAGATTTGCTTCTGCCATCAGTGCAAATCGATTTGCATAATGTGCAAATCGATTTACATAACTATTTTTGCCCCAGATTTTTCCTTTTTTCAGCAATGTAAATAGATTTGCATAAAGTGTAAATCGATTGCACCAGTGCGAATTTAGAAAAATGAAGGCAAATTTCAGCTTTTGAAAATGTTGACATCATTTGCAAGCATGGGAAGCATGACTTAGCTCTTGTATTTGATTACCTACATCATTTAATCATAAACCCTCATGTGATTGCATCAAGACCATTGGATCTCATTTTTGGCTCCAAATCCACTTCCCAAGCCTAATTCTATTTTCCAATCCTAACTCCAAACCACAAAAATTCCCAAGCCTAAGTGCTATAAATTGAGGCATTCCCCTCTTCATTTTTTAAGCTTTGATAGCCAAGAAAACTCTTGCTCTTTCTCTCCTCACCTCTTCCAAACCCCTCACTCAAAGCTCTTGTTTCTTCCACAAAAATTAGTGAGTCACATCTTGAACCTCACTAATTTAGAGCTAAACCTCCATCTAAACATCACTTTCTTCATCAATAGTGAGAGATCAAGGCTTGTGGTTGTGTGTTCTTGAAGAAGATTCAAAGTTTGTGAAAGATTTGGTAAAATTCTAGATCCTTTCCATAATCCAAGATGTGATCCATTGTTGTTTATGTTTGATGCACCTTTGGTGCTACATTGCTGAGTTTTGCTTGCTTACTTGATACATTTTCGTGCACAAATTGATCCAAGATCACAAGGTGTTTGGTTTTATGTTTAAACAAATTTTCTTCTCTTTATTTGTTGTTTTGTTTGAAAACTGTGTTGTGCAAATCGATTTACATCTGGTGCAAATCGATTTACATAACTAGAAAACTGCGCAGATTTGAAAACAGAGTTATGCAAATCGATTTACACTCTGTGCAAATCGATTTACATCTGAGCAGAATGTGTTTTTTTTTGCCTTTTTTAACTTGTTTTTGGTTCTAACTCACCTTCTACTCCATTCTTTTGATATTTTCTTTGAATCACAAGTTAGAGGCCTAATTTCTCTCTAATTTCAATGGACTTAGGGCGTCGATAGGATGAGAATCCAAATCCGCAAAATTAAGTGATTGAAATTATGGATGAAAGGAGCTTTTAATGTGGTTCCATCTTTTGTTTCTTTTTATTTTGATCGATGAAAGTCTTTGATACCTTGAGAATTCTTATGGATTCTTGGTAAAGACGAGATCGCTCCCTATTTTTCTTTTCGTGCGGTATTGCTTTCGGAGAGTGATCTATATATCGCTTCTCTCGCATGCATTATGTCGCGGGGAAAAATCGTTGTCTTTTTTGGGATGAGACACCTGATGCCTTCTTTGGGCTCGAGTGCTCAAAAAATGATTTTTCTTTTGTACGGACCAAACTTTTTATTGTTTCCAAAAGAGGAAAAGGAAAAAAGTTGCAATAACCTTAAAAGTGGGGGAGAGATCTTGGGTAAGAGGGTTGGTTATACGAAGGGAAGGTATTAGCACCCAACGTATCTATAGTACTCTATAGGTTTCTTTGTTTTATTTATTCCATTCTTGAGAGGTTCTTGTGAAATAGGTGGGACCTAAGGTGTTTGCTTGATTATGCTCGCAAAGATCGTCGCGATCCTCTGCATACATATCCCCTAGAGGGAATCAGAGCATCTGTAGCTCGGGGTCTACGGGTGCTAAGGTTTAAATGGTTTTTTTTTTGTTTTGCTCGCCAAGGATCGACCTTGTGCCTACGTATTCTCAAAGGGATGTTGAGAAAGTCAGAGCAATCGTAGTTCCCACTTATGCTAGTGGAAGCAAAGGAAAAGAGACAAATGTCGTCTAAATGCTAGATGTATCTAATCTATATCATCACATACATCTGTTTAATTTTGTTTGTTTGTTTAACCAGCCTTGTGGCAAAAACTTTCAATGAAGTCAGCCTTGTGACAAAAAGTTTTGATTAATCAGCCAGCCTCGTGGCAAAAGTTTCAATGAAGTCAGCCTTGTGACAAAAACTTTGATTAATCATCCAGTACGGTGGTAAAACAGTTTGATTGATTAGCCAGCCTTGTGGCAAAAAGGTTTAATTGATTAGCCAGCCTTGTGGCAAAAAAAAAAAGTTTGATTGATTGTTTGTGATGATATATAAGAGATACTCCTAGCATAGAGATGAAAAATGTCTAATCTCCTAGGGTATTTGATTTGGATATTGGGGATGCTTATAAGAAGCCCGTGGGTCCTTGTACGAAGCCCAAGAGGAGGCTATCCGAGGGTCCTTGCATTGTAAGCCCAAGAGGAGGCTATGGGAGGGACAATCCAGGGTCCTTGCATTGTAAGCCCAAGAGGAGGCTATGGGAGGGTCACTCGTTTGTACAAAGCCCAAGGGGAGGCATGGTATAGTTGGTCTGAGCTCTTAGAGCGATTTCACCGGGAAACCATACTCTATGTCCTAACCTAAACTAGTGGAGATTCTTTGCACAAAGCCCAATAGGAGGCTATGGGGAACCTAGTGTTGTACTAAGTTGAACAAGCACACATATCACACATATGAACAAACATGAACAAGTATGAACAAATATGAACAAACATGAACAATTATATATATGACAAAGTGTGTGTATATAATGGAGTTTATGAAGGAAATATACCTGTAAGCATGATCCATTTGTATACACGGGGGCTCAGGACTTACACTCGGGGAGAGGTCCACTTGAGTTTATTCAAAGCTATGTAAACAGGTATTTACAAAAGGCTTGGGACTTATACCTACATGGAGGCCCATGGTATTTTTTGGGAAGATTTAAAGAAAACCTTCATTTTTGGTTTGTTATTCAAAGTTAAAAAAATCAAACTGATTGAGATATGTACAAAACGGTGTGTGTACAATGAAATACCTAATTTCATGTACAGGAATGGGTATGTACAAAAGGGGCTTGGGACTTATACCTACGTGGAGGCCCGTGTTTTATTTACAAAACATGGTTGATTGTTTATTAACAGAGCGCGAGGTTTCGCTTTTGAAAAACTGTTTGAAAGTTTGTTTTGAAAGAAGTTTATTCTGTTGGAAGAAAAACTGTACAAAAAGAAAAGAAATGGGACTTACACTCTCTAATATTCGAGAGGCCCCTGTTTTATTTACATAAAACAGGGTGGATGGTTTTGAAAAAAAGATGTGAGATTTATTGTTTTTAGAAAAAAATAGTTTGAAAAAGTATTGTTTTGAAAAAGCTTTCTGTACAAAGAAAAACTGTAAAAGAAAAAAAAAGAGTGGGTCTTATACTCTCTAATATTTGAGAGGCCCCACTTTGTTTTGAAAATCAATTGATCAATTAAAAAGGTTTAATCAATAATTCAAAAAGAAATGGTTTATCGTTTTGAAAAGAATCGCGATCGCTTGTTTTAAAACGATTTGAATTTGAAAGAAATCAACTTAATTAAGTTTAAAACAAGTTTTAATGCTTAATTAAGACCTAAGTGATTAGGGTTTGATCACAAAAGTATTTACAAGTGATTAGGTTAAAAATTAAATGAAAAAACAATATTTAAAGTATTTAAAAACACTTAAAAATGTATCATTTTAAACCTAATTAAAAACACATTAAATAAATATTTTTTTGTGATTTTTTTTTGATATTGTCAAAATATGTATATTAAATAAGAGGTGTGTAAAAAATGAAGTGAAAATAATGAATTTTGATTGGTTAAATTAATTGGTGAAGTTGTTAAAGAAAATGAAAGAAAATAGTGTCAAAAAAAATGTTTTGGCCTTGCCAGGGTTTGAACCCACGCCCTCTCTCTCACAACTCAAAACACTTGCCAACTGAGCTGCGCGCGCAGCTTGTTATTCATACGCTTCCATTTAATTATATTTGAAAACAAACATTTGAATTTTTCAAACCAAAAAACGCGCCAAGAACACACCTTCAACTGATTTTTGAAAATCTCTGAAACTGAACCAAATTGATCAAGTGAAGGGTCTATCTTACTCGTTTTTTCACAAGGAACATGATAGTACCATTTAATTTCATTTATTTTAACTCTAAGGCCACTGATTCTCTGATGAACACGAAGAACCCTAATATGACAAATCATTGTGAAATCGTGTATGATCATGATATGATGCAATTGATTGAGGGTTAATGATCCTCATAGGTGCAGAAACAAGATGGTATATCAATATTTCATTTATGATGCATGTATGATAGAGTTTGAAGTTCATGAGGCTTACCTTCAAAAACGGCCAAACTGGAAATTGAAATCGTGCCTGGAGGTGTTACAGATGTTGTTTCTTGATCTGGACAGCATCAATGGACCTTATGGAACATGTTTGAATGCTTGGAACAGTTTGAATTCATCTGAGCTAAGCTATGGAACCTGAACTGCAGTTGCTTCAAGTGAGAATCGAATCTGATGATGGAGGTGTTTCAGATCATGGATGATGGTTGGGATAGCTCATATGAAGTATATGGATGGTGTTTGAAGTGTTAGTTTGGACAGAATTGGCCTGTATTTGATTTTGGCATGATAAGGCTCATTATGTGTTCATATGGAGGTTGAAGAGTGAATCTGAGATTTAGGGTGATTTGGGGTGTGTGAGTGGATCAAACACATCATATTTGATGTTTATGAGATGTTAGAACCATCACTTTGGCCATAACTCAAAGGGTTTGGAGGTTGAGTTTTCTACCTCTTTGAAAACTATGAAACTTGCAATTCAAGAAAGAAGAGAGAAAACCTATAATTGTGAGGTTTTGGTGTGATTTGAAGAGTGTTTTGAACCTCTATTTATAGGCCAAGGATTCTGAATGAAGAGCTCTTGCAAGTTGCTTCAAGAATGATGATTTGGCTTAAGAGATAAAATGGAATCTTTCACATTAAATGCAAATGGTTAAAGTAACTAAACCATGGTTATTTTGGCCAAGCTTCTTATCTCTTTCCTATCTGATCTTAAACCATAAAATATCTCTCAATCATTGCTTTGGTGTGTCATCACTTGAATTATAGGTCATGTAGTCTTGAAACTTAGTGAAAATGGTGAAAATTCAAGTGAAAATGATCACTAAATGCATAATTCAAAACCATAGCTACACTCCATATTTTTTCATGCTCTTGGACATTTTGGAAAGCTCATGTTACACACTTCAAAACCCTAGTTGAAAGTTTCTTCAAGACCTTTAAGGAAATGGGTGAAAAAGATCCATGAACTTTGAAGAAAATGAAGTTTTAAGTGAAATTTTCAAAAGATACCAACTTTGAAGCACCATATCTCTTAAATGGTTGATCTTATGGAAAAAATTTATATGTGTCAAAGTTATTTATTGGATCAAAATCTACAACTTTCATGTTGGAAGTTTTTTTCAGTTTGTAGGTGAAATTTTGAGAAATTCCCTTCCAAAGTTTGGAAAAAACCATGAAAAACACTTAGAAAAATTTTCTAAGTATGAAAAGTCAAACTTTTGACTTTTTGATTCTTGATTGATTTTCTTGATTTTCCTTGATCAAATGACTTCTCATATCATATATTGATGATTTAAAACTTCAAAAGTCATGGTTGACCAAAATTCCCCAAAAGTCAATGGTGATCTTGTACAGTGGACTTTTTCAGACGAATCGCGTTTCTGGAGATTTCAAATGAAACAGGCTATCCTCACCAAATGAATAGTATGAATGGATCATATTGAGGTATTAGAGGATATTGAACCATGATTTGAGTTGTGGCACCATGCCCTGATTAAAAAGTCAGTTGCTCAGTGAATTAGGTCAAAAACCCTAATTGTCGACCTGATGAAATTGATGCCTGTAGGTCTTGAATTGAGATGTAATTTCCATTGTATATTGTCATAGGGATTATTTGAGGATGATTGAAACCTTTGATTGACTTCCTGGGGATTTTTAGGGTTTCCCAAATGTGATCCCTGATTTTAGTCCCTGATAGTTCAAAAAACCCTGATCTGAGGATTTGTCTGATCAATCTTTGTATAGGAGATGTTCTGAGCCAATGGATTAGGTCAAAATGACGCACTTGGGGTCTTGAGGTCATGTCCCAAGTCATTAGGTCAAATCCTGAGCAAAAGTCAGGAGTATGCTGTCTTCAGTCAAAACCCTAATTCAGTCGATTCAAAGCTGTTGAGTTTGTTGAAGTGAATCTCTGAGGACCAAATGTTGATTGTTGATGAAGATAGTTCATTTGAGATGAAGGGAGAACAAAACCTTAACTGATTGTTACTCGTACTGATGAGTGATTTCCTGATTAAATCCTGCTGAGTCACAAGTAACAAACACAAGCTATGCAATTTGTTAGAGATGCAAATGATGCATATGTAAATGATATGAGGTGGTATCTTAGGTCAAAAATTGGGGTATGACACATTAGCACATAAAGTTTTGACCGGCCTCGTTGTAGGGTGATTTCTACATAAATCACTTGGCGATCTGCTTAACATAGCGCAACATTTCGTGTTCCGAATAAAAAGATCAAATATGGAAGAGAATTGTATGCGGTTAATTTAAGACTTATGGAGGTTTATCGTGTAGTCGCTATGATTTTATCAAGCTTCTGATAAATGTCCATTGAATTTAAATCCGAGAACATCCTTCACTCACCATCGATCTTTCTTACTAACTTTGATAACATACTTGACAAGCTTCAAGATGGTTATCTTTAACATCTAAAAATTGACTTTAAATTCCGCAATTTATTATATTGCTCTTTATATTTTGCTTTATGCTTTATTTTATCATTTCATCATGTTTATGTTTCCGCAATTTTCTCTTTGTCCATTTGGACGTTTATATTCCGCTATTTTTTCTTTGTCCATTTGGACGTATTGTTTATGCTTCCGCTATTTTTCTTTTGTCCACTTGGACCATACTTTACTTTTACGCTAAAACATTAATAAACAACAAAAATCTAAAAAACGTTTAAGGCTCTCTTTTGGACTATTGGTTACTATCCCTAGCATTTTGGAGATTCGGACTTATGGACTTAGTGCCTCTGTACCCTTATTCTGTTATTACTCTGTGGTTGTTCTGTCTGTCTGGCATTGGATTGTTGTCTGTTTGTGTATGCAGGTATTTCCTTGAAAGTCCTTGATGGTTAATTCCAAGGCAGTGAGATAAGGATTTTACCCGAAAATAGCCGTTACTCTGCCCGATTTTCGTCAGAATTTTAATGTGCTTAATGCGAGATGGTGCTAAGATAATAAGTTCATCTGGATCCCCAAGTGGTAATGTGTTGGTTTGGTATTGATAAGTCCAAAGGATGGGAAATCTACCTTGACTCTTAATGTCAAGTGTTGACTTCTTATTTCGGTTAGACCGTTCTTTTCCCTAGCTTTTATTTTACGCAATAGGATAGCCTCTTCATCTCCTCCCACTTCTTAGATTTTCAAAATCTTCTCCCTTTTTCAAAAACCTTCTTATGTTTGTAAAATCTCTTTCAAAACTTTTATTTAAAATATCTTTTGCCCTTAGTGGCCTTTTTCTTCAAAAGTTTAGACACGATTAATTGTTAAAACGAGTGGTTATACCCCACGATTTTGAAATTGATTGATATAATGAGATCTTTTCCGCGTGAGAGAGCTAGTGGCATACTCGTTGATTTTATCCGAGTTGGAGCCCTTCTTTCATTTGCGATGCAAAGAACTCGTTTGTTCTCATGCTCAAGATCAATGGCTGAGTATTTCTCTCCGACGATGATAAAGTGTTTATTCGGTTTTTTAAAACTTTATCCCTTTTAGCGGAACTACATTAGCTCTGACTTCTCCATTGCACCGAGGAGGTATGTAGGCACAAGGCTTAACGTCTTGCCAAGCTTATTTTAAAAATAAAACAAACCGTTTTTTTTAGCACACACGACACAGATTTTCAAAAAGGTTCCTGTGGAGTACCACAGATATGAGGGTGCTTAAAACCTTCCCCTTGTATAATCAACACCCGAACCTGAGTTCTCTTTTTGTTTTAAAAACAAACTTTGGGTTTTACGTTCTTTTCCATTTTCTTTTGGAAACAATAAAGCGCGGTGGCGACTTTCACTGAAATATTGAGTCGAGTCAATCCCATGGCTTCGATCTCAGAATTTCCCCGCTACACCAAGAAACCAAAATGACTTCACTAAGCAAGCTCACTCCTCTGCATTTACACTGAACTCTTTGCCTATAAATACAAGTGCTCTCCTTCATATTAATCACACCAAAGCAACTCTAATCCTTGCTTTCTCTTTCTCTCCCTTATGCTTATGGTTTTTCAAAGTTCTTTGGCAAGAAGAATCGATTTCTTCAAACCAGAGCTCTTCTTTGAGAAGTAAGCATTCTAACATCTCAAGGAGGTTCATTAGAGGTGATCCAAGCACCTGGATCACTTCTGTAAGTGGAGTAACACCATAGTCACTCTCACTTTGGAGCTTAAGCAATTGGAGGTTTGTAGAAGAATTCAGAAGGTGTGAAGCCAAGCTAAGCACATCAACATGTTCCTAGGGGTGTAGTGAAGCTATTCAGATGCCTGCAGCACATCTGTAACTACAAATTCATCAACCTCCATGTTCACTTGAAGCTCAATTTGAAGGAGTCGAGTTGGACGATTCAGAGGGATTCAAGTCATAATAAGTATTCAGATAGCATCACTAAGTCCCCAGGAAGCTTTTAGGATCACTCACACAAGCCCAGGTGTTCCTCATCATCCTCACGACCTCCATTTTCAGAGGTATTTTTTCAAACTCTAGCCCACTTATTCAAGTACTCTTTCTCATATATCTCGATACCAGTTTGTTCAACATCATAAGAGGATTAAAAACCCCCTATCATCATTCATTTATCTTTCAGTATAGCCATTTAATTTGATTTTCAAATTTTAGGGTTCTTCACGTTTTTTAGTAAATTCGTTAGATGTAGTTAATATAAATCTGTGTTAGTTACATATTTGAGTTCGTGAGGAAATTTAGAGTGAAATCCATGTTTACATCACCCTGTTTGGTTGAGAAATGAGCAAGTTCACAAATTCAAAATTTGAGAGCTTGAGGAAGAAGACGACCATGGCTGTGGCGCGCAAAATTTAAATCTCTGGGTCAGGTTTATTTTATTTTGAATGGTACGCGTTTTACAAACGAATTCATCGTTTGCCCTAGTGGCCTCACATGCGCTTTTAGTCTCCTCATGTCCATAGTCTGGGGTTCGAATCCCCCTCGCCCCAGACTTTTTGATTCTTTTATTTTTTAAGCATTTCTAACTCATTATGAAACAAAACCAACCACGCGCGTGTTATAGTCACCAACTGGGGCTTGGCCCAGTGGAGCCCCAGTGGTATTATTTTGAGTATGTGATCATGACGGCGTGGGTTCAAGCCATGGTGGAGGCAAACTTATTTTTTTACCACTAATTTCCTTTATTTTCTTCACAACTTCACATAATTAATTCACCTATCAAATTAAGTCATTTTTACTTCATTTTTCACACACTTCTCATTTAATATATCTATTTTGAGGATATATCAAAAAATCACAAAAAATATATTATTTTAGTATGTTTTAATTAGGCTTAAAATCATATATTTTAAGTATGATTTAATACTTAGAAAATATAAATTTCTCTTGGTTTTCAAAATATAATCTCTTGTAAATATTGTTGTGATAAAACCCTAATCATTTAGGTCTTAATTAGGCATAGGCTTTGTCTTTACCTTAATTAAGTTGACTTTTTTTTTAATTTTTCAAAACTATTTTCAATCTCCGATCATACGGACGATCCAGGTTTTCAGACAACAAAACCTTGTATCATTTAAATCACTTTTTTTACAGTTTCTTATAAACAGAAAATCATTTCTTTGGGCCTCTAGTAGAGTGTAAGTCCCAACCCCCCTTTTATTTTTACAGATAATCAACTGTTTTCACAACTGTAATTATTTCAAATTACAAATCTTTTTTTCAACTATTTTCATCACAGTCAACCAGTACTATAAAGTACTGGGCCTCTATTAGAGTGTAAGACCCAACACCTTCTTTCTTTTCATAGTTTGTTTTCAAAAACTATATTTACAAAATCTCCTTTCTGTTTTCAAAACATTCTTATAGTATTTGAAGGGCATTATTCCCGGTGAAACTCTTCAGATACCTATGTGACCTATGTCCATCTTCACTTCTTCTGTTTTCAAAAACCTTTAACTGTTTATTATAAATATTCAACTGTTATCAATAAAACAACAAAAAATTGCTGGTAAGGCTTTGTACATACATCTTCAAAGGCCTCCACTTCATCCAGGTTAGGCTTTATAGCTTTCAAATTTACAGTCTTTATTTAAATTACTATCAAATATACAACTGTTTATATATTAGAACTACGTTTGAGTGTAAACCTTAGGACAATTAAACTATATATATTATAGGACTATGGCCTAGGATTGAGAATGTCTTCCCGGTGAAGGCTCATTCCTAATTAGAGATCTTTAGTTCAAACCCTCAAGATGAATTATTCCCGGTGAAACATCTTGAAAAAGCCTTAGAACCCAAACTAGGACACATCCACCCAAGAGGAATTATTCCCGGTGAAACCTCTTACCCATTTGTTTAAAGCCAAAATAAGTTCAAAACCACATAGCTTTCTCTTGTGCTACAACAAGGACCCTCGATGACCCTCGATTAGCCTCCTCTTGGGCTTTGTACAAGGACCCACAGGCTTCTTAAAAGCATTTCCAGCTTCCTCTTGAGCTTGTATACAAGGACCCATCAGGTTTCTTATAAACATAGGAACAGGTCTTTAGTCACCTTTTAGCGTATCCTGGTGAGTTTCTTGTACTTTTCAAACCAGACTTTAAACAAGCTAAGATTGTCTCAATCTCATATTGAGTACACCTTTTGGAATGAGAGACATGGACAGTCTCTGTCACCATTATCTTCATTAATTTCCTTAGTAGAGTCTAGGATCCATAGTTATTTATCCTCAGTCAGTGTCAGCCTTAATCTTGGGCTTTAAACAAGAAGTCTCAATTAGATAATATTTCTGCTATCAATCCAAAATCCCTGGAAAGGGTTAGCCTCCAAAATCACTCCTTTAAATCCAAAATCCCTGGAAAGGGTTAGCCTCCAAAAATTCATTCTTTAAAAAAGATAATTTCACCAGCTCAGTCAAAATCCCTGGAAAGGGTTAGCCTCCAAAAAAAATCAGTCTTTTAATAGATAAATCCTCCAGCAGAGTAAAACTCCCCAAAGAGTCAGCCTCAACCTTGGGCCTCATACAAGGCATGAAATAATGACTTCCCCAGTTAAGAGTCAGCCACGACCTTGGCCTTCATACAAGGCACAAAAATAGAGTCTCCCTATGTAGAGTCAGCCACAATTCTGGGCTTTGTACAGAACACCAAATAAAATCCATCAAATAAATGCTCTCCATCTAGAGTCAGCCTCAATTCTGGGCTTTGTACAGAACACAAAAACTCTTTAGTTTAAATCCATCCCCAGTGGAGTTATCTCCCAGAGTCAATAAATCCATCAAAAGCCTCAAGCTTGGGCCTCATACAAGCCAGCTAAAAAATCAAATCTTTCAAACAATAGATAGACATAACTCATCTTCATAGGTAGGTATTTCTCCTATCTCACCACAAACAAACAATCATTTCAAACAATCATTTCAAACAAACAATCATTTCAAACATTCTCCCATTTAGGACTCGTGAAAGGCATTGCTCTGGCACACAACCCAGACTTGTACAACTTTCCCTAATTTGGTTGAGAATCTTTCATTCAAGAGGCATGTTGGCTGTCATACTTGATCAACCAAGTAGGCTCCCCCTCTTAATGAAACTTTTTTAGCTTTTCTGTCACTTTAAAAATGTTTGTGGTGGAATAGTAGAAATACCTCTCTGTAAAGATTATTTCATGTCTCTTTATTGTAAACAGATATTTAATTTAAAGCTTCAACCTTGAGCTTCAAGCAAGGCACCAAAAAATCATTAAAATCCCTAATTAGTTCCCCGAACTACATTAAGCTCTGACTTCCATTAGGGATATGTAGGCATGAGGTTCACAAGGAATCTCAGCGAGCTAACAAAATACCAAAAATAGTCAGTTTGTCTGTCTTTCTTTTCATTCAATTCAAAATCCCTCTCCTAACACAAAGGAGAAACTTTCCCAATAATAAGCAACAAACACATACACATCGACACAGAGAAGGTTCCCGTAGAGTACTACGGATATGTAGGGTGCTTAAACTCTTCCCTATGTATAACCGACCTCCTGGACTCCAGAATTTCTAGTCTAGGTGAATCCCCACACTTAGCAAACTCCTAGGGTTTATTTGAGATCTTTTTCCCCTTTCCTACTCGTAGGATAATTAAAAAGTTCGTGTGATATCGTAGGAAGAACTGAAACAAAATTCATCCCACCACGGGCGCTTCCTCCTTCCAAATTTCGCGTGAAGGGTCTAGCGTGCCGTCCTCCCAAGTGAAACGGGGAGGTAAAGAAAACGACACCACACTGTCCTACATGTTTCTCAAAAAGGGTATAGTGAGAAGAATGCGTATGGAAGGATCTCCGGATCTTTTCGAAGCAGAAAGCTTTCCCCTGCTGTCCTTGGAAGGTAAAGAACAAAGGATCAACTAAAGGGTGTGTTGTTTGAGGCTTTGATGGAGGTGTTATAGGTCTTAGTTTTATTGTTCATAATTTTAAATGCTCCTTTTGATAGCCTCTAGTATGTTTCTATTTTTGTAGCCTTTGTTGTTCATGGAAACATAATCTTCCAAAATGAATGTACTCTTCTAATCGTAATGAAATATATTTTGACATTGCTCTGTCTTCTTACTTTATTCACCACGTATCTCACTTGGACACGAAGCCATTTTGGTACTTGTTCAACCATTTTGGCCTACGTAGCATACTTTAAATATCTACGTTTTTGCAATTTTTACTTCGTGCATGATTGGTTTGTATCTTTTCAGATACTTCCCATTCACTCTTAAGATCCTGCGATCTTCTGCGAATTCTTCTATCTCATAAGCATTATTTGAGAATACTTTTAAAATTCGAAAGGGTCCTTCCCAGTGTGGGGACCATTTGCCTAAAACCTGATTCTTTCGATCTATAGGTAAAATAACTTTCCAAACTAAGCCATTTTGGCTCTCGACACCCTTTTTTTTGTCTTTTTATCATCTCCAACGCTCGAATTCTGTCTTCGTCCAAATCCACTAATTCGTTCATCATCAATTCCCAATACATGTTTGGAGGAATTTCTGCCTGTCTCTGGATCCGGACTGATTGCAAGTATATCTCAACTGGGAGCACTGCATCGTGTCCGAACGTCAATTGGAAAGGTGTAGTGTTTGTAGCTTCTTTTGGTGACGTTCGACAAGCCCAGAGTGCTTGGTCCAAAGTTCTATGCCAGCTCTTAGGTTTTTTCCCTATGTGTTTCTTTATGAGACCAATTATTACCTTATTTGCTGCTTCAACTTGTCCATTTTCCTGAGCGTAGTAAGGTGTAGAAGTAAACAACTTGAACCCCATTTCTTTGGCGAATTCTTGCATTTTTCGACCAGTAAACACTGATCCTTGATCTGTGGTTATACTTTCTGGGATTCCATATCTATATATAATGTGTCTTTGAATAAACTCAATCACAGCCTCCTGATCCACATTTGCAAGTGGTATCGCTTCGACCCATTTTGTGAAGTAGTCTATTCCTACTAAGATATATCTTTGACCTTTGGAAGACTTGGGGTGAATTTCCCCAATTAAGTCTAGTGCCCAACCTCTGAAAGGCCATGGTTTTATTATTGAACTTAATTCATTTGCGGGAGCATGTTGAATACCTGCGTGTTCTTGACACTCTTGACACCCTTTTGCAAATTCTATGCAATCTTTTAACATAGAGGGCCAATACATTCCATATCGAAATAAAAGCCATTTCATTTTGTGCCCCGCTTGGTGTGCACCACATGCTCCACTATGTACATTCGAGAGAGCCAAATATGCTTCCGCTTCACCCAGGCATTTTAGCAAAACTCCTTCAGGGGTTTTCTTAAACAATTCATTTCCCATCAGGAAGTATGATAAGGCTCGATACTTTACCTTTCTATCTGTGTCTGTCGAAGGGTCTTTTAAATAGTTCACAATTGGACTCCTCCAATCTGTGTCTGCTAAAGAGTCTATATTTAAAACCTCAAACTCCTCTTTGTTAGCGAAACCTAATTGTGAGTTTTCCAGATCACTTGGAGAAAGCTTCGTGGCCATTGCTTTGCCTCTTACTTCGATCAATTCTTCTAGTTTTTCCTTTGATACCCTGTATCCTGAAGCTAATTGTGCCAAATCATTCGCTTCTTGATTATTCAACCTTGAGACGTGATTTAACTCCACATACTCGAATTTTTTAAGGAGCCTATTTGCTATGACAAAATACATGATCAAATTCTCTTTGATACATTTGTATTCCTTCGTTAGTTGCATACTCACTAGTTCGGAGTCTCCTTTAATTTCGACTTTGGTTGCCCCCAATTCTAACAAAGCCTCAAGTCCAGCGATCAGTGCTTCGTATTCAGCTTCGTTGTTGGAGCATAAGGGACCTTCAATCTTGTACTTGAGCTTTGTTGTAATTCCATCAGGAGAAATTATTAGTATTCCAACGCCGCTTCCTTCTTTATGGGTCGAACCATCGAAGTATAACTTCCAAGGCTTCAATTCTACATATTGTTGAGGGCTCTCAACCACTGCATGGTCAACAATGAAATCTGACACGATTTGTCCTTTCATTGCCTTAAGGGGTTGAAATATTAAAGAGTACTCAGTGAGGGCCAACGCCCACTTGCCAATTCGACTATACAATATTGGTTTTGATAGCATATGTTTAATAACATCACAATGAGACGAAACATAAACATCAACTAGCTTTATATAATACTTGAGTTTGATACAAGAGAAATATAAACAAAGGCAGAGTTTTTCTATTGCGCTATACCTAGTCTCTGCATCATTGAGTACTCTACTTAAGTAATAAATGGCTCTTTCGATGCCATTGTCGTCTTCTTGAGCTAACATGCTACCTATTGTATTATCTGAAGCTGAAATATATAGGCGCATGTGCTTCTTCCCATTTGGGAGAGACAATATTGGTGGATGCATCAAGTATTGCTTGATTTTTTCGAAAGCTTCTTGATGTTCAGCATGCCATTCAAACCTTCCTTGCTTGAGTCGAAGTAAGGGGGAAAAGGCTTACGTGCGTCCACTCAGGTTAGAGATAAATCTTTTTAAGAAGTTTATCATTCCTAGTAAAGATTGTATTTCTTTCTTCGTTGATGGAGGCTTTGTTTCCATAATAGCCTTTGTTTTATTCTGATTAATTTCTATTCCCTTTTTGTGGACCACGAAGCCCAGGAAATCTCCAGCCTGCACAAAGAAAGCACATTTAAGGGGGTTCATCTTTAAGCCATGTTTTCTCATTCTTTCGAATGATTGGCTCAGATGGTCCAGATGACTGTGATCTGAAACAGATTTTACAACAATGTCATCTATGTATACTTGCATGAAAGTTTCTATAAAATCATGGAATATGGAATTCATTGCTCTTTGATAAGTTGCTCCAGCGTTTTTCAGACCAAAAGGCATTACAACCCATTCGTAGGTGCCTATTGCCCCTGGGCAACGAAAAGCTGTTTTGGACGCATCTTCTTCTGCAATGAAGATCTGGTTATACCCAGAATATCCATCCAACATACTTAAATATTCGAAGCCTGCGGCTGAATCTACTAGCATTTCTGCCACAGGCATGGGATATTCATCCTTAGGAGTTGCTGCATTCAGATCACAAAAATATATGCATACTCTTAATGAACCGTTCTTTTTAATAACCGGCACAATATTAGCAATCCATTCAACATACCTTGTAGTTTTGATGAACTTGCAACGTAGAAGTCTCTCGACCTCTGCTTTGATCTTCGAATGAATCTCTGGTGCGAACCTCCTAGGAGTTTGCTTGATGGGATTTTTCCCTTCCTTTATAGGCAGCTTTAATTCGACCAAATCTCTCCCTAAACCAGGCATCTCGTCGTAATCCCATGCGAATCAATCTTTGTTTTCCTTCAATAACGTAATGACTCTAGATTTCAAAGCTGGCTCTAATTTTGCACTGACGTATGTTACCCTCTTCTGGTCTTCATCTCCAAGATTTACTTCTTCGAGTGGATCTTGGGCTAACATCTTTATATTTGACGCCATTGGGTCTTTCTCGAATCCCAAGGGTTCTTCATCATAGATCGTGTCCAGACTTTGACTCGCCTCTTCACCTGAGATCTTTTCAACTTGAACTCTGTCTTCAGGAGATTGAGGGATCAAATGTATCCCAGAACTCGTCGTTTTTGCCTCTCTTTGAATTGCATCGACAGTCATGTTTAATAATTCGGCTTCGAGAGCCGTTTTTATTTTATTCTCGGCTATGTAAGCCGAAATCCTTTCGAAGAAGGATGACTCGGACATCATCAACATCGTCATCCCAGCCTGTTGGCCGTATTTTTGGCAAATGCTCCATTGGTGCGGTATCTTCTGGACCGTCCATTATTTCTCTATTCCATTGGAACCCATTTGGGTGTAAAGACAAATAGTATAAATCATTCTTATTTGGGGTGTATATATCTTCCGCAGCATGGCAAGGCCCTATGTTTGCCAAGTTCCTATCGAAACTGGTTTTGTTGACTTGATTAACTTCAGCCATGTAGTAACTCTGATCTCCTTCGATGTTTTCTACTATACCATCTTCCCTCCAAATGGTTAATCTTTGATGCATTTTCGAAGGCACTGCAGCAACTCCATGGATCCACTCTCTTCCTAGCAAAAGATTGTAATTCGCTTTTGCTGGTATCGCCATGAACATCGTTGGCCTTGTGACCGAACCCACAGTTAAATTCACTTGAATGACTCCTAAAGTTTGCCCTATTTTGCCTTCATAGTTAAACAAAACCATGTTATGTGGCCTTATATCAGTATCGAACATACCAATTCTCTTCAGCATGTACTGGGGCAATAGGTTCACTGCTGCCCCCCCCCCCATCCACTAGGACTTTGTTAATGCCAACATTTTCAATCTTAGCCCTTATGTAGAGTGGTTTTAGGCGGTTTCTCATACCTTCATCAGGCCTCTCGAAGAAGGCATTATGCTCTTCGACTGCCCCATTGTTTAGCACATAGTAACACACAGGTCTGTGTCTTGCCATCTCTTCTGCATCAGCTTCCTCACAATCTTCAGCTTCTGCCTCTTAGTTAAACTCATGAGGGAGTACTAACACAACATTGCAATTGAACTTTATAGACGATACTCCGTCTGAGTCGAAATCATTTGTCATCCTATCGTCTTCTTTCCAAGGGCTGGAATGCATCTTTTCTTCTTCCTTCTCATTTTCAGAATCGAACAACTTGCGTTCCACCAGAGGTTTACTTGTCCTTGCCCCCTGCGTTGGGATTTTGTTGCTACTAGACTCTCCAATCTCCTTTTGTTTATATTCTCTCTGGGCCTTCTTCATCCTCTGGTGTCTTCTCCATTGGGATCTAGACATAGGATTTTTGCCCTTATAATTCTCCAACCTGTACATCTCTCGATTTGAAGTCTGGAATTGCTTCCTATATGCCATTGCAGTTCTTCCCCCTTGGTCCCAACTTCGCCATTTGTTGGTTCTAACACCAACTTGCATCCATCTATCCCTGTGTATGTCTGCAGGGATTTTGAATGTGACCCTTCGAGCTCTAGGGTGGGGGCTGTCAGGCTTCTTCGATGGGGTGCGGTTATCGAACACATACATGTTGGGACGGAGCCCCTGAGTCTCTTGACCCATGTAGAAATATACTCTTTCGAATGATCGCGCTAGTAGTTCGTCATAGACTGCTCCACATCTGGGACACAATACAACCTCAGTGTTTTCTTTATGACATCTGACCAAGAAACCTACTAAGCTTTCTTCAGTCCTTGGGTATACCTTCAGTAATAGGTTTCCTCCTCTCCATGGTTGTTCCATTCTTTCTCGTAGGTCCCTCTCAAAGTTAGCTTGAACCCTTCGATTCAGCATAATCGAACATCTTGGGCACATTAGCATTTTTCCACCATTTTTCTCATGACAATTCCAGAGATAATCTTTCAAACTTTCCCCTCTCGGTGGGATTTCCATGTTTCCTTTCTCCCTTATCAGCCAATTTTTTAGTTCTTCTATTTCAGATAAAGGCCGCCTAACATTGACCATGTTAACAACTGCTGGAGGGGCTTCAGAGATCTGTATCTGCTGAAGTTTCGCTCTGAGGTCTTCAGTGGCCTCGCTAGTTTTCCCTTTCAGATCTTCAGTTATCT
The DNA here is from genome assembly GCF_029867415.1 of Vicia villosa. Lineage (NCBI taxonomy): Eukaryota > Viridiplantae > Streptophyta > Magnoliopsida > Fabales > Fabaceae > Vicia > Vicia villosa. Next base: position 115,246,763 of record NC_081180.1, read on the forward strand.
CTGCATCAAATGATTCTTCAATATCAGCATTGAAGACTGTATTGTCATTTAGGCTTTCAGTAGCCTGCTTTCCAGTTGAAATTATCTCCGATTCAGCAACATCAGTTTCAGACACTTCTACCATGTTGACGTCCAGTGGTTCACACAGGTTAGTGTCAGCAACATTCAAAGGGTCTGTGTCAACCTTCATATGATTCTTTGTTTTATCAGCGAATTTCAGACGTCCATCCTTGATAGCATTCTGAATTAGATCCCTGAAAAGAAAACATTGTGAGGTTTTATGGCCTAAAAAACCATGATATTTACAAAAGCCTCGCTTTTTCCGTTGTTCTAACGGAGGAACTTTGGAATTAGGAGGCACTATCATCTGGCCATCTTTTACTAACAAATCGAATATTTCGTCACATTTAGTGACGTCAAATGTATAAGTTTTCTTAGGAAATCTATCGCTTTTATCATTCTCAACTGGATTTTTTCCATTAGAAGGGGTAAGAAACTTGCAAGAATAAGGTGGTGCTTCTTTTAATTCAGCTAGATCTATTTCGACCTCTTCCACGCTGTATGAATCTTCGAAAGATTCGCCGTCAACGTCTTCAGCTTCAATGTATGCTACCCTCTCCTTCTTGTAACTTTTATTTGCTCTGGCCTTTTCTTCTTTTAGTCGTTCGACTTGTCGAACCCTGTCTGCCAATTGGGCCATATCCCTTAGGTATTGGGTATCTAGTTTCTTTCTGATTGAATAGTCTAGGCCGCCCGCAGCCATTTCGACTAATTCATGTTTTGGGACAACCATGAAGCATCTTGACTTCAACAAACGGAACCTGTTCAAGTAATCATCTATAGGCTCCGTGAACTTCCTCTTGATGCTAGCCAATTCTTTCAGACTTATCTTGGTTTGACCCATGTAGAATTGTTCATGGAACAACCTCTCCAGGTGTGCCCATGCGTCTATGGAATTTGGCGGTAAGGTGGTGAACCAAACAAAAGCATTTTTTGTTAGCGAACTAGGGAAATATTTAATTCTCAAATCCTCGTTCCCTGCTAGATCCCCTGCTTCCATCAAATATCTGGCTATGTGTTCCACCGTTGATTCACTAGTGTCCCCTGAAAATTTCGTGAATTTGGGTACCTTGGTACCTCTTGGCAATTCTGTTTGCATAATATATTCGGGTATGGGGGATGTGTAGTTTGGACGTCGAAGTCCAGTATTAAGGCCATTATTAGCCATTATTCTCTCTATCATGGCAGTGAGATTGTTTTCTGTTGCCAAATTGTCTCTCCTAACCCTATGTACAACTTCGTCAGGATGTTCGTCTCTTCCCACTACAACTACTCTAGGCTGTTGTTGGGGAACTGCTTGTTGACCAACGTTAGTCGTTTGATTTTGAGTTTCTAAATCTACCACTTGATTTCGTTCGTCTGGCGTCGGCCTAGGTGGCGGAACTGCATTTCGAATTTGTTCTAGAACTGGGTCCCCTTCTTGATAGGTTGATTGGTTGTTTCTTCGCCTATTTTGTGGGACTCCTAAGAAATCCTCCATTCGTCCTATTTGCGAAGATATTTTTTGATATGTTTCTACATTCTCCTGGTTAGTCCTGGCAATGTTTGTCGCTAATGGATTAAAGATCGACCCCAATTATCTAGCAAGGACACCTAACATATCATGGTTACTTGCATCCATTTCCTGTCGAAATGCCGCTTGACTACTGGTAGTTAAGGGAGGTATTTGGGCAGAGAAGCCTGTGTTTTGTGCGCTTCGACCTATCTAACCGACATTAGGCGAAAACGCCATTGGGTTAGGTGCAGTGTATGTGGGCCCTGTCCCTCGTAATCCTACCATGTATGAATATGGCATTCCATATGGGTTGTTGGGTCTCCAACTTTCTAAAGCAGATGAGGATGGTCCTGGGGTAAATAATTGACTTGCAGCGTTTGTCGAGAAAGGTGGTATCTCGCTTGCGCCTGTGAGTGGAGGCACGGTAGTCGAAATCGAGACAGGAACAGTCCCTGTTGTCCCTGATGTATTTTCGGGCATAGCCTGGGAACTACCTATGGGTGCAGATCCTGTCGAACCTGGTATATCCTGCGCTCCTTGAGTGGAAGTCGAAACATGCGTAGAATTTGCCGCTACTGTTCCTGACCCCTGTGGGGGATCTTGATCTCCCCCTCCACTGGCCACATTGACCATTTTCTTGTTATACCTTCGTTTAGGAATCGGCTGTGCACTGTTGGTTAATTTACCGTTCCTAAGGTTCATACAAGGTCTTGATATTTTCTAGACAAAACAAAACAATCAATTAATAACAATCTGTTTGACACTGTCCCACTGGGCGTGCCAATTTGTTTACGGTGATTTCCGGTAAACAACCGCTAGTCCTCCAAACTATAAAATATACTTTGGTTACTCGCATGATCGACTAGATTGATCCTAGGACATAGTCAAACAATTGTCTTTTGATATGATTTGGTCCATATTTGTTTGTTCTTGCTTCGAAAACTCGTTTGTGATATGATCATATGACTACTCATGTGAAACAACACTTGTTATACATGTTAATATAACTTCGACAAAGAAAACATAAAAAGCGTGTAAATTGCAGAAATATAAAGTGCACGAATATAACGTGCAAGAATGTTAAATGCAAAAACGTAAAATACTTCAAAATGAAAGTTAAACGAGAAAATAAAGGAATTGAAAAGATACTTGAATAAAGAAAGATACAAATGTATTTAAAATAGTGTTGGTGTCATACGTACATTTCTCAGCGAACTCGTTCTCTTAACACTTGATACTTGAGTAATTTGTGAGTGATTTGTACAAAATGAACACACGGAATCCTAACATTAAGACCCTTATTTATACTAATTTCGACCCTAACGGCCCTACACTAATCTGATGCCACGTTGTTCACATGAATCCCTGGGATGCCATCTGTCCTTGTTCGGTTACACAGACTATTTCGAAATTCAAATCCTCCCGCCTGAATCCTCTTTCGATACGTGGCAACGTGATCAGAACCGAGAATGTCACGAAAACACGTCAAGCTTCAGTACCCTTCGTATTTCGCAAAACATTTAAGTCTTAAAGATAATTCGCTTCGAATTAGCTCCGATTCTAACCATCTTTACTTCAACTTAATCAACATCCTCGAAACATGGCCATCAGTAGCCATATTCAATCTCAGAAATGGTCATCAATAACCATCTTTCTTCGAATTCTAACTCTTCAAAGAATATTTCCTCTAAACGAAATCTCCAGCCAACACTCTCATAATCCACGAACTGTTTGGTTTGATCTGGATATCCATCAAATGCCTGCCCTTCAGGTAGTACGTGTGGACCCACCGCACCCACAGACTATCAGTTTTGCAACTGATGTTCCATAGAAGTTTGATCATAGTGACTTTATTCCAATGCTCCAGACGAATCATATTAAGACCACCATTACTCTTCGGACTGCAAATTTTCTCTCAGGCCACGGGGGATTTTCTGCTAACATCACTGCATCCTGTCCAGAAAAAGCTTAGGCAGATTGCGTCAATTCGCTTCAAGACATACTTCGGCAGATTGAACACTACAAGAAATATGCTCTCAACGACGTGTTTTTGTGACGTGGATACGATGTGGCCAAAAATGCTCTTGCAGAGTAGGAATCACGACACTAATTTTTTTTTGGATTAAGTATGTTTTTGGTCCCTATAAAATTATCAAAATTTGTTTTTAGTCTCTATGACATGTTTTGGTCTCTACAAAATTAGTCTGCACATAGTTTTAGACCCTACTATTAAATCAATGTGTATTTTTGAATGATTATTTTATAGACATGTTTAGAACATTATAAAAAGTTTCACGAAAAAAAAAAAGAAACTCAAAATTTGATTTATAAGTCAAGATTTGCATTAATTTTGTCATTTTATTTTGAAATTTAAAAAATTCATATTTAATTCTTCTCATTTTAAAAAATTCTATAATTCGACAAAGAAACATTTTATAATATTATAAACCGGTAGGAAAAAAATTATTCAAAAATTTAAGGGTTATTAAATAGTTTTCAAAATTTTTGAAAATAGCAGAGACTAAAACTGAATGCATACAAATTTTGTTGGGACTAAAATATGTCATTTTTTTATACAGACTAAAAATGAAATTTGAGATATTTACAGAGACAAAAAACATACTTAAATTTATTTTTTTTAATATTTAAAAATGAACACTATGTTATCACATGGGGAGTCAGAGAATATTTTTTTAAAAGAAAGGTTGTGACGTTAGTGCCACGTCGCAACTAAAATAAAAAATATGGAAACCTGTAAAGTACATATGGTGGGAAAGTTGACATTTTCGAATTTCAAGTTTTAACGTGTATACCACGTCGCAACATTTTAAGAGGGAAATAACTCTGATCTTTGACCTGACTGGGTATAGGTAACGGCAGGGAGCGCAGTTAATGCAGATGACCGTTTAAGTTTGCGACGTGGCGTCCACGTGGGAATATCTGCAACGTGATTAACACGTCGGTAGAGCCTTTATAATTTTTGACCGTTGGGAACATTGCGACGTGGAAAACACGTGGGAAAGTTGCGGCGTGATTCTCACGTCGCTAATTTGCTTTATATAAAGACTCTTTCTTCCCCATTTTCAACGTTCCCATAACTTGTTTCTTCAAAAAGAAAACTTATTCTTCTCTCTGTTTTACTCTCATTCATCCTTTCATTTTTACTTGCATTACAATTTCTAAAGGTATGATATTTTCATAATTTTTTTCAATCGTATTTTATATTTTTATTTAAGTATTATTTATATTGATTTAGAAATTAAATTTATGTTAATTTTTTTCTGTAAGATACTGAAGCTAGGAGGAGTGAAAAATATTAAAGAGCTTTAAAAAAAGAATGGACAAAAAGATTGAAGGAGACTGAATAAGTAGTATTTTTGCAATTTTAAATTGGATATATTAATTGGGTTGTTGGTTTATTTTTAGATATTATGTTTTTTTTTAAATTTTTTATTAGATTAATATTGTAATGTTTGCAAAACAAAAAAAAAAGTTTATAAATTAATTGTAAACAAAAAAAATACATTCATATAATTATTATAATACATAATATATATATATATATATATATATATATATATATATATATATATATAATTTAAAAATAGAATATATATTATTTACTGGTAAAATATAGTTAATATTAGTTTTTTTTAAATATTATGTTTTTTGTTTTGTAAAATTTATTATTAGGTAAAACGAAATTATATAGAATATTTATATATATATATATATATATATATATATATATATATATATATATATATATATATATATATATATATATATATATATATATTTAAAATAGAATATTTATATTATATTTAAATCAAAATATTTAGATTTATTATTAGGTAAAACGAAATTTATAATATATTATATTTTTTAAAAACAGAATATTTATTATTTATTGGAAAATAAAATATTTAATATATTAAAATGGTATAAAAGAAAATTTAATTGTATATAGTATGTCATTATGTTTAAATTGTAAAACAGAAAATTTTGGTAAAAAGAAATAGAATATTATATATATATATATATATATATATATAGAAAAAATGTATATAGTATGTTATTATGTTGAAATGGTAAAAAAGAAAAATTAATGTTTTTATTTATATTTATATTTATATATAAGTTATTAAAAAAAGAATTATAAATTTTATGTTAAAAGAATAATATTTGGATAAAAAAAATTTGAAAATGTATTTTTAAGCAAAAGCAAAATAATTATGTTTATCTTAAAATTTTTATTATATAAGTTTATGGTTTAAATAGTAATTTGGTCCCTGTAAGTTGGCGTGTTTTTGATTTTCGTCTCTGTATCTTATTTTTCTTGAAAATGTTCCCTTAATGTGAAAATATTTTTTGTCATAGTCCATAAAGTTAAAATTCGCAGAAAAATTCGCAGGAAACCTGCAGATTTTCCTGCGGATTTTAGTTTTAGGGACTAAATTCAAAAGAAATTCAATATTTAAGCACTTTATCCAAGAAAAATAAGATACATGGACGAAAACCAAAAACACGCTAACTTACAGGAACCAAAAAACTATTTAAGCCTAAGTTTATTTATTATGTGAGAATATGTTATAGATTGTTTATATTTAATATGTCATACGAGAATATGTTATATATTATGTGAGAATATGTTAAACAAAATAGTTATATATATAGTTGATATACATGTTATATATTAATTAGTGCAATGATTGTACAAATGTGCAATATGGAATATTATTTGTACTATCGTAGTTCGATGTATGATAAATTAGAACCAAAAAGACGTGTATTTAAACCCAAATTTATAGAAGGAGTTGATGGGTTTATCACATGGGCATTTGCTCAGGAAGGTTGTCGAAGCAAAGACGGAGTTAGGTATCCTTGTCTTAAATGTGAATGCAGACCTATAATTAGTGACCTAGAGGAAGTAGAACTTCATTTGCATAGAAGGGGTTTCATTAAACATTATTGGTTTGGACGTATAATGGTGAAAAACTGTCGAGGAACGTACTCGAGACTAGCAATACACATGCTTCAAGTAGTCGATCGATTATGGAATATGAGGAAAAATTTAATCTGATTGGTGACATGGTTGAGGATGCTTTTGGTGTGAACGTGACATATGAATAACTTGGAGATTTTGATGGGGAAGAGTTGCCGAATGAGGAAGCGCAGAGATTTTATCAATTGTTGAACGAGATGAATATATCGTTGTTTGAGGGTTCGTCGGACTTAAAGTTATCAATGTGAGTGAGATTATTGGCCGCCAAGTCAAATTGGATGGTTCCTGATTAGTGTTTCGAAGTCTTCGCAAAAATGATTGAAGGAGTGAAAAATAATTAGAAAGGGGGGATTGAATAAGGGTTGTTTCTTTTTTGGAAAATAAAAATAATGAACACAATTATTTTTATCCTGGTTCGTTTGAACTCAAACTACCTCCAGTCCACCCTCACAGGTGATTTACCTCCACTGAGGATTTAATCCACTAATAACAAATGATTACAATGGTTCTCCACTTAGATCAACCTCTAAATCATCTTGAGTATACAGATCACAACTTGATCACTCAAGGAATTTTGGTTTACAAATATATAATCAAATACAAGAGATTAAAGTTGCTTCTAATAAAGCTGTAATCACCAAGTGATTTTTCTCTTAAGCTTAAGTTCTATAACTCACTAAGTATACAAAAGTATGTGAGCTTGAAGATGAAGATTGGTTGCTTTGTTCAAGAGCTTTTGCGTGAGAAAGATTCAGAGTGTGTTGTGAGATTGTAACGTAAGCTCTAGCCTTTTTCTTTGACAGACTTATTCCTTTTATAGGCGTGAGAATGTGACCGTTGAACAGTTTTGCATTTAATGCTTTGCGTAAACAGTACAATGCTGCATTTAATGTTTCATGCTTTTGTCAACTACCTCGAGCCTTGCTTCAACTGCTTTTTCTTACCTTGCCTTTTGTAGCCATACTTCCAACGTTCCTTTTGTCAGACACACAGACTAGCCTTTCTAGCTTTTCATCATTTACTTCTGTTCTGGAATCAGACGTTCTGATCTACTTTGTTCATCAGAGTTTCCAGCGTTTGGTGCAAGATATAATTTCAGCGCTTCAGACTATGGAAGTTCCTTAGAACGTGATACCTTTAGATCTTCAGAGCTTGCTTCTAATAGTCATGATCTGATAACTTCAAGACCATGTTCTGATGTCTTCAGGACCATGTTCTGATGTAGCCATCCAGAACATCTGGGTCAGAGCTTCTGAAAGATAGAATATTGTATACTCTTTTACACTTTTCCTGAAATGGAAAAAGTAACTTATTAGAGCACCACATTGTCTTATACAAAATTCATTCCTAATGTTATCATCAAAACTAGAAAATATGATTAAAACATTTCATGTTCTAACAATGATGTTGGACTCAACTGCAACGAAAGACAATTTGCCTATAAGTTTTTATGATGCAAAGAAGTTTGTGTCGAAGTTGGGTTTAAGTGTAAGAAAGATTTGTTGTTGCATTAATGGTTGCAGGTTTTTTTATGACAATGAGTTCGGTACTAATGATGGATTGTTGGAGAAATGTAAGTTCTGTAAGAGTCCAAGATATCAAGTTCAAAGTAAAGCCGTTAACCGTAAGCAAACACGTGTAACAGTGAAGTCCATGTTTTATCTTCTGATTATAACAAGGTTAAAAATAATGTTTGCTTCAATGCATAGTGCAAGTCAGATGACATGGCATCTACAAACATAAAAGTCCTGGCACTACGCGACACCCATCTGATGGCGAGGTATGGAAGCACTTTGATCGAATACATCGTGATTTTGCCGCAGAACCTATAAATGTCAGACTTGGATTATGGTATGATGGATTTACTCCATTAGCCAAGCGTCGGGAAATGCGTATTCTTGTTGGTCAATTATTGTAACCCCTTACAACCTCCCTCCTAAGATGTGCATGACAAAACCATACATGTTTCTGACCTGTATCATTCCAGGACCGTCGAGTTCAAAAGGCAGAATCGATGTGTACTTACAACCTTTAATTGATGATTTGAAAAGGTTGTGGATTGAAGAATGCACTTATGATATATCCTGTAAACAAAATAAAACTTCACATACCACACATATACATGCACGCGAGGATGATCATGTGGAGTTGGATGGGGACGATATTGAGTTGGATGGGGACGATATTCAGTTGGATGGCGATGATCTTCAGGGGGAGGATGATCCGAGTGAGATTCATAACATTGATTCAGCTTTAAAAAAATGGATTTTTTCTTCGTATATTTGAAAATAGATTTTCCAAAACTAATTTTCAAAATATTACAAATTTTTTATATTCGTTTTTTTAAATGAAACACTAATTTTGACATCCTATAACATAAACATACATTATTGAAGACAAAAAATTAGTCAATGTAATACGGTGAACTGACTTTTATCGAAATGTCGCGGATAGCAAGAGTCGCCACCGACTTTTATTTTATCCAAACAAATTCAGAAAGGCAAAAAGAAACAGAAAAAAACCTTTTAAGAAAACTGAGTTCGGGGGGTAACTTATGCAAAGGGAAGGTGTAAGGCACCCTTTGCATCCATGGTTTTCCATGGGCTCTTAATTGCTTTGCTTGCTCGTTTGTTTAGAAAATGTAGATGAAAGAGATAGGGACTTTAGCTTGTGAATAAGCGTTGCCCTTTTGAAAAATTATGAGAAAGAATATAATAAAAAGGTTTGAGCATTGCAAGGCAATTAGGGGCAATTACCTTAAACTCAGATGATAGGTCTCTTTTTAGCCTTTCAGAATGAAAGGGTCTATCCTTGCCATAAGAGGGCAGGAAGCCTTTCGTTTGGAGGTTGAAGGGTCATCGAAGTATCCTTTACCATAAGACTGTCCCATGCCATAGAGGGGCAGGTAGTCTAAGGCAAGGATCAGAATAAGCCATTTTCGTAGGCAGCCAGAAGATACCTCAGCCTTTTTCCGTAGGCAACATCCGAGGGTCGAGGTCATTTGTGTATCGAAGGCAGCATCATTAGGGTCGTGACCTTTTTATCGAGGCAACATGGCTGAGGTATCCTCGAATTCGAGGGACGTGGCTTATTCTGCAAAAACACAAAGGCAACAGGCAACAAGGCAACAGGCAACAGGCAACAGAGAGGGTTACCCAAAAAGCGTGCGTGTGTGCATCAATCACGTGATTCAATTCGGAATATATTATCTTGTATTTAGTTATTCTAATTGATTCAGAGTTGCACTCCCTAAATTACTAACCACGCAATATATAAAGCGATAAAGGGGAAGGGAAAATGAAACCAGCGGATCCCAACAGGGTTTGACACAAGTAATAATAAAAACGAAAAAAACAATTAAAGTAGGGTTCAGGGTTACCAAACTCGTAGCTTTAGAATCATCGAACCCTGAAAAGGCAAGCAAACCAAAAAAATAGGGTGAGTGTATGGCTAATTCAAAGGCGAGCGGGATTAACCCAAAAATAAAGAATAAATAAAAAAAAGTAATTAAATAGGCGAGGGTACTTAGCTTTGATTTGATCTGATATGGTTACTAGGGCGCCTTTAGGGTTGACCCTAAAAAGGCAAAGCAGAAAAAGATGAAGGCGAAACAAACCCTAATATTAAAATAAACCAAATATAATTTAAATTAAAATTGAATTACTTAACTTCGGATTTTCTGAAGGCGCGTGGTCGGGATTAATCATATTGCTAACCCTGAAAAGACATAGAAAAGAAATAACTCAGTGTATGGAATGATCATCGTGAACCCTAATTGGGGTATAAATATAAATAATAAAACACAAATGATTTAATTAATTATTGGTCTCGCGACCTAATTAATTAAATCAGGATCAGAAAATTAAATCGAGAGTACAAACAATTTTTATGAATTTTGAAATTTAAATAAATAAATATGAATTTTTAGAGGTTTTTAAATAATTAAAATAAGAGAAAGAAATACATATATATTTAATTAAATAAATAAATAAATAAATTTATTATTTATATAAAAAGTTTTTTATGATAATCAAACAAATAATTTGTTATTAATAAGAGAAAGAAAATATTTAGATTAATATATATATATAAAATAATAAATAAAAAAGGGTTATGTAATTAAAACTAAAAAAAATTGAAAAATACTTAGCTGGATCCAGTGTGGCGCGTGGCTGAGGATCCATGGTAAGCCTGCGCCTCCTGGAGCGTTTGATCGGATGAGTGAAAGATATGGAGGCTACAGATGCAAGAGCGCACCGTATACACAAGGCCGAGACACACTGGATTGGGTTTTTATCTTCAACCGAGCGCGCCAAGCAGAAATTCGAATTGGGCCAATCGACGCGTGACACGTCTTCATCTTCTCCAACCAGCCGTCGTCTTAGAGTCTGGTTTTTACCTACGGACGCTTGTCCGTCGCCATAGCCCCTGTACATATTAATCTTGGCATATAGCACCAATGAATTACCAAGGAGACCATGATTCTACTCGGTTTTTCACCCTGGATCCGATGGTGACCTCCTTTTAGGCCAATTTCACCTGAAACATAAAACCCTAAAACGAAACCCCTAAAAACCTAATAATGGCAAGCTTCGATTCCTACGGTTAAACACAAATTAAACAGCCCAGAAACATTCAACAGATCATGGAGATTGTAAATATGCAATCAAATTGTATGCAAGATGCGTAAAATATAGGATTCGAATTCAAGTTTTAGAGAGAACGAACCGTGAGTTCTTAGAGATCGATTCTGGGATTGTTATTCGAATGTGAGGACCTGGATCGCTTCAGAATACCTTTAGGGATGTGTTAGGATTAATAAGACACCTTGAATTGGCTTCAAACTATGAAAACGATTTTGAAAATTTCCTTGATTTTGTGAGCTCGAATTAGGTCTTCAAGGTTGTCCCCAAAAAACCTCTCTAGGGGTCTGCAATTGTTCCCTATTTATCAGAGCATGGATTAGGTTAACAAACTTGGAGCAAATCTGTTAGAATCTTTTGATTGGAAATTATGAAAATTTGATTGGAATTTGGTTCATGATCTTTCTAATTTTGGCCAATCTTGATCCAATCACCTCTCAATTTTTCCAAAAATAATTGTCACGAAATTTGCACTTAATATTGGATATTTGGATGATTATATTTGATTAGAATCAAAGCAAATCAAATTTCTTTTGTATTTTCCTTTTAATTACTTGATTAAATTGATTTTAATGAATAAAAATTCTCATAAAAATCAAATAATCACAAATAAATCGTGGCAATCAGATTAGGTCTCCTTAATGTCTTGAGGAACAAGATTGGGCCATAAAAACTTGGGCTCCTTTGCAAAAATAATCAAATTCTCTCACATTTTTCCCTCCAAAATAGCTCAGCTTCAAGAAGGTCTATCTCTCTCAATTTTTGAGGTATGAAAGTGTTCTAAGACTTTTTAGAAACCTTGAGGAGTCCTCTAACCAATGTCTTTGGTCTCATATCAAAATTATTTTCCATGCTCATTTTATGTCTCTTTAAAAAAAGTGTCTTTTTGTTGGCTTTTGAAAAGGACCTATAATGTATGAAGCCATATCTCTTAAACCCTTGACCTATGAGCTCTGATTCTTGAACCATTGGATAGAGGAATGAATTCCCTTCAAAATGAGCTTTGATGGGAATTTTTCTGATGAAGTATGAATATTTGGTGAATTTCCAAAGTTTGGTTGACTTTTTCAGTTCGTGCCCGAAATAGTAACTTTTGGCTTCTGACTTTTCTGATCTTTCCTTGTGTCATCATGATCAATCCTTGATCAAATGATGATTTTAGGGTTATGAGGATGTTGTTGACCAAATATCTTGAACTTTGACTGTATCTTGACTTGAAATGACTGTTTTGCCCTTGAGGGTTGACTGTTGACCTAATCAGGATTTGAGGGACTCAATTTGCTCTGTTTGACTTGAAACTTTGCACAGAGATTCTTTGGGATGTTGGTGACCCTATGGAGCCACCTTGAGCCATTGATTCAATGATTTCCTTTTGACTGACCTAAACCCTAGTTCAGAGCCTTGTATAGGGGAGTGTGTTTTGGAGCTTTGTCTTTTGTTCTGATTTTATGTGTGAAAAATAACATGGGCAAATTTTGGGGTATGACAGCTGCCCCTGTTCAATTATCTTAAACCAGAAGATTTAGAGTGGTCGGTATGCCAGTCGGTATCTGAAGGTGGAAGATGATTGAACACTAGAATACCAAGAAATTTGCCCTAGCTAAAGTAGGGACTTTTGTCGGAGATGGGCTTAAAGATGCCATCTGGATAGTGTGAAGTGAATTAATTGTAGTGACTCTATTGTCATGATTGTTTCTGTACTGAATACCAGGATTAGACATGTGACTTAATCGTTATGACTCCGTTGTCGTGACTTCGTTGTGGTGATTCCATCATCGTGACTTAGTTGTCGCGATTCCATCATCGTGACTCGGTTGTCGTGATTCCATCATCGTGACTCAGTTGTCGTGATTCCTTTATCGTGACTCAGTTGTCGTGATTCCTTTATCGTGACTCAGTTGTCGTGATTCCTTTATCGTGACTCAGTTGTCGTGATTCCTTTATCGTGACTCAGTTGTCGTGATTCCTTTATCGTGACTCAGTTGTCGTGATTCCTTTATCGTGACTCAGTTGTCGTGATTCCTTTATCGTGACTCCGTTGTCGTGGTTTTTTCTGATTTGCGTGTTGTGATTAAGTCTGTTTCTTTCTTTGATTGTGTCAGCACCATTCGTGGTGGCCAAATTAGGTCTTGGAGAGATGATCGTGTCAGTGCCATTCACAGTAACTGAATTAGATCGTAGATATTGTTTATCTGCTTGTACTTATGTCCTGAGAAAAGTAGAGTTAGTCTTTATGCCATGTTATGATGCATGTAATGAATGAGATGGGATTCTCAAAATAAATGAGAAACTTGCATGAAGTGATGTATGCAATGTATGAATATGTTTATGACATATGATATGCGAATATGATTTATGTTGTCCTGATTGAGAAAATAAATCTCTATATCCTTGTGATTTTATTGTCGGATCTTGTCTTGAAGATGCTCAGCTGGTGATTGATGGTTTCTGCTTGGGGATGACCAGTAACTTGATGGACCCTGATTGGTGACAAAAGTATTTGGAAGAGAGCAAAGTGTTGGAGAACCAGCAGTGTTGAAGATGTATACTCTGTTGGGGAGTCATGTCTTTGTCGGGACGAAAGTATTTGAAGATGATTACTCTCTGGGGGTGTGAGAATTGCCCCCAGTATTATAGTAACTACCATTCCTGGATGTCAAACTGGATTTGCGCAGGTTTGCCCCAGTTAGTAGGAACTTTGGAAAGATTCGCCTCGCGAGGACTTTATGAGATGTGCACTATGGGCGACATGCCCCTAGTAATCATAATCTTAGGACGACGCCCCTGACTATTTTTGCTTTTGAGAGATTCTTGGAATCTTGACTTGATTGCCCCAGATTGATTGGGCAAAACGTACCATGCCCCTTGTCTGTGTAGGAGACATTGCTTTTTTGGAGTAATCTTTGTTGGTTTGGATAACTTTTAGTCATTAGTTGTACCCTGTGCAAATTTATTCTGATGCTAACATTTGAAATTACGTAGCAGAATATGTTTAATAATGAATTCATGAGATGCAATGCATACGTTTGTCTTGAGTTTAAAAAAAAACATTAAAACAAGAGATGTAAAAGCGTGATATTTGTAAAACATGCTATTTTTTGTAGAAGCGAAATATCCACTCAGCATTTTAGTAAACCTTAAGGAGTCGGGATACCTTTTTGGTGACAGTATGCTTTCGAACTAACCATGCTTCAGTTAGGACTTTTAAGGGTTGTAACGTGGTTTGGTTCACGGTTTTAAGAAACAAAAGATAAAGGCTCAAAGCTTATTTATACCCATCCCCTTCTTCGTGATGTTCTTCATTCCTAAGCTCAGTTGGTTCGACTTATGCATTCAGGCTCCAAGAGACTTTTGGATTTGCGCCTTTGATAATGTTGATGGTTCGCAAACAAAGAGAACTTTTGAGATGGCAGTCACTTCTTCCTTTTGGTAGTCCCAACATTGTGTTGTTTAGGAATTTATTAACTTCTCTTCTTTCATTTTTTGATATCCCTAACTTTTGCCTGAACTGTCTCTTTTGAACTTACAGTCAGCGGGACGCCTTGATTTTTGCCTAAGTCTTCTTTTTGATTTTTGACTTAGCAGGCTTTTCTTTGTATATGTTTTTTTTCACTTTTTTTTTTTCTTTTTTGAAAGATATTGACTGCCTCGCTTGACGATTGATGAACCATCATTGGCTTTTGGCATCTCCAACATTTCTTTGATGTGTACGGATGATCGCTTGTGTTTGAACCCTTTGTTGAAAGGCGAAATGAACGATTTTCTTGAAATAGAATGCACAGCCAAATTAAACTGAGAACTACCCTGCCCCAGGTTATGATCAAGGGTTTTAAATTGTGCAAGAAAGACAACTTCTACTCCTTAGGCTCAAAAGGGTTGACGAGGGATTAACATCCTTGTATCTCCACTGTTTAGGAATTGAAATAATGCCTGTACATCGTCAGCATAGTCCGCTCAAAAGCATACTGTATGAGGCTGCGGTATCGTTTTCGTCATCCTCCCTCAAAAGGCTTACAGTTTTAGCAGGAGTTGAGTATCATAAAAACATATGTAAAGTAAAGACATAACTTTAAAATGAGTGATAACGAAATAAATTATTCAAGACAAACATGTGCGATGCACTGATGATGATTATTAAAAATAGATAATGTCTATCATAATTTGAATGTTTACACAAACAGAATAAGAATTTGCAAACGAAAGTAAAGCTAATGATTAAAAGTTTATCCTTCTAGCCATCCACATTATTAGCAGCTACATTAGGAGTCTCAGGAGGATCGAACTCGACTTCTCCAGCATCGATCATATCTTGGATTTTGTTCCTTAATGTCCAGCAGCTATTCGTATCATGACCAGGACTATCAGAGTGGTATGCACACCTCAAATTGGGATTATAGCTTCGAGCAGAAGTACTAGGATTCTTAGGGGGATCCTTTAGAGTGATCAACTTTAACTTCAACAAGTGTTGTAGTGCTTGAGCTAGTGACATATTGATCTTTGTGAATTGACGTCTGGGTGTAACTTGTTTGTCTTGACGACCTTGTTGAGGCGCCGGTGTGGAGCTCAGAACTGCCCCAATAGATTGACCATGGTTTATCCTTTTCTGCCCATACACAGCATTGGAATCTGCCCTCCCATTGAAATGCTTCTTTGTAGTACCTGAGGATGTCGCTATTTGAATCTTACCACTTCGAATGCCACTCTCGACACGTTCCCCAGTCAGTATGAGGTCAGTAAAGCCAAATGAGGAGCTACCCAGTAAATGACTATAGAAAGGGCCAGTCAGTGTATTCATAAACATATCTACCAACTCTCTGTCGGATAGGGAGGGTTTGACTCTTCCAGCTAGATCTCTCCATTTTTGAGCATACTCCTTAAAACTTTCTTTAGGTCCCATTGACATGCTTTGTAATTGTATGCGAGTTGGTGCAAGATCAGAGTTGTATTGATATTGTTGATAGAAGGCAACAACCAAATCTTCCCATGTACGGATGTTGGTACTTTCCAGTTGGTAATACCATTCGAGTTGAGTTCCAGATAAACTCTCTTGAAAGAAATGGATCCAGAGCCTCTTATCAGCAGTGTGAGGCTGAATCTTCCTCACATAAGACCTCAGGTGCATCTTGGAACAGGAAATTCCATCATACTTAGCAAAAGCGGGAGTTTTGAATTTTGGAGGAATAACGACCCCAGGCACAAGTCCAAGCTCTTCAAAATCCAGCCCAGGTACCTTCTGAATTTCCACACTTCTCAGACGCTCTTCTAATATCTTGTATTTGTCATCGGGATGCTCGCCCTCATGGTAATAGTCCTCCTCTTCTTCAGAGAGTTTGGCAGAATCGTGGTTACTTTTTGCATCGGTTTTGATACTGGCATTATCATCTTGCTCATCCTCATCACTGTCTTCAGAGGTTTCAGCATCCCTGAGTTGCAAGATTGGTCTAAGCTTTTTTACTCGAGTCTTCTTACCCTTTTTCTTCTTCTTTTTAGTCAACATGGCTTTCAGCTCTTCTTGCCCTTTGGACAAATTCAGAATCAAGGCTTGGAACTCGGTGTTTTGAGCTTGAAGATCCTTAACTGATTGTTCGAGATTCATGATGCTGAAATAAACAGCGAGGAAGGATGAGAAACCCATCATAGGAAACCTGTTATGCAATGTTATGAATGCAAATGAAATGTTTTCAAGGATCTTTAAGGAATTTAGTTAGCAACTTTAGGAATTTAATCAGTCACAGCTTCGTCTGAAGAACCTTGGCTTTCATTTTTAAGCGTCCTTCTTTAAGAATCAAGCTCACCATATCGAGTGGGTCATAGCCTCCGATTCGGGATACTTCTTAGTTTGAAGGTACATGGCTAGAGGAAAATAAATCCTCTTACCCCTTAATAGGCACTCGTGTCTTTGAATTGGAATGTATGTGGCTAGAGGAAAATAAATCCTCTTGCCCCTTGATAGGAATTTAGTCCTTGATAAGAGTACCTGAAATCGTGCGCCCTAAATTCCTAGGATCCTTGAAAGGGTTAGTTAAATCATGTTATGCTTATGATGTCATGATGTCATGATGTTATGCGAATGCAGTTCATTAGACATAGCATGAGATAGTAAGGACAAACAAGTCATTTTAACAAAACCTGCAAGGAAACGAAGGTTAGTAGTAAACGCAGGCAAGTCACGCAAGTCACACAATTTTTGGCTTAAGGCTTGCATGGGGTCTGATCAGGTGTCCTTCCCAAGGGTATTTCTATGGATAAGGAGATTTCAGCAACGGGTTCTACCAAGTGACTCAGAATTGTCAGCCCCCTCTAAAGCACCCTCGAACATGGTACATGCATACCACGCAATGATACTTTAGGAAGAAACCTATCTGAGCTGTAGTATCGGGTAGCGACCATAACTTGGCATGCACCAAGAATAGCCCCCCCACTACGTTCCTAAAAGTTAGGATGGGTTAAGGGTTACTAAAGGTCCTTGAGCTCCGACGCACCCAAAGATACATGCATAAACCTCTCTCATGCAAAAGAGGTACACAATAACCAGTGGAGGCCTAACTCAAGTGTGAACTTCATTTTGACCAACCCCAAGCATGCACAAGGGGGGTCTCCATGACTATGCCACTCCTAATCTTAGGTGTTCTTGAATCCGGGAATAGGATTCGTCCTTCAGTTTTCCCAAAACGCCCCTGAAAAATAAAACAAACAAAGCAAACAATAGAAAACATTTTAAAATGAATCCTAAACCTTTAAGGTAACCCCTCTTTTATTCGAAAGTGTCCCCAGCAGAGTCGCCAGTTCTGTAATACGGTGAACTGACTTTTATCGAAATGTCGCGGATAGCAAGAGTCGCCACCGACTTTTATTTTATCCAAACAAATTCAGAAAGGCAAAAAGAAACAGAAAAAAACCTTTTAAGAAAACTGAGTTCGGGGGGTAACTTATGCAAAGGGAAGGTGTAAGGCACCCTTTGCATCCATGGTTTTCCATGGGCTCTTAATTGCTTTGCTTGCTCGTTTGTTTAGAAAATGTAGATGAAAGAGATAGGGACTTTAGCTTGTGAATAAGCGTTGCCCTTTTGAAAAATTATGAGAAAGAATATAATAAAAAGGTTTGAGCATTGCAAGGCAATTAGGGGCAATTACCTTAAACTCAGATGATAGGTCTCTTTTTAGCCTTTCAGAATGAAAGGGTCTATCCTTGCCATAAGAGGGCAGGAAGCCTTTCGTTTGGAGGTTGAAGGGTCATCGAAGTATCCTTTACCATAAGACTGTCCCATGCCATAGAGGGGCAGGTAGTCTAAGGCAAGGATCAGAATAAGCCATTTTCGTAGGCAGCCAGAAGATACCTCAGCCTTTTTCCGTAGGCAACATCCGAGGGTCGAGGTCATTTGTGTATCGAAGGCAGCATCATTAGGGTCGTGACCTTTTTATCGAGGCAACATGGCTGAGGTATCCTCGAATTCGAGGGACGTGGCTTATTCTGCAAAAACACAAAGGCAACAGGCAACAAGGCAACAGGCAACAGGCAACAGAGAGGGTTACCCAAAAAGCGTGCGTGTGTGCATCAATCACGTGATTCAATTCGGAATATATTATCTTGTATTTAGTTATTCTAATTGATTCAGAGTTGCACTCCCTAAATTACTAACCACGCAATATATAAAGCGATAAAGGGGAAGGGAAAATGAAACCAGCGGATCCCAACAGGGTTTGACACAAGTAATAATAAAAACGAAAAAAACAATTAAAGTAGGGTTCAGGGTTACCAAACTCGTAGCTTTAGAATCATCGAACCCTGAAAAGGCAAGCAAACCAAAAAAATAGGGTGAGTGTATGGCTAATTCAAAGGCGAGCGGGATTAACCCAAAAATAAAGAATAAATAAAAAAAAGTAATTAAATAGGCGAGGGTACTTAGCTTTGATTTGATCTGATATGGTTACTAGGGCGCCTTTAGGGTTGACCCTAAAAAGGCAAAGCAGAAAAAGATGAAGGCGAAACAAACCCTAATATTAAAATAAACCAAATATAATTTAAATTAAAATTGAATTACTTAACTTCGGATTTTCTGAAGGCGCGTGGTCGGGATTAATCATATTGCTAACCCTGAAAAGACATAGAAAAGAAATAACTCAGTGTATGGAATGATCATCGTGAACCCTAATTGGGGTATAAATATAAATAATAAAACACAAATGATTTAATTAATTATTGGTCTCGCGACCTAATTAATTAAATCAGGATCAGAAAATTAAATCGAGAGTACAAACAATTTTTATGAATTTTGAAATTTAAATAAATAAATATGAATTTTTAGAGGTTTTTAAATAATTAAAATAAGAGAAAGAAATACATATATATTTAATTAAATAAATAAATAAATAAATTTATTATTTATATAAAAAGTTTTTTATGATAATCAAACAAATAATTTGTTATTAATAAGAGAAAGAAAATATTTAGATTAATATATATATATAAAATAATAAATAAAAAAGGGTTATGTAATTAAAACTAAAAAAAATTGAAAAATACTTAGCTGGATCCAGTGTGGCGCGTGGCTGAGGATCCATGGTAAGCCTGCGCCTCCTGGAGCGTTTGATCGGATGAGTGAAAGATATGGAGGCTACAGATGCAAGAGCGCACCGTATACACAAGGCCGAGACACACTGGATTGGGTTTTTATCTTCAACCGAGCGCGCCAAGCAGAAATTCGAATTGGGCCAATCGACGCGTGACACGTCTTCATCTTCTCCAACCAGCCGTCGTCTTAGAGTCTGGTTTTTACCTACGGACGCTTGTCCGTCGCCATAGCCCCTGTACATATTAATCTTGGCATATAGCACCAATGAATTACCAAGGAGACCATGATTCTACTCGGTTTTTCACCCTGGATCCGATGGTGACCTCCTTTTAGGCCAATTTCACCTGAAACATAAAACCCTAAAACGAAACCCCTAAAAACCTAATAATGGCAAGCTTCGATTCCTACGGTTAAACACAAATTAAACAGCCCAGAAACATTCAACAGATCATGGAGATTGTAAATATGCAATCAAATTGTATGCAAGATGCGTAAAATATAGGATTCGAATTCAAGTTTTAGAGAGAACGAACCGTGAGTTCTTAGAGATCGATTCTGGGATTGTTATTCGAATGTGAGGACCTGGATCGCTTCAGAATACCTTTAGGGATGTGTTAGGATTAATAAGACACCTTGAATTGGCTTCAAACTATGAAAACGATTTTGAAAATTTCCTTGATTTTGTGAGCTCGAATTAGGTCTTCAAGGTTGTCCCCAAAAAACCTCTCTAGGGGTCTGCAATTGTTCCCTATTTATCAGAGCATGGATTAGGTTAACAAACTTGGAGCAAATCTGTTAGAATCTTTTGATTGGAAATTATGAAAATTTGATTGGAATTTGGTTCATGATCTTTCTAATTTTGGCCAATCTTGATCCAATCACCTCTCAATTTTTCCAAAAATAATTGTCACGAAATTTGCACTTAATATTGGATATTTGGATGATTATATTTGATTAGAATCAAAGCAAATCAAATTTCTTTTGTATTTTCCTTTTAATTACTTGATTAAATTGATTTTAATGAATAAAAATTCTCATAAAAATCAAATAATCACAAATAAATCGTGGCAATCAGATTAGGTCTCCTTAATGTCTTGAGGAACAAGATTGGGCCATAAAAACTTGGGCTCCTTTGCAAAAATAATCAAATTCTCTCACATTTTTCCCTCCAAAATAGCTCAGCTTCAAGAAGGTCTATCTCTCTCAATTTTTGAGGTATGAAAGTGTTCTAAGACTTTTTAGAAACCTTGAGGAGTCCTCTAACCAATGTCTTTGGTCTCATATCAAAATTATTTTCCATGCTCATTTTATGTCTCTTTAAAAAAGGTGTCTTTTTGTTGGCTTTTGAAAAGGACCTATAATGTATGAAGCCATATCTCTTAAACCCTTGACCTATGAGCTCTGATTCTTGAACCATTGGATAGAGGAATGAATTCCCTTCAAAATGAGCTTTGATGGGAATTTTTCTGATGAAGTATGAATATTTGGTGAATTTCCAAAGTTTGGTTGACTTTTTCAGTTCGTGCCCGAAATAGTAACTTTTGGCTTCTGACTTTTCTGATCTTTCCTTGTGTCATCATGATCAATCCTTGATCAAATGATGATTTTAGGGTTATGAGGATGTTGTTGACCAAATATCTTGAACTTTGACTGTATCTTGACTTGAAATGACTGTTTTGCCCTTGAGGGTTGACTGTTGACCTAATCAGGATTTGAGGGACTCAATTTGCTCTGTTTGACTTGAAACTTTGCACAGAGATTCTTTGGGATGTTGGTGACCCTATGGAGCCACCTTGAGCCATTGATTCAATGATTTCCTTTTGACTGACCTAAACCCTAGTTCAGAGCCTTGTATAGGGGAGTGTGTTTTGGAGCTTTGTCTTTTGTTCTGATTTTATGTGTGAAAAATAACATGGGCAAATTTTGGGGTATGACAGTCAAAATCACAATTTTTTTCAAAAAATTGTACTTTAAAAATGATTTTCATGAAAACCTATTTAAAATAGCTTTAAAGTTAAGTGATTTTTTGAAATTTTGATGTCCAAGTTTTTTTTCCATAAATAGATGAAATACCTAAAATCATATTTTAATAAGAACTATTAAAACCAAATTTTTATTTGAAGTTTTTATAAAAAAATTCTTTGTAAAATTATTTTACACAAAATTATATAACACTATAAAAATCATTTTTAAAAAAAGCCAAAACAAACGGGCCCATTATATTTGGCCCGCTGAAAATTCGTAAGTATCTTATTTATAAAATTTTAATTAAGTTTACATTTCCTTTTTTAATATAAATTTATATTTAATGCATGCTAATTCAAATTATTGTTGTTTAGTTTCGGGCCGAGTCAGACTGCTGATAGGTGTATAAACTATGTGATTCAACAAATGTATAAAGAAGCTTGGAAGAGTTTTGGAGAAGTTTCAAATAAAGAAGATTGATTTAAATTTTTTAAGGTATAATTAAATTTTTTTTGAGTCATTGTTATTTAAATATTCTTTATTTTAATTTTCTATCTGTTTATTTTAATGTAATCAGAAAAAGTGTATGTGAGATAAAATGAGTGAGAGGGTTGTTAAAAAAATTATTACAACTGAACATCAAAAAGATTTTCTGACATGCTACGGCGTGCTAGAAAGCGTTGGAAACGTGATGATAGCCGTCTTGAATGGCTAGGTAAAGAAGTTCTTGATGAACTTCTTGTCTATTGGGATATACCGGAATTTAAGGCTAAATCTGAAAATGCAAAAAAAATGAGAACATCTGAAAAAAGGGTAGCCTTAATGCACTTGGAAGTATAAGTATTTATGAACATTCTCGACGCATGGTAATTATTACCAGTTTTTAAAGTTATGTTTTGATTTATTATATGTTTTTAAATAAAGTTAACTTTATTATTTAGGCTAAGAGGTTGGGGAGACAACCAATGGTCGAACTGGTTAAAGAGACTCGGACAAAAATTCTGGTGAATTTGTTGACGAGCGTACACGAAAAGCTTTGGTAAATTATTTAATTTAAATTGTTTATATGTATTTTATTTAGTGACAACTTTGTGACGTGATTTTCACGTGGCAATTGAGAAGTTGCGGCGTGACTTTCATGTGGCAACTGAGATGTTGTTGCATAAAAATCACGTGGCAAATAGAGGCAATGGCAAAGAGGCAAGCAGAGATGGAGGAGAAAATGCGGTTATTTATGCAATTCCAAAGAAGCGGTGAAAATCAAACGTTTGGTGGAAACGTAGGAGTTGGTGGTGCACCAGTGGATGAAGAGAATGATTATGATATTAACCTTGACGATTTTCCCGACCCAGAAGACCCTTAGGATTATTTTAATTTTAATTTTAATTTTAATTTGAAATTTGAAGTTGTGTAGGATATTAAATTTTAATTTATGTAAGATATTAAATTTAATTTTAATTCATTTTTTTTTTATTAATTATATTTTATTTACTATTATATTATAATTTTTATTTTATATTTAAACAAATATTATTTATTAATATTTATTAATTTTGAATCAGAAATAATAATAAAAATCTTTTTTTTATTAACAATAATCAGATTTTATTTTGTTTAAAAAAATTTAATTTTATTGACGTGATTTACATGTCACAAATTAGTGACATGTAGATCACGTCGCAACCTGCTGAAGTAAACCAAATTGTTTTATAAAAAAATATGTTGTTTAGTGACGTGGGATTCACGTCGCAACATTGTGGCATGACTTTCACGTAACTAAATTTCTTCGATATTGCGACGTGATTTCCATGTCACTAATTAGTGATGTGAAAATCATGTCACTACTAAATTTCCACGCACTCTCTTGTGGCATAGACGTACACGTCCTAAAAATAAGGTTGTGACGTAATTTTCCACTTTGTGGCACGGAAATCACGTCACTAATGAGCTTCTTTTTTGTAGTGAGAGGACCAAAGGTGCAAAATGAAACAACCTAATGAACTAATGCGTCTAATGTCACCTAAGGTTACATTGAAAAGAAAACTAAGACGGTCAATAAACTCTACTTTAACGCCTCGAAGATTAAGACTATTCTTTACCATTACAGATTTTTACAAATTTCTCTACTTTGTCTCCTCGAAGATTAGAACTATACTCTACCATTACAGATTCTTACATATTTATTAGTATTGCTGAGTGTGTGAGGAATATGCATCTTGCCGCAGATAGTCATAACTCATAACATTTGTAATCATTAAGTTAAAATTGAACGGTTCAAATGAATATAAAATTGAATTTTAAGTAATATAGTAATTACGTTTAAATAGTCTATTTATTTTCATATTAACAAAATAAACCAAAAGTTGACTGCACGATGACCCCAAGAATTAATTGAACGACTTAAACCTAACATAAAGTTATGGAGATGATTACAATCATTTCCATACATTAACATCTTTTAAACCTTAAACTTTAATCTAGACTATTCTCACAAAATAATGTCTTTAACATTTTTAAGCGATTTGAATTCTCTCCAATGACTATAATGTCTAATGTGATTTGAACCATTGATATATAAATTTAAAAATACATAATTAGTCTCCAAATTCCTTAACTTTATTTAATGTTTTAATTTAGTCCTTTAACTTAATTGAGAATGTTTGACTTTTTAAGGGTTAGGATTTAAACTGGTCCAATTCCAGTGAAAATTGCAGATAATCCATTTCCTTTTTAAATCATAACAATCACACCATATTATTGAAAATTGGAGAATACCCCAGATTTATTGTCAACGAGGAGGTCAACGTCGACATTCTTCACTTCATCGACGATACCATTAATCTCGGGGATGGCGATAACAATGATCTTATGAGCTTGAAAGCAATCTTGAGAGGTTTTGAGTTAATATCGGGGCTGAGAGTTAATTTCCACAAGAGTAACATTTATGGGATCAATAGGAGTGATTGGAGTATGTTATCAGCTTCTTCCTTTTTGTCTTGCACCATTGATCATTTCCTTGCAAATTTTTAGGAGTGATGATAGGGGATAACCCAAGAAAAATTTATTTGTGAAATGACCTGCTGAAGAATCTTCGCAATAATCCGTCGTCTTAGAAAGGAAAGAATATTTCTATGGGAGGTAGAGTGGTGATGATTAATGCAAAATTGAACGCTATGCCCGTATACTCTTTGTCTTTTTACAAGGCTCCAGTCACAGTCTTGAAAGATATTAGGAGAATTCAAATCAATTTTTGTGTGGAGGGGTAATGTGAATAAGAGAACCATTCATTAGGTTAACTGGGATACGATTTGTAGTCTGATGGCTAATAGAGGTATTGGCATAAAAAACATAGAACTGTTTAATAAATCCCTTTGATGAAATGGAAATGGAGGATTATTAAGGATAGATAGGCTTTATGGTGTGGTTTACTTCGGCACAGATACAGTAATCTGGTGGTTAAACTATTTACCAGTAATAAGGAAGTGATCAATATCAAGGATTTGATTTGGTGGAGAGACCTCATTATGGTGGACAGATTGAACGATGACATTATCAATTCCTTTTCATCTAACATTTCTTGCAGGGTTTCCAATAGCAGAAATACTTCCTTTTAGCATAGTCCTTGGTTGGGTGATTAAATTTTGAAGGAAGCGTAACTGGAAATATTTGTTATACCAAGAAACCCTTTCGGTAGTGTGGCTGATAACGAATCGTGGGATGGTCAGGAATGGAGGTGGGAAGTGGTTAGAGAAGGGGATGTCTTGGTCGATGAGGATCAATTGATTATGGAGGAGTTTTATGAGTTGGTGGATGTTGGTTTTTCTTTGCAGGTGGAATTAGACGAGTTTAGGTGGGAGAATTCCATAGAAGGTCAATTCTCAGTGAAGTCTTGTTATGGCCTTGTGTCAAAGGTTGGATCATCCTTATTTTGGTCTAGCGACATCAGGTTGGCTTTGGAAAACTTATGGGAGATTAATGCTCCAAAAAGAATCCTCATTTTTGGATGGGGATTTATTATTGACAGGCTGTCCACTAGGGACCAGTTAACTAAGAGAAGTGTGGTGGTGTCAGCTAGGGATAGGTGTTGCATTTTTTGTTTCACGGAAGAAGAATTGGTCCTTCATCTTTTTTGAATCTTGCTTCATCTCATATCGTACTTGGAAGGTTGTAGCTTCTTGGATTGGAGACAAGGTGTTGTTGAATGTGCAAGATCTTGCTAATTTTCTTCATCATTCTCATACTGTGTCGAATGTGGATTTCCATTTGTTTATGTTTGATTTGGCTTGCTACTTCTTGGAACATTTGGTTATTTAGGAATTTTATTTTGTTCCAAGGTAGAATCTTCAGTTTTGAGGAATTCTTGAATTCTATCAAGTTTATGTCTTGGAGATGGTTAAGGTCTAATTTTAAAATCCCCTATAGTTGTTCTTTCCTAGAGTGGTTTTCTTCTCCTTTAGATTGTTTTTAGGGTGAGTCTATTTGTTGTTGTTCTGGGTTCGAGTACGCATAGTACTCGCTTTTATGGAATCATCTTGTTGCCTATTAAAAAGTAACTACTTAGAAAAATACATGTCATTGATTGTATAAAGTTACATAAAATTCCATCTAGAAATAATTGACATCTGGGAGGACAATAGGGCAATGATCAGATGATTGTAGTCTATATAGATAAACACAACATTTATAGACTTCGGAAAAGGTAATCATCATATATATATATATATATATATATATATATATATATATATATATATATATATATATATATATATATATATATATATCAATTATCCCCTATATTTTACACTCCCTACGTCTATATTATAAGCAAATTCTACCTTTTTAGATTAATTAAATAATTGATGTATCTAGTCTATATAAATTAGATACACCAATTATTTAATGAACATAAAAAAATAAATTTTGCTTATAATATGGAACGGATGGAATATATATCTTATAGTAAATCACAATTCTCAAAATTCAAGTTAAAAAAATATTGAAAGCTCAAAAGGATTCATTGATAGTTTTATAATCACAAGAGAAATTTTGTATTCCTTCATGAAATAGGTAATTCTCAACATCATTGCCTCCAAATAAAAAATATACTAAGACATGTCTTTAAAATTTAAAAGCAAAAGGAAGAATAAAAGAGAGGCAAAATGTAAATAAGTTGTAAATAAGTTTAAGAAATCAATCGTATATATAACATAAATCAAAGAAATTTAATTAGAGTTAAAGTTTTTAGGCTTTGCTGAAATGCAAGCTCAACGCATTTGGGTCTCAGATTCTTCAGTTTTCAGTATGGACCTCATTTATCTATGTTTGGGTCTCTGATACTTCGTTTTCCATTCACCATTACAAGTAACAATAATGTCATTTGCAAACTGAAGCAGATTAAACTGAACACCTTGACTAACTTGAAACCCTTAAAACTCCAAGGAGGTAGAAGCATTATTGAACAAGCCAGTAAGGCCTTCAGTTGCAATAAGAAAGATAAAGGGGGAGAGAGGATTCCCTTAGTGAAGCCCTCTCTTGACCAAGAATTTAACAGTAGGAGAGAAACTGACTAAGTTGAACATGGAATTGTTGAAGACTAGAGCATCCTACCATAAACGAAGGATATAACTGTGGAACCTTGTTATGCAGATAATATACTTTTGATCAGAACAACATCTTTTGATGATGACAATTATAATGAAAAGAATAGAGATATCCATCATGATAAAGGTGCAATCAATTATAAGTCAAACAAAGCACTTTAGTAGTTAAAGATGCAATCCATGAGTATAAAGGTTTGATAAACATGACTATCAGATAAAGAAAAACAAACTAAATTCTATCAAAAGCTTCAAGAAGATCTCAAGCAAGTGTCAACACAAAAAACATCACAACTAACAAGGCTTAGAGAAAATATATTAAAACAGTAAATGAGTAAAACTATGTAAAAGCAAATGGACTTTTTCATAGTACATGTCTATAAGCACATACACACACACGCACTAAAACATTTTCTCAAATGATTTACTAAAAGAAAACACTTTGAAAAACATATAGAAATTGAATATAACAGGATGGGAGCAGTCAAGAAGTCATAGAAGAATTTTGACTCAATTTAATTGGTTGTGCCATCCGATTCGATTGACGCGGATTTGAAGAGCGAGACAAGTTGAATGCACCCATAATTTTTCCATATTGAGAACTTTTAAACGATTGATTTTCAAAAACTAACCGATTGAAAAAAGTGCAATTAATTAGAATGACTATTTTTGCTTAAATGTTATTTCCTTTTTTGGGGAACCTCGAGCATAGCACGGATATGTGTATTGACACACACATACTTTCTCTCTCTCTCTAAAGAGTTATTTAACTTTCTCTCACTAGTTCTTATAACCAAATGCTTTTGTGAGGAAAGTACCATTTGTGAGTGAGGTCTATTATGTATTTCGGAAGGGGTAGAATTGTATAAATTCACCAAGGTAACTATGTTTATAAACCTTAGTTAAATATTATCAAAATATGGATTATATATATATGCGATTCTAAGTTAAACCCGTTAAAAGCTTATTAGTGTGAATTGTGTAATCAATTCATATATGTTTAGGTTTTTAATCTTCCCTTGTTTCATGATTGGTTAAAAATTAGCCGATACAAAATCTTCTTAGGTTTTGAGATCAACCCGATTAAAATCTCAAAATTATTTGGTGATCCTGTTAAAACCAAAAGAGAGCTCATATATATTTTGGAAACAAGAGCTAGGAAACAAAATAGAGCTCGATTATATTTTTATCTCACCTCAGTTGAGAAACAGAACCGGGGTGGAAAATGACTTATTTTTAAATTAAAAATAAAATATTCAATAAAACGTCACTTTTAGTGACATCAAAATATAATTTGATACTGTCAATGTTAAATATTAATAAAAAAAATAGGTTTTCTAATAGTATAATGATCTCGTCAATGTTACTAAACCTCTTGAATTTTTGGTATAAGTCTTTCGCTTTGTATGAATCTGAAAAGGGGACTCAAAAGGAAGAAGTTGTGGCTGCTTTCTTTCATGACCGAAAATTCCTGCCAACATTGTCCCATTTAACTTTTGAATGTTCTCATAGTCATCTTTTCAATTTTGTTCTCGTCGCAATTTTTTTAATAAAATTAAGATATCATATACAAATCAAACTCTTATAAAAGATTATGTTTATAGACATATATTTAATTATTTCTTTAAAAAAATTCTAGGAGAAACTTTCTCCACTCCAATTTGACTTTTGGTGTACATATCTAAATATAATTAAAATTATATGCCGTCTAGCTAAATGTACATTTTTAGGACAGAATATATTCTATAATAATATGGGTTTTAAGAAATGAAGATGGGAAAAATTCTTCCCAAAAATATTGATAATAATTTATCTCATTCATCTACAAGGTCTGACTTTGTGGCAGAATAAAAAAAAAAAAAAGAACTTTATTAAGATCTGATTAGCAAATATGCCCATTATAGATGAGTGGGAACTAGTTTAGATGTCTATTGAGACCAATAATCCTAACCCAAAGTGGGAATGTCTGAATTTTTTAGGTCCATCATAGAGATCTTTAATAGCCCTTTTGGGAATTTGTCTCAAGCTCTGTCCTATTTCTTGTACCCAAAACAAAAGTATGTTTGCCACCCAGTCATGCTACTCCTACACCCACTTTCTAGGTCTATTTTTTATTGTCTCAAGTTGTGAAAAAGAACCCCCGACAAAAGCATAGTCAAACTAATTAAATATTGGCCTTTCTTTTATTATTTTACTAATTAGTCCAATCTAAAAGAAAATTGTAACAAAAATATGACACCTTTATCAAACTTAATGGATTGGTTATTGGTAATTTCTTTCACAAAGATGCATAGTCCTAAACAATATATTAATGTTCTCTAGTGAAAAAATACTCCAACAAATGATATCATGAGCCTTTGGTTCAAGAAAGAGACCGACTTTGTATCGAAATGTCCAAGAAGAAGTGTTTTGTTACGTAAGAAGAGGTAACGACAGTACAAGTGTATGTAGGGAGCATTGTGAGCTCATGTTTGAGGGGGACTGTTAGAATAGTAATGCAAGTGTGGGTACGCAAGTGGGGAAATTGTCCCACATAGCATAAAAATATGGTGACTTGAACATTTATAAGTAGGAGAACTCACTCACTTATCACCTTAAGATTTTAGATGGACAAGTGAGATGTCTCCCACAAAAATATGTTGCTCAAAAGGAAGTCGATATTGATATCAATGCTCCCTAGTGAAAAGTTTCTCAAACAGTAACATCTTATGAATAGGATATAATTTGAAGGTATAATTTTATAAAAAGTTCTAAAAAAAAGTGAAATATGACATTCATTTCAATTTTTTCTAGAGTGGAATTTATTTTTAAATAGACAAAATACTTAAATATGTTTTGATTATTTATTTTAATATAAATTAGTATGTAAATGATACATTGATCTTGGAAGATGCGCCACTTGAGAAACTCTAAATGATTAAAGTTATCCTTAAAGGTTTTGAGTTACCCTCAATTTTGTGGGTAAATTTTGCAAAATGTTGCCTTTATAAGATCAATGGCAGAAGATGTTTTTCACTGTAGACAAAACAACTCCCATTTAAGTATCTTGACTTGCCGGTAAGAGTTATCACTCATTTAAAGTCCACGTAAGACTTTTATTATAAGACTTTTAGGTGGCTTTGGTGGGAGTTGTTGTTACCTAAAAATTGATTTTTATTTACGAGTTTCAGGTCCTTAAGTTCTAAATTTATGGATCAATGTGCTTACAGATATGAAATTTGCAGCAACATGTTTGATTTTGATGTTGACAACACACTTCTTCATCAGAAGTTCCGATTAGGGCTTTTGATCAAGATGTCAAAGCCTATCTTTGGAGGACAATATCTTATGTCAAACAACGTTTGGGAAATCTCTAATCAAGTAGTGTGTTTGACGATGGTGTCTATCTTAAATAGTTATCTTAAGCCTCATCAAAAGAAGATTCAAGGTTCTAGAGAAATGCTAAAGTTAAAGATAATGTGGTAAGGAACCAAAAGCTTTAGAGTGGTGAAAGAGAAGAAGTGCGGAAGATAATGTGGTAAGGAACCCACGCATGCGTGCACGCACACTCACGCGCCCGCGCACACACACACGCATGGACAAACACACGCGTGCCCACACACCAGAAAATATTTTCGTGTCTAACTTGTTGGCTACTAGCTCTACAAGTTCTTTGTGAGTGCAATTTACACTGTAGAATCGATTAGCCCTTAGACCTAATTGATTCTATCTCTTTGTAACGCTTCATAATCGACTATTAGAGCTTATAATCGACTAGCAATGACTCTTTTGAAATTCTTCCATTTTGGACTTGATAATCGATTATGTGATTGGCTTAATCGATTATCAGCCTTAAAAAGATCATGAATTGTTTTCATATTTGTCACCTTTTGTCCTATAAATAAATGACTCCTTTTTCGTTTTTATATAATGTATTGTAACAATTTTTATATAATATAATTCTCTAATTGTCACTTAACAACTACCGTTATTTTTTTTATGATTTTAAAATTTTCACATTATATACCTCAATTGCGATTGTGTTCCTTTATTTTCTTTACAACAGTTTTTCCCATCATATTCATCCATTTATTCAATAATGTGATCAAATGAATGCAAGTAACTCGCTAATTATTAAGCGCCAAACATTAAAATGTTAAAAATTCTAAGGAAAACTACAATTTTGCTACCACGGAATATATTGAAGGAACAAATTACAAATAGAATCTACACAAGAGTTCTCCAGAAGAAAACATGGTTATTAACCCAACAAATCTTCAACTTGTCAATATACTACTCAGATATATAAATTAAAATCTTGAAGATCCTAAGTATATTCTCTCTTTATTAGAACTTAGCAATTTATTTATACATTTTTGTAATAAGTAGTTAAATATCCACACAAGTGAGGGCCAGATACTCATACTTCTCATAAGTGTGTTTTTTTCGATTGTCAGCGTCTCAATATTATAAACATTCATCGCTTCACGTAAGCTCAACTTTTCTATTGATAATCTAAAAGTATATATCAAGGCCCATTAATAGGACGACAGCACCATGTTCCTCAACAGTGATTTCACATAGAGAGGTACAGTTGGAAGAATAATTTTGGTGCTAGCCCTAATAAGCTTTTTTTTGTTGGAACAACAAAGTACATATACTTTATTTCCTAATATATATAAGAACTTTATTTCCTCCTATATATAAGTATAAATAAATTTTAGAAATTTCTTTACCCAACTCCTAACATTCTTAGTCACCTTTGGCGAATTTATCAAAATACCCCTTGTTTCAGAAATATATTTCCGAAAACGTACTTTTATTAAAAAAAAAGGTGTTTTGGGAAATGCACTTCCGAAAATACGAAAAAAAAAGTGTTTTCGGAGATGCATTTCCAAAAACACCCCTTTTTTGAGTTTTCGGAGATGCATTTCCGAAAACACGCCTTTTTAGGAAAGGGGTGTCTTCGGAGATGCATATTCGAAATATTCCAAGACCAAATTGGTCTTGGAATGTTTCGGATATACACTTCCAAAAAAATTCAATAATTATTAAAAAATTAAAATCAAGGTGAATCAATACAATTAATAGGTATAAAATCAAGGTGAATCAATAAAATGAAGGTAAATCAATAAAATCAAGGTGAATCAAAATTTCCTAA
Source organism: Vicia villosa (assembly GCF_029867415.1). Taxonomy (NCBI): domain Eukaryota; kingdom Viridiplantae; phylum Streptophyta; class Magnoliopsida; order Fabales; family Fabaceae; genus Vicia; species Vicia villosa. The sequence continues at coordinate 115,279,243 of NC_081180.1, forward strand.
ACAATTTTAAAGTTAAAAATTATTTTACTAACTTATAGAAATCAAAAATATTTTAATTTCATAAGTAAATTTTGAATTATATAGAGTTAGATATAAAATTTATTCATTAAATAAAATTAAGACAAAATCTTTTTTTAATTTTTTTAAACTAAATAAAAAATTATAACTCATTTTTAATTATGAATCAGAATAGAAATATATAAATATATAATAATAATTACTAATTTTGTAAGTGAAATATATAAATATATAATATATAAATATATAATAATTATTATAAATTAAAACACTCATTTTTTTAATTTTTATAATTATTATATAAATATATAAATATATTTATAATTAATATATAATAATTATTATATAAATATATAAATATATAATAATTTTTATAAATATATAATAATTATTATAATTATTATATAAATATATAAATTAAAACACTCATTTTTTTTATTTTTTTTTGTAAATATATAATAATTATTATAAATATATAAATATATAAATAAAAAATTATAACTCATTTTGTAAGTGAAATTATTTTAATTATTTTAATTAAATTATTTTAAATTTTAAAATATGAATCAGAATATAAATATATAATAATTATTATTCAAAACTCCTAAATTATATCAAAATATATAATTATTATTCATTACTCATAAATTATATCAAATTTATGATATGTGAATTAATTAATATCCTAAAATTAATTTTTGGGATTTTTAATTTTTTTTTTTGTTTTTTCGGAGATGTAACTCTGAATTAATCAAAATTCTAATTTTTGGGATTTTTTCGGAAATGCACTTCCGAAGTCTGAAAAAATTTAGAAAAAAAAAATTTCGGAAATGCATTTCCGAAGCGGGGTAAAGTGGGGTTTTCGCTGGGGGTGACCCCCATAGGGAGGTGGGTAAAGAAAAAAACCATAAATTTTAGGCTAAATTACATTGTTGGTATGTCAATTTTGATGTTTTAACAATTTTAGTCCTTCTAACTAGTACAAAAAGATCAATATAATTTTAAAATTTACACCCAATATACGAAAAACGGGTGTAAATTAAAAATGCGGTGGCAATTTTGTAAATAACATATCATTTTAAACATTATCAGGTGATAATTTACACCCTATTTTTTAAAAACGGGTTTAAATTAAAAATATTATTATAATCAAAGTTCAATTACTCCCTTTAAACAAAAAATGGGTGTAAATTTATATGAAAAATAATTGTTTAAATTTATAACTCAAAATATATAATCTATATAGCATTTTAATAAATAATTTAAATATTATTAATAAATTAATGAATGAATATTAATGGATCTAAATTTATTAGGTGAATAAAATAGTTTAAACATTATACAAAAACTCTTTATTAGGTGAAACATTATACTCTAAACATAATTCTTTAAATTTATTAACATAATAAAATACTTTCTCTATTTTCTATTCAACTCTTTCACGGAACTCATTTTCAACTCTTTCAGAAAACCCATTTTTTAATCTAACTCTGTTCCACTCATGCATTTCGCGCGCTGCTTCAGGCCATGGCAATTTCGAGATTCAGCGAGTTTGATTGGAAAAGAGGTTGATTTCGGATTTCTGCAAAGTTTGATTTCTCTAAACCACACTACAATACCCTTGCAGTGACGACACCATTCGCTCACTGAAAAACGAAGATCTCTTCTTCGCTCACTCTCATTTCACCAAAACGTTTACGACAACGAAGCTGAGGGGAAACTATTGCAGTGACGACAACGAAGCTGAGAAGAAATTATTGCAGTGACGACACCGAAGCTGAGAGGAAACCATTTCACAGTGACGACAACGAAGCTTAAAATCTGGTATCGATCTCGATTCCATTCTCAATTTTCTACGGCTGATCTATGGCTGTTAACGATCATGCATATTCAATTTACACAGCGAAGTTAGGGTTTAATTGATTTGTATTCATTTGCAGATAACTGAATCGTGATCATGTGGGGGAGATTTTCCTTTTCCTCTCTGCTTGTTAAAGATTCTACGCACGCCACATGTTTGTTACTTTGCTGGTTTTGTCATCTTTCTCACCAGTTTGGAAGCATAGTTAATGTCCATGAACTTGATGAATATGCTAGTATGAGAATGGTTTAGTATTGAATCTCATACATGTTTCCATTTCACCGATTCAAGATACTGTTATTCTTTATCTGCAGGTTCATGCTTTGCAAGATTGGATAATATTTTGTTAAACAATAAAAGTGGAGATTAGTAAGGTTTATTTTAACATGAACATTGTTTAGTATTTTCTTATATATTGTGCGGTTATATGTGTAGATGGAAGAAGGTCAAGTGAAAATGCATCCATGTTTTGAAGAAGAGGAAGATGCCAAGGTTGCTTTTATGAGTAGGATTTAGAGCTTACCAAACTCATTTTGGTTTCTTTAAAAAACAAAATTCTGGGGTATCTTTCTGCAGTTCCTTACCACCTGCAAAGTCACTCTTTTAGCAAGGAATATGTGAGCCATCATTCAATTAATTGGTGTAGTTAGTGTTATACTTTATTTATTCTAGTTTCCCATTCTATTTTAATATTCGACTTAAGTATGGTTTTAACTATAGCTATTATGGTTTCTCATGCATAGATTTATTAGAATATAATGTGTTAGACTGTTTCCACATGAGTTTCTTATTAAGATCTGTTGTAACATGGAAATTTCAGCTTATATCGCTTCCAGCAATATGGAGTAAACTTGTAATAATTGGAAGTTTCATAGCAGGGTGAGCTAGAAATATACATGTCACGCAATAAGGTCGACTAAAAGTATTAATCATTTTCTCCTGAAATATGATTGAAGAACATTTAATTATCGATTGATTTTAGTTATCATAACTTGTTGATTCTCTATGATCCATTTTAATGAGTTTAGTTTGTGAATTTGAATTGGTTTTCAGTTTTAGAACTCAAGTTTGTGCATTGAATTTTCTAGTTTAAGATTGTGTTACTCTGAGAATTTATCCTAGCTGAAGCATGTGTTTGTTATTTTTCCTTGAGCAGGTTGATTCTAGGTTGTTGAGGGTTGTGGCTATTGAACATCCAAAGGATGCTGATATTGCGGCGGAAATTGTTCTTACAGAAATCATCCCGTCAATTTCGAAAAAATTGCATCGGGTAACACCTCCTGAGGATACGAGCCCGAGAGTCATAGTAAACCTTGAAGGTGTGTTTATTTGTTTTGTATATCAAGGTTCTGAAGAAGATCAGAGCTTTTCCCGATGCTGAGAAAGCGAAAGACAGCCATGGCATTCGTCCTGGAAAGGGAAAAATGCGAAAGACAGCCATGATATTTTTGTTAGTTTCAACAATGATATGTGTGAGTTGTGACTTGGGTTCAATGATTGTGTCATCAAAAATATTCGACCAAGGTGTTTTATCACACATCAAGAATTATCTGTACCGGATACATGTTAGACACCAAGACTTCTTATATTTGAAGTATCTGGCCTTCATTGACTGAGTTTTCGACTAACTGAAGAATTTGTTATGTTTGACAATCTCATGATTTTTTGTTTGTATCTGCAGGATCGCTCTCTTGACTTTCATGAACTATGTGTTGTGTACGCAGTTATCGGTAAAACTATGTGCTGTGGGAATGGGTAAATATCATTCCTGAAATTGTTCCTATGGATCATGGTATGAATGATCTAGTCGAGCTTAGATTGCGTTCCATTTCACAACTTAAGTGTCTCATTGACACTAAGCATGATAATTCTCAAGTAACAATTGTCTTCTCCAAGTTAGTTGTACTAGAATTGGAAGAAATGAAAAGTTTAAGAAAATTGTGCAATGGTCCCCTTCCCTTTGATTCTCTGAAGTGTTTAGAGAAGTTGGCCATCAAGAGATGCAATCAATTGCAAATCTTATTTACGGGCAGCCTAAACCTCTTCAATTTAAAGAGCTTGTTATTGATAGAATGTCCAATGTTGATCTTCTCCCTATTTCAACTGACTACGTCTCGTAGCCTAGTGTCATTGAAGGAATTGGTAATAATTGGCTGCAGGCAACTTGAATACATAATAATAGATGAAAGAAAAGTGAAGGAATCTAGAAGAGAAACAGTTGTTGATGAAGAGGATAATGATCGCAAGAGGAGTCCAGACTCAATATTTCCAAAACTTGAAAATCTTCATATTCATGACTGTCATGGATTAAAATATATATTCCCGTTTCTCACTGTTCAGGATCTTCAGTCACTAGAATCTTTCACAATATCTGGTTGTGAGAAGCTGCAATACATATTTGGCCACGATTTAATAAACAATTTTCCAAAAGGCGATGTTACCACGTCTTCTCCCATTTCTAGAGACGCTTCCAAACCAGAACAACAATCAGATCCTATGAAATGCAGTACCTTTTCATGGACCAATATATGTTGCTTTGGTAAAAGGTACTGGCAGAAATCAATGACTGCAAGGACTGAAATCCCATTGGTTTCTGAAGATCAACACCAGGTAAGCCTTCACCTTCTATCATATTATCTTTTAGCCTAATGGTAAAGTGTTTGACATTGTACTTTTAAGAGATGAAGTTTAAATATATATGAGATTGTTGTTAAATGATCATTAATTCTAATGTTATTAATAATAATTTCTCTGTTCTACATATAAAAATAATATAAGGCCATCTTTAGGACTTGTATACGAGAGAACTTATAACTTGTAAAAAAAAAGAAAGAATTTAATTCATAGTTACAAGAATCTAATTCTATGTTTTTCTACACAATCACTCTTCATGTCAAATATAAAGGAGATTATATTGGTTGATATTTCGAAGATAAAATCAGTATTTATCTTATCTATTGCTCCAAGTATAATGTTGAAAACTGTGATGAATTGCAGCACATAGTAGTACACACGGGAGATCATGAAAGTGGTTGCAGTAACTGGCACAATATCTTCCCAAAATTAAAAGTATTCACCGTTGAAGGTTGCATGAAATTAGAATACTTATTTGAAAAATACAGTGATGCTCATCCAAACCATAATGAGATTTACCTTCAGCTTCCAGCATTGGAAGAACTCTATCTTTGGAATCTGCCAAGTTTTGTCGCCACCTGTCCCAAACATTATCGCACAACATTTCCACTTTTGAAAGATCTTGATTTTAATAACTGCTTGCAATTTGCTATTAAATCTATTGGTGATCTCACAATTCATTCGATTTCAAAATCTCGGGATTCTACAATCAAGAAGGTATCCGTCTTTCCATAATATATCTGTTGTTTGTGAAATTAATCACCTGGTAAAATTGTTAGCAGACAGGCCCTTATTGTTGTTACTGTCCTTTGTTAAGGAATTTGTTTCTAACACTTTATTTGTTTTGTTTTGTGTTGGGGCAATTTGATCCATGTGTTGAACAAGTTGCAATCTGAATTGATGTCTTTGATGGTAAGAACTAAGAACCTTAAATCTACTATCATTATCATTATCAGTAACAACTATAGACACTTTATTTGATATGTGATGTAAATTGAGTCTTTGATACATGTTCAACACCCTTTTTTTTTCATTTTTTACATTCGTCAAAACCGCGGTATGGTTACCATTGATACACGTGGCTCTTTCTTGTAATAACACTTGTAATAATTTCTTGTGTCTTGTTTTTTTGCATACAGAAAACAATTGCTTCTCCAGGGCGTGATATTTTGGCCATGGATGAATCCAATGCTACACGTGGAAAGCGGTTGGATTCAATTGGACTAGAGAACACCGAAGCTAACCGTCAAGCATGGCGTAAAATTATATATGAAGAAAGTGTTATGACTTGGTTAAAATATAATTTTTATGTGTATGATTTTATAGTACTTGAAATATTATGAACGCACATGATTTTGTATACTTTTTGGTTAATATTAAAAATATTTTGACTTAGTTAAAATATGATTTTTATATGTATGATTTTATAGTATTTGCAATGTTATGACTGAAAATGAAATATAACTAAATGGTGTATATGAAATAGGGTGTAAATAGATTTAAATATAATATAATTGTTCATTCATAAATGGCGTATTTACACCCGATTTTTATTAAAACAGGGTGTAATTAAAACGTAATTACGCTCAATTACACCCGATTTTTAATAAAACAGGGTGTAATTAAAACGTAATTACGCACAATTACACCCGATGATTTTTACTAAAACAGGGTGTAATTAAGAACGTAATTATGCCCAATTACACCCGATTTTTATTAAAACAGGGTGTAATTAAAAACGTAATTACGCTCAATTACACCCGATTTTTATTAAAACATGGTGTAATTAAAAACGTAATTACACCCGATTTTTATTAAAATAGGGTGTAATTAAAAACGTAATTACGTCCAATTACACCCGATTTTTGTTAAAATAGGGTGTAACGTAGAACATATTTACACCCGATATTCTTAAAATAGGGAGTAATTACGAACGTATTTACACCCGTTTTTTAAACGGGTGTAAATGCGTAGACATTTCTCCCCTATGGATATACACCCGATTTTTATTAAAAATAATGTGTGTAAATTTAATAAAAAACGGGTGTAAATTAACATTTTTGTACTAGGGTCTATTTTAATTTTAAATATTTTTGATCTCTCATCTTCATTTTGGCTATAAAATATACTTATGTGTCACTTTTTAAAATACGTGATTCATCCTCAAATGGAGATGGGGGACCAAAAGTGAGGATGAGAGACCAAAAAACATATTTTAAAATATGAAAATAAGCATTTTTGTAGCCAAAGTGGGGATGAAGACCAAAAATATTTAAAAACAAAATAGGGAGTCTAAAATCGTAAAAACACAAAAACAGAGGGACTAAAACTATAATTTAACCTAAATTTTATTTCATATCAATTTAGAAAAATAGATAATCTCAAAGACAAGAGATGACAAAATTCGATTGTGATAATTTTACTCAAAACACTTTAGGGAAGTTGTGAACTCAAAAGAAAGTTTATCCTTTCTAATTTCAAAACAAAATATATACAAGAAATTTTCAAGAGTAAGAAGAGAGATTTCATACATGCAACATAATAGTTATTTATCAGTTTTTCTATTTTACTACAAATACGGAGACCATTAGCCATTTTAGATAATTAATTTCCATTCCAAAATCTATTTATAGATTCACTACCACGGATAAGTAATACAATAGCAGTTAGAGAAGGGCTACCACAACAACTAACTAACCGTTGTGAGGTAAGGTAATTATATGTATGATGTTTTCCACCACGGTTGTGCGATCGTTGTGATAAACTATGTAGCGCGCTATCTATCACAATAGTTGGCGTACACAACGGTTGTCATAGAAATAAGATCTGTTTGTTTAAATTGTTGTGGTATATGTAAGAGTTTTGTTAAAATGTGTAGTAAAACCTTTATTGACGAAGAGAAAGAAAACATATTTCGAGATTACCAGAAATTAGAAAGTCAAAAATAATCAGGTCCGAACGATTCACGGATACCAAATTCAGTCGGTTCGATTCATTGATCTAATGAATGTTAGAATATTTTATATTAATTTGAAGATCATATAAATTAATATAAAAAGATATTATAAGATATTTATAATATTTTAATTAAATATTATTAGATATATTTATAATATTCTAAAAGATATTATAAGATATATATTTATAATAGTCTAAGAGATATTATAATATTTGAGAGATATTATAATATTATAATAATATCTTTTATTCTAACAATTAAGGAGATAACACCTTGGGTTTGAGTTGTTCATATATTGAAGGTTGAAGAGGTTGGGAAACACTTGAGTAGAAAATAGAGTTTGTTCTTTGAGAACTGCGAAGGCTATTTTCTTGTAACTCATCTGTAACCTCGTGTAACAAGTTTCTGAGTATAGTGAATTGGGTAGCTGCTCTCTCTCCCAGAGTAGATCGTTTGATCGAACTAGGCAAACAAACCGTCTTTTTCTCGCCTTATTTTGTTATATTATATGTTTACGAATTATTATTGTCGTAAACCATTTATTTTTGTTTCTACTATTCTCTACCTTACAAACTGATATTGAATTTTGTCGTAATTCACAACAAGATTCACAACAAGAGGTGCAGGGAGCATGGAGCAGAGAGGTATTATTTACAAGTGGGCACCATGATTAGATGGGAGATCGAGAAATTTTCTAGTAACAACGACTTCGGGTTGTGGAAAATTAAGAAGGAAGCAATTTCAATTCAAGAGAAGTGTATCAATGCTTTAAAGAGTGGTGCATTAACGCGTGTAAGGCTTACACGGGTACAGAAGAACAAGATGTTGGATAAGGTTAGGAGTGCCATTATCTTGGGCCTCGGGGATAAAGTTCTAAGAGAAGTCGCCCGGGAGCAAAGTGCGGTTGCTATGTGGGCAAAACTTGAATCTTTATATATAACAAAGTCTTTGGCTCACATGTTGTATTTGAAACAACAACTCTATTCATTCCGAATGGTGGAGAACAAATCCATAGTTGAGCAGCTTATAGAATTTCACAAGATTATCGATGATTTTGAAAATATTAAAGTGAAGATTGATGACGAGGACAAGGCTTTGATCTTGTTAAGTCCATTATTCAGATCCTTTGAGCACTTTAAAAGGATGCCCTTCTTTATGGTAAGGAAGGTACTATTACTTTGGATGAAGTCTGACGGCGGTGAAATCTAAAGAATTTTCAAAGTCAAAAGATTGAAGATAGTGGTGAAGGCTTAAATGTGTCAAGAGGAGGAGGTGGGTGTAAAGGGATGTCCAAATCAAAGAGGCCTGGCAAGTCAAAGGTTTTAATTGTCAGAAAAATGGTCACTCTAAAAGAGATTGTCCTGAGAGAAAGGTCAATGGAGATTATGTTTAAGCTGCAATTGGCTTGGGTGAGGAAAGTTATGAGGATGCCGATGCAATAGTAGTATCGAGTTTGGAAACTGAAGATAGTTGGATAATTGACTTAGGTTGCTCTTATCACATGTGTCCAATAATAGAATAATTTGAAACTTTGAAGATGGTGCGAGGTGGAGTAGTTTTCCTTGGTGATAATAAGGCTTTCAAGGTTCATGGTATTATTACAGTCAGATTTAAAATGTCTCATGACCGTGAAATTCTTATTCACATTGTGAGCTATGTTCCAGAACTCAAGCAAATTTTTTTACTATAAGTATGTTTGATGATCTAGGATATTGTACTAAAGTTGAACATGGAGTGTTGAAGATTTCGCGTGATGAATTGATTATTTCTAAAGGGTCTAAAATACGTGATCTATATATGTTAGAAGGTTCAAATGTTGTTATGCATTCATCGTTAACTAGTGGAGACTTTCATGACAAGGAAGAACTATTGGATTTGAGTTTAAGTCGTTATGAATGTCTTGAGAAAATTTCAGATGAGTATAATGAATTTTGTAGAAATCAAGAGATAAAAATGCATGTTACCGTTGAGTTGTTATTGAGTTTTTGGGGAAATACTGGGGTTAAAACAACTTACTTGGTTGGTAGAGAATTTCTTTAGAGGGAGAATAGTGAAAACCAAGAGAGAAACATGGGAGAAACTATAACAGAGAAAACTAAGTTTGAGGTGGAGTTTCCTACTATAGGTACTAGTAGTAGTGAGGGAACGGTTATAAAGATCTTTGATTATCATTTGACTCATGATAAGGTAAAGAGGGTTATTGTAGCATCTCAAAGTGACGGTTATGCTAGCATTGGATATTATATTTTTAATGTGGCTGAATGACTGCAAAATAGAAGAAGAAAAACCTTCAAGGAGACATTTGAAAACAAGTGGAGTCAAGGGTGGAAAACATACTTGTAGGCTTGTAAATTACCTAGCCATAAAAAGATAATTGAAAACAAGTGGATGCAAGTGGTGAGATCAATATTCAAGGGTTGTTTGAATTTGATCAATGTTGTTGATTAGAGTTTCAACCTGGTAGAGAGCAGCAATGTTGTTGATGGTTAGATTGGTATCAACATAGTTTAAAGTCAAGGTGGAGATTGTTGAAATATGACTTTAAAATCTTTGTTGACGAAAAAAAAAAGAAAACATATGTGAGATTGCTAAAAATTAGAAAGTCAAAAATAGTTTGGTCTGAACGGTGCACGGATATTGGACTCGGTCGGTTCGGTTCATAGATCCAATGGTTAATGTTAGAATATTATATATTAATTTGGAGATCATATAAATTAATATAAAAAGATATTATAAGATATTTATAATATTCTAAAAGATATTATAAGATATATTTATAATATTTTAAAAGATATTATAAATTATATATTTATAATAGTCTAAGAGATATTATTAGATATTTATAATATTTGAAAGATATTATAAGATTATAATAATATCTTTTATTCTAACAATTAAGGAGATATTTTTTAGATTTATTTTGGATTTGTTTGATTTTGACAATTATAAATAGAGTGAAGATCCATTTTAGTCCCTCACAAAAATTGTAGAGGTCAGATTAGTCTCTGAGAAAAAAAAGTCTCAATTAAATCCCTTACAAAATTTAACCGAGTCATATTAGTCCCTCTACTAATATTTTTTTCAAATCGGTTTTTTCTTACTTTTGAACCGTGAATGGACTGCCAGTGAAGACCCATTTTAGTCCCTCACAAAAAAGGGAGAGTCTAAATTAGTCCCTGAGTTAAAAAAAGTCTCTATTTAATCCCTTACAAAATTTAACTAAGTCATGTTAATCCCTCTTTTAATATTTTTTTCAAACGATTTTTTCCTATTTTTTAACCGTGACTGGACTCCTATTTTACGACTGTTGATTTGAAATTATTTTTGAAGGGATTGTAGATAAATTACTGCGATACCACGGTGTTCTTTTTTTGTTGTATTTATTATCAGGCTTATGGGTGGGTGACTACTGTTTTTCTTGTTATGTATTCTTGTGTATTAGGTGTTGTTATTGTTTCAGTTGTTAATGATCTTTTAGGAAGGTTTAGTTCTGCTGCTGGGGTGATTTAGGCTAATTTCTTACTTATATAAGTAATATTTGTGGCGAAAATAATACACATGATATATGTTGGAAGAAATTTGATTTATACCATATTCCTTAAGTTTTGATGATAGCAAAGTATTTAATGAACAATTAGGTATACTAGGTAACCTAACTTCTTGTGGAAACTCAGACTCTGAAGACCATGTGCAAACGAATTTAACCTCTTACCGTACTCAATTTCTGAAAGCAGGTCTATCTTGTCAAGTCTAGTCACGGTTTAAAAATAGGAAAAAATTGTTTGAACAAAATATTAAAAGAGGGACGGACATGGCTCAGTTAAATTATGTAAGGGATTAAATAAAGAATTTTTTTTATTTGGGACTGATTTGGACTCTCTTTTTTGTGAGGGACTAAAATGAGACTTCTTTGGCAGTCTAGTCACGGTTCAAAAGTAAGAGGAAAAAAACAGTTTGAAAAAAATATTAGTAGAGGGACTAATATGGCTCGGTTAAATTTTGTAAGGGATTTAATAGATACTTTTTTATTCTCAAGGACTAATCTGACTTCTGCAGTTTTTGTGAGGGACTAAAATGGACCTTCACTCTTATAAATATGTATCTCTTTTGTTATTATAGTGTAACAATCTTAGAGCTTACACCAAGGGAGATCAAGGGTTTAAAGGCATAGCATAGGGTTTTGGCTATTCTCAAGGGAAACCTTAGAAAGCCACGGATTTTGGAAAACTTTGGGCGTTATTTAAGGTTATTGGGAGTTGGGAAACATTTGTTTACACCTTGAATTTGGGTTATTCATATATTGAAGGTTGAAGAGGTTGAGAAACACGTGTGTAGAAAATATGATTTGTTCTTTAGAAACTGCGAAGACTATTTTCTTGTAACTAATATGTAATCTCTTGTAACAACTTTATGAGTATAGTGAATTGGAGAGGTGTTCTCTCCCACGTAGTAGATTGTTTGTTCAAATTGGGTAAACAAAGCTTCGTCTTTTGCTCGCCTTAGTTTGTTATATTATATGTGTACAAATCATTATTGCTGTAGACCATTTATTTTGGTTGCTACTATTTTTTGTCTTACAAATTGATATTGAATTTTATCGTAATTCACAACAAATTTATTATAAAATATGAGATTGCATCTTTTTTCCTGTCCCATATTTAACATATACAACAACTAGCAAGATACTCGAACGGCCGCACGGGTAAATTTATTTAATATGATATAAGTTTTATTTAAATATACATATAAGTTTGAGATGAATTTTTTAATTTATAAAATGAATAAAAGATAATATAAACTTAATTATGTTAAATAATTATTCAAAAAGAAAAAAAAAGCTCGTGAAATGGAGAAAGGAAAAACATAAAAAATTTGACATTTAAAAATTAGATTTTTTTGTTTCAAATAAAGGTAATTTTTAATGAAAATAAAATATGTATTTTACAATAGTGGTCCATGAAAAAAGGAGAAAATTTTGACATTTAAAAATAAGAATTGTGTCTCAAATAAAGACAATCTACTTTAATATATAAAAATCAATTACCACCCAATTTCCTTAATTACCCTAATCACAATCAATTTAAGATGGTTTTACATACCCCTGAGAGTAATTACACAACTAATAATCATTACATTCCAACAACTAATTTAATGCAAATCTTTTTTATTGGAAGACGTTTTTTTATTGCATCGGTGCATTTTCATCTTTTTTATGGGAACACGCTTTTTTATTGCATTGGTGCATTTTCATTGGGTCATGCAGACATAGAGCCAAGTGAAGTCTGCATAATTTCAAATTTGCATACCCTTTTCCATTCCTCCCATTCAATTTCGTTTGCCTCTTGAATCCTATAATAACTACATAATGCATCTCTCATTCACAAGTTCAATCTCTCCTTCAACCCTAAACCCATTTGCTTTATTTCATACACAACATTATTTTTATTGCTTTTACTGTTTAGTGTATTGGGAATTGTTGAACCATTGTATGAGTCCTCAATCTATCTCTTTGCATCACCTTTTCTTCTTTCATTCTCTGTTATTTATTTCCACCTTCTTCGTTCTTTGCATTCTCAATTTTTTATTCTCTTCCTTTGCTCCTCATTCACTGCTCTGCCATCATTCAGTTGCTCTGCTTAACTTCAGATCTTACTATTCTGCATATCTACGAATTTAATTTTCAATCTTAATTTCTGATTCTCTAATATAATTTTTGTTTGTTTCAGGATTTTAAATTCAGATATGTGAAGTCAAATTTTTGTTTTGCTTTATAATAGATTTGTGATTTGCACCATCATCTGCATTCAGTTTCCTTACCTTTAATCAAAGAAAGAAAAAATGGTTTTGGATTGAAATAAGCACTTTTTATAAGTGTTTTTGGAGATAAAAAGTAATTTTTACGTTGCTGCACACAAAATTTACATCACTGCATTCTCTTTACTTCCTCAAGGTTACTCCTTTTATTTATTTTTCTTTAATTTTTAATTAAATGGTGAAATGTCATTTCTTACTTGATTTGAAAAATTCAATATAAAAATAATTAGGATTATTTTTATTAATTATTATTGTTTATTAAGAGTCGTTAGTTTTAATTATTAAGATTTAGTTTTTATAATAAATAAAGTGAAAGGTTTTAATTTTTTCACTTTTTTCTAAACTCTTAACTTTTCATTTTTCTACATTACTCTTACTTTATTAATTATTAAGATTTAGTTTTTATAATAAATAAAGTGAAAGATTTTAATTTTCCCACTTTTTTTCTAAACTCTTAACTTTTCATTTTTCTACATTACTCTTACTTTATTTTTTTTTTAAAAAGAAAAAAATATATGAGAAATAGAAAGTGGAAAAGTTTAATTACAGAGCATTCCATTGAGAGAGATATATTTTGTTTATTTTTTATTTTTATTAAATATTTTGTTATATTATATAAGTATAGAATGAGTATTATCTTCTAAATATTGCTTTAAAAATTTAGGGAGTTATTATATATATTAATTTTTAATATATAAGACCATCAAATTATCAAATTATCTACTATCTATATAAGAAAATCAATAGCCGATTTAAGGTCATTTTTCATACCCTAATTATCTCATTAATCTCTAAACAATTTTTAGAGTCTATATCAATAATGACATTAATCCACATAATCTTTTTACAGCTATATAATTAACATTCTTATTTTTTTCCAAAAATTGCAATTGCCTTGGTATTGAACGAGAATATGAAAAATGAATGAGAATATGAAAAAAAGACAATAATTGAATGAGAATATGAAAATATTAATTGAATTATAATAAGAAAAATATTTATTCAATGATAATAAGAAATCAGAAGGCAATAATTTTTTATAAATGAATATTTTACAAAAACATGGACAATAACAATAGGTGAATACACAAAATTCACAAGATCATTTTGGTCCTATAAAAATGGATTTAATAAATTAAGTATGATTTTTTATAAATTTATTTTAAAAAAATATCATAAATTAAAAGAAAATAATTATATTTAATATTATGACTTAATACAAGAAAAAAATACTTAACTCCTTCTAATAAGAATTTCTGATGATTAATTTTGATTTCAAACTAATAGATAAAAAATATTTATTTAATATTTGATCTAAATTATCTTAAAATAATTGGAATATTCTTACATTACCACTCATAAATTTATATTAGTAAAAAATCATGTTAAAAGATGCAAAGTAATAGGTTTGAACTGCTATATTATATAATTATTAAATTATATTAATCAATATATCCAAAATATAATATGGTATAATCCATATTTTTTTTTTAATTTTCTTATATATGTAATTCATATAAATAATTATTAATAAAACGTTAAATTAATTAATTCAATTTTATTTTGATTTTCAAATTTGTTTTTGATTTAGAGTGTCAATTTTATAGGCAACAATAATTTGCTTCTATAAAAATTGTTTCAATCAATTAAGTATGATTTCTTTTATAAATTTTTTCAACAAAAATATCATATACCTGATAAAAAATGATATATATATATATATATATATATATATATATATATATATATATATATATATATATATATATATATATATATATATATATATTATTACATGATACAAATAAAAATAAAATTGACATGAAAAAATGTTAGCATTTATTTATGATAAGATGTTAACATTTATTCTAAAAGTTGATACATATATTTGTTTTTATTAAAAAACATGAGAAAATTATGATTGATGAATAAACAATTTTTTTTATGAAAGACACAAATTTATTTCTTTTTTATATTTAAAACAAAAGGCCAAGATATCAACTATTATATATTAATTTACTATTTATAAAAATATTATATATAAGTAGTGTACATCCTCATATTTAATTCTTAAAAAAAAAACTTTTAATATATTTAATTGAAAAAAAATGGGTACATGAATTTCACGAGAGAGTTTAAAATTGGAATTGCAATTTTCTCACGTAAAATTTCAAAAGGAAGGATAAGATTTCACGGGACAGTTTGACTACGATTCTCTCATATAAAAATTTCACCAAAAATAAAGTGTCTTCATGGTTCGGAGGACCATCTTAAATTCCAATAAATTAAATATATGATTCACTGAAGTTCAATGGAGAGTTAAAAAAGATTAGGATTTGATTTAATTCATAAATTAAATATGATTTTTCAATTTATTTATTTCAATCTAAATTAAAAATTAACTAGACACAAATAATTATAAAATGCATTAAATTTACTTTCTTTGTTTTTCATGAAAAACACAATTTTAATGCTAATAAGAATTCATCTTTAATTTTTCTTAACCATCATTAATTACAGTTCCAAATGATAACGAATAAACTATGTAGTATAAATTAGACAAGCATATTGTATAAGCTTCCAATTAAATTATTACCATTTTTATTATGTGACTGTATACGTGCCGAATATTTATGTTTCAAATAATTCAAGTATACTTCGTTTCTTTTTCCAATTTAATTATTTTGATTCTCAATGTTAATTGTAGCTAACAAGTCTTAAATATATTATTACTTTAAATATTAATCATATATAATCATATTTGACCTAAAGTCTTTTCCCAAACCCTATTATACTTCCAACAGTTTTTCTCGATTAAAGAAATTAACATATTGGAAAC
Organism: Vicia villosa; assembly: GCF_029867415.1. NCBI lineage: Eukaryota > Viridiplantae > Streptophyta > Magnoliopsida > Fabales > Fabaceae > Vicia > Vicia villosa. The sequence continues at coordinate 115,295,368 of NC_081180.1, forward strand.
AGAAAATTAACCTTTTGAATTCCCACTCTATTCATTCATCAAATTTTTGTTTCGATTTATAGTAGATTTATGATTCACACCAACCTCTGCGTTTGGTTTACTTGCCTTTTATTTATTAATGTATTTTTTTCAGTGACAAAGAGTAGAAAATTTGACTGCATCAAGGACATTAACAAAAAAAAATGGAGATGGTTCGATGGGAGAACAGTCTCATTTTTCATTAAATTTTCATAATAATCAACATTAAGAGCTTAATAATAATATTTTTAAAATTAATATATAATAATAATAATATCTCTAAAAGTTATTTATGGCTAAAAAAATTCACACGATTAACTTTTTTTTGTTTTCCAATCCTAATTTATTTAATAAAATATTAAATAGTTTTATTTTATTTTATCACAATAAAGGACCCAATAGATCTAGATTTTAGTTGTAGTAGGTTTTAGTTGTCGGTGGTAATAATTAATAGTCTTTTTTAATTAGAAGTTTGAAGAAAATGTAATTGGGAATATGTAGTTTTAGGTGATAATAATTAGTCTTCTTTTTTAACATTTGCAATTATTAATATTTTTTAAGAAATAATTGATCTACTATATTATAATAACTACTATCATAATAAGAAAATCGATGTCTACCAAAATTAATTTCATGTCCAAGTTTAAACAAATATTTTAATCCGATTTTCATGCCTTCAATTGTCTTTTTTCATCATCAACTCATATTAGCATGCCTTATGTCTTTAATACTATTTGACAATATCTAAAAACAATCATTATTTCTTTTGCATGCTACAAGTTTTCCAATTAATTGCAATATCTAAAAGTAATCATTACGGTTAATTAATCATAAAAAAGTGAAATTCATATACCTCTCTACCTTCCATACAATATCAACAAATATATAGTACCTTGACATAATTCAAATTCAAATAGAGGAATCAATATAAAATAATTGTAAATAAACATACAAAAAAGATTTTGTATAGAATTAAAAATTAAAAATTAAATGCATATAACACCTTTCAATACGCATTATTGTATCTTTCCCATTGAAAATAGTTGACATTACTTCTAATTTATATTCATTTCTTTAATATCTATAAAAAAATATATTTGACATTAATTCTAATTTATATTCATTTCATTAAATATATCAAATATAAAGAAAGAGTTGTTATATAAATCTTTTTCTGTCAAGATTATAAATAAAATTATAAGTTATTTTTTATTTAATAAATGTTCTATTTTTGTTATTGGATATGCAATTTGAATTAAATATTTTTGCTGTTTTTATTCCATTACATTAGTATTTTTGATTCGGTATGAGTAGCTAACACAAATATGAGAAATTAACGACATATATGTGATAAGTAACATTAATATTAATAATATACATCTTTTGTACAAAATTTTTTTTGGTAAATCAAATTAAATATATATTTAAAGTTAAATAATGAGATTTAAATGTGTTGCATTGAATTATAATATGTCATTTCATTATTTTTTGTTTCTTGACTTATATAGATGTTATAATTTTTTTTGCAATTTTTTATTTTGATAATTTAAATTTGCAATTTGAATCATGCTCATAAAAAGGCAGGTAGACATATTAGGGGTGGGAGCCCATAAAAATTGTTGATAATGTGCGTCTGCGAAAAAAAAGGCGGGTAGACATACTAGGGGTGGGAGCCCATAAAAATTGTTGATAATGATAGTACATAATAACTACATTATCTCAATTTTTATTTATTTTTTTACTTTTTATCAAGAACTATATTTTTTCAGAGTTAAAATTGTAATCAACAATAATAATTAATTATCTCTAATATTATTTTAATTTTTATCCAACATAAATATCATCATTGAAAACAACTACAAATTGATAAATTAAATTAATATTGATATGATAATCATCATTATTGTAGAAATTATTTCGCTTAATTAATATATATTTTAATATAATTCTTTAACCATAACCATATTATATTTATTTAATATTTATACTGACTTTACGTGACCCGTGCGGGCGCACGGGTCCTTTACTAGTTGTTAAATAAAAATAAAACAGGTATTTTGATAATAGTGGCCCGTGAAAAAAAGAGAAAATTTGACATGAAAATACGAATTTTGTCTCAAATAAAGATAATTATTAATTAAAATAAAATAGATATTTTCTGATTGTGACCCGTAAGAAAACATATTTTGACATTTAAAAATATAAATTTTGTATCTCAAATAAAGATAATTATTAATTAAAATAAAATAAGTAATTTGTTGATAGTGATTAATGAAAAAAATAAAAAATTTGACATTTGAAAATAAGAATTTTGTATCTCAAATTTTGAAAATTACTAATTAAAATAGAATAGATATTTTTTTTAATAGTGATATATTAGATGAAAAGTTAATTGTGTGCATGGCTATTAAGTATTATCCAATTTCAAAAAATAAATTCTTAATTTTATTAAAATTTAAAAATAGATTAATTAATATTTTTAATAATAATAAATAGATAAAATTAATCGTAAAAATAAAACTAAATGTCAATATTATATACATTCATACACCAATAAATATTTAATATGATAATAATATACTATAATTAAATATTTTTATATATTAAAAATGATTAGGAGAAAAAATAATTAGGTAAAAAAGATAAAATACTAAAATGAAGAGAGAAAGAAGAATGAGATGGTGAGTGAAAGAGTGAGAAGTGGAGGAAAAAGTGAAAGTTGAAAAAATATCAAATAGGAACTTGACACTCGGTAGCATTTAGTTAAAGTAAGGTGAATTAATTGAGATTTTAGGTTTTTATTACTTTAACTTTTTGCAAGTGTAAACAAATTTAAAGTGATGGGAATTATTGGTGGTTTGCATGCATGTTCTTTTAATAGATAGATAGTTGATAGTCGATTCAAATAGGTTTTTAAGATAATAATCTGAAAAATTAAATTATTCTTGAGAAACAACTTAAACGATCCAATGTTTTTTGAAATGCATGCATGTTGTAATTCATGATTTCCTCATTAACCCATAGAATTTGATTCAATCTCAAATACTTCAAAGTAATAATGATGAATATATGTCTTCTAAGTCTTACACCCGAGGCCAAAGAGGCAGAGGGTGGTTTCACCACATGTAACATTTGTGGCCAAAGATGGCAAGGAGTGGTCGCCACATTGGAATGAGAGGGATCTTGAGACTATGCAGACATGGGACTGCATGGTTGAAGGAAATCTTATAAGGATTGATGGGTACTACCTATACCAACAAGATGCATCTTCTTTTCAGTAGTCCATTCCATAAGAACTCCATAGTTAAGCGTGCTTGACTTGGAGCAATTCTTGGATGGGTGTGAAGGATAGAAAAACACTTAGAAAGGGGGGGGGGGGTTGAATAAGTGTAGTCTAAAAACTTGAACGATAAAAACAATTTGCACAGTTATTTTTATCCTGGTTCGTTGTTAACTAAACTACTCCAGTCCACCCCCACGGAGTGATTTACCTCACCTGAGAATTTAATCCACTAATCGCAACAGATTACAATGGTTTTCCACTTAGCCCACGACTAAGTCTTCTAGAGTATCCTGATCACAACCTGATCACTCTAGGAACAAATGCTTAGACACAAGCTAAGACTTTCTTAGAGTATCCTGACCACCACGTGATCACTCTAATTACAACTGCTTAGACACAAGCTAAGACTTCCTAGAGTATCCTGATCAACACTTGATCACTCTAGTTACTTACAAATTAATGTAATCAATTCTAAGAGTATTACAAATGCTTCTGAAAAGCTATAATAACAACAGTGATATTTCTCTTAACGTTTAAGCTTAATCTCACTAATATATTACAACAGCAATGTAGTGAGCTTTGATGAAGATGAAGTTTTTGAGCTTTGAGTTGAACAGCGTTTCAGCAAGTTTTTCAGAATAAGTTCGTTCAGGATTGGTTCACCTTGCTTCTCATCAGAACTTCATATTTATAGGCACTTGAGAAGATGACCGTTGGGAGCATTTAATGCTTTGCGTATTCCGTACAGCATTGCATTTAATGTTTCACGCTTTTGTCAACTACCTCGAGCCTTGTTCACGCTGTGTCTACTGACGTTGCCTTTAATAGCTTTCAACGTTCCTTTTGTCAGTCAGTGTAGCCTGCCACCTGTACTTTCTTCTGATCTGATGTTTGTGTATACAACGTTTGAATATCATCAGACTCAAACAGCTTGGTGCATAGCATCTTCTTGTCTTCTGACCTTGAAGTGCTTCTGAGCGTGATACCATGAGAACTTCAGTGCTTCTGCTTCTGATCTCAAGTTCTTCTGATGTTTCCATAGACCCATGTTCTGATTCTGCCTTGACCATCTTCTGATGTCTTGCCAGACCATGTTCTGATGTTGCATGCTGAACCTTCTGAGACAAAGCTTCTGAGCGCTGATTTGTGCATACTCTTTATATATTTCCTGAAAGGGAAATTGCAATGTATTAGAGTACCACATTATCTCACACAAAATTCATATCCTTGTTATCATCAAAACTAAGAATATTGATCAGAACAAATCTTGTTCTAACAATCTCCCCCTTTTTGATGATGACAAAAACATATATAAATGATATGAATTTGCGATCAGAAAGAGCAGACGGCTAAAGACAATTTACACAGCTATAGCATAAGCATGTGAATATGTCTCCCCCTGAGATTAACAATCTCCCCCTGAGATGAATAATCTCCCCCTGAAATTAATACTAGAATAATTTTATAAATAAAAGACTTCCCTGAGTATTTCAGTAGAGACGTTCACAGTGCTCGATCTTCAGAACATTCATGACTTCTGATTTCTGCTTCCATAGGACAGCTTCAGAACATTGGATTTCTTTAGATCCTCAGAACATTCACAGCTTCTGATTTCTGCTTCCATCGGACAGCTTCAGAACTTGAATTTCTTTGATCTTCAGAACATTCACAGCTTCTGACTTCTGCTTCCATCGGACAGCTTCAGAACTTGAATTTCTTTAGATCTTCACAGCTCCTGATTCTTGCTTCCATTGGGACAGCTTCAAAGCTTGAATTTCTTCTTTCATCACTTCATGCTAGAATGTATCAGAACATTGTTGAATGTACCAGAGCATCATCAGAGCATCTCTACATCCTGAAATGTTACAAAACAAAACTAAACGACAAAAGTCAGCATGAATGAGTCAGAACATAGAATATGTTTCAGAACACATAATTTGTATCAGAGCCATATAGAATGTATCAGAACAAATAGACATAATGTTTCAGATCATATTCTATCATCAGAATATCTGAACATTCTTCCTTCTTGCTTCTGATTCTGATTCTGAAGCTTCATAGCACTCAGCTTGCTTCAAGAATCCAAGAACTTGATTCATCTTGTTGCTTCTCATGTTGATCTTGAATCTTCAATTCATGCAACAACACAACTTAAAGCATAGAACTTTGCAAGTTCTGTTAGTAATGTGGGGCCTTTTTACTCGGTAACTGATAGTATTTAATCAAATCATTTATCATATATTTTCTCCCCCTTTTTGTCATAACATCAAAAAGAATATAAAGGATTCAGATGTAGAAAACGACAAAGGAAAGAAACAGAATTAAACTTTTCATTGAGTAAACAAGCAGGATTACAAAAGATGTATGCAGAATAACACATACACATCCAAAAGGATGGAAATATGAAATGTTGGGCTTTCTGTTCTTCCACAGTTCATAAGGAGTCTTATTTAGAATAGGTCTTATAGAGATTCTATTCTGAATATAACACGCAGTGTTTATTGCTTCTGCCCAGAAATGCTTAGCCATATTGGTTTCATTGATCATAGTTCTGGCCATTTCTTGTAGAGTCCTATTCTTTCGCTCTACAAATCCATTTTGCTGTGGAGTTCTAGGACAAGAGAAATCATGGGCAATACCATTTTCTTTGAAGAACTCCTCAAAGAATCTGTTCTCAAATTCGCCACCATGATCACTTCTGACCTTTATGATTTTGCACTCTTTCTCAGATTGGATCTGAGTGCAGAATTCAAAGAACACTGAATGAGACTCATCCTTGTGTTTCAAGAACTTTACCCATGTCCAGTGGCTATAATCATCTACAATGACTAATCCATATTTCTTCCCTCTGACAGATGCTGTTTTGACTGGGCCAAACAGATCAATGTGCAAGAGTTCTAACGGCCTTGAGGAAGAAACAACATTCTTAGACTTGAATGCAGGTCTGGAGAACTTGCCCTTCTGACATGCTTCACAAAGAGCATCTGATTTGTATTTCAGATTTGGGAGTCCTCTGACCAGATTTAGTTTGTTAATCTGAGAAATCTTTCTCAAACTAGCATGACCTAATCTTCTGTGCCAGACCCATTGCTCCTCAGAAACAGACATAAGACAAGTCACCTTCTGCTTCTCAAGATCAGAAAGATCAATCTTATAAATGTTGTTCTTTCTCTTGCCTGTAAATAGGATTGAGCCATCCTTCTGACTTACAGCCTTGCAAGACTTTTGATTGAAGATTATATCATAACAATTGTCACTTAATTGACTTATGGACAATAAGTTATGCGTTAATCCTTCTACAAGAAGTACATTAGTTATGGAAGGAGAGTTACCAAGACTTATGGTTCCAGAGCCAATGATTTTGCCCTTCTGATCTCCTCCAAACTTGACTTCTCCACCTGGTTTAAGCACCAGGTCTTGGAATGTAGACCTTTTTCCCGTCATGTGTCGCGAGCACCCAGAGTCCAGGTACCATGACATTTTGCTTTTTGTCCTCTTTGCCGCCAAGGATATCTGCAACAGAAATTATCTTCTCCTTAGGTACCCACAATTTCTTGGGTCCTTTCTTGTTAGTTCTCCTCAAGTTCTGATTGAACTTAGGTTTAGCAAAATATTTAACAGGAGGAACAACATGACATTCTTTAGGTTTGTCAGCATGATATTTCTTAGGATGTGTCACATGCTTCTTGGTGTGAACAGTGTTAAACTTCTGTGCATGTGAAGTGAGCCTAATATCATGAGCATGGCCATATTTGAACTGATCATACAGTGGCTTGTATGTGATCTTCAGATCATCAACAGGTTCAAATTTATGTGAGGTATCACCCTCATAGCCAAAACCAAACCTTCTATTTCCAGAAACACCATATATTATATAAGCAAGATGACTTCTGCCAATACTTCTAGATAAGAACTTTCTGAAGCTCGAGTCATATTCTTTCAGAATATGATTCATGCTAGGAATGGATTTTTCTGTTTCATAAGGAGATCCACTATCTTTGGATAGATTTAAAACTTTTTCCTTCAGTTCAGAATTTTCCAATTCCAGCTTCTTAGTTTCAAATTCAAACTGCTTTTTCAGCTTTTTGTACTTGATACTAAGATGAGCCTTGAGTTCCAGAAGTTCTGTTAAACTGGAAACTAACTCTTCTCTAGATAGTTCAGAAAATACCTCTTTAGAATCTGATTCTGATGTAGATTCTGATCCACCATCTTCTGTAGCCATTAGCGCGAAGTTGGCTTGCTCTTCTTCAGAGTCTGATTCTGATTCAGAATCATCCCATGTTGCCATAAGACCTTTCTTCTTATGAATCTTCTTCTTGGGATTCTCCTTCTGAAGTTTTGGACACTCGTTCTTGTAATGTTCAGGCTCATTGCACTCATAGCAGACAACCTTCTTCTTGTCAGATCTTCTGTCAGAAGATTCTCCTCGTTCAAATCTCTTTGAACTTCTGAAGCCTCTGAACTTCCTTTGCTTGCTCTTCCAGAGTTGGTTTACCCTTCTGGAGATCATGGACAGTTCATCTTCTTCTTCAGATTCTGACTCTTCAGGATCTTCTTCTCTAGCCTGAAAAGCGTTAGTGCATTTTTTAACATTAGATTTTAATGCAATAGACTTACCTTTCTTCTGAGGCTCGTTTGCATCCAGCTCTATTTCATGGCTTCTCAAGGCACTGATAAGCTCTTCCAACGAAACTTCATTCAGATTCTTGGCAATCTTGAATGCAGTCACCATTGGACCCCATCTTCTGGGTAAGCTTCTGATGATCTTCTTTACATGATCAGCCTTGGTGTAGCCTTTATCCAGAACTCTCAATCCAGCAGTTAGAGTTTGAAATCTTGAGAACATCTTCTCAATTTCTTCATCATCCTCCATCTTGAAGGCTTCATATTTCTGGATTAGAGCAAGAGCTTTGGTCTCCTTGACTTGAGCATTTCCCTCATGGGTCATTTTCAATGACTCATATATATCATGGGCAGTTTCCCTGTTAGATATCTTCTCATACTCAGCATGAGAGATAGCATTCAGCAAAACAGTCCTACATTTATGATGATTCTTGAAAAGCTTCTTCTGATCATCATCCATTTCTTGCCTTGTAAGCCTTACGCCACTGGCTTTCACTGGATGTTTGTAACCATCCATCAGAAGATCCCATAATTCACCATCTAGACCAAGAAAGTAACTTTCCAGTATTCAAAGTTTTCACCATCAAATATTGGTGGTCTAGTATAACCATTGTTACCATTGTATTGCTCAGCAGAGCCAGATGTAGATGCATATGTATTTGTTGGAATTTATCCAGCCATCTTTTACTGAAGCGTTTTTCTCTTCCTGAATCTTTTCTAAACACGGTTAAGTGCTTGCACCTTAGAACCGGCGCTCTGATGCCAATTGAAGGATAGAAAAACACTTAGAAAGGCGGGGGGGGTTTGAATAAGTGTAGTCTAAAAACTTGAACGATAAAAACAATTTGCATAGTTATTTTTATCCTGGTTCGTTGTTAACTAAACTACTCCAGTCCACCCCCACGGAGTGATTTACCTCACCTGAGGATTTAATCCACTAATCACAACAGATTACAATGGTTTTCCACTTAGCCCACGACTAAGACTTCTAGAGTATCCTGATCAAAACCTGATCACTCTAGGAACAAATGCTTAGACACAAGCTAAGACTTTCTTAGAGTATCCTGACCACCACGTGATCACTCTAATTACAACTGCTTAGACACAAGCTAAGACTTCCTAGAGTATCCTGATCAACACTTGATCACTCTAGTTACTTACAAATTAATGTAATCAATTCTAAGAGTATTACAAATGCTTCTGAAAAGCTATAATCACAACAGTGATATTTCTCTTAACGTTTAAGCTTAATCTCACTAATATATTACAAAAGCAATGTAGTGAGCTTTGATGAAGATGAAGTTTTTGAGCTTTGAGTTGAACAGCGTTTCAGCAAGTTTTTCAGAATAAGTTCGTTCAGGATTGGTTCACCTTGCTTCTCATCAGAACTTCATATTTATAGGCACTTGAGAAGATGACCGTTGGGAGCATTTAATGCTTTGCGTATTCCGTACAGCATTGCATTTAATGTTTCACGCTTTTGTCAACTACCTCGAGCCTTGTTCACGCTGTGTCTACTGACGTTGCCTTTAATAGCTTCCAACGTTCCTTTTGTCAGTCAGCGTAGCCTGCCACCTGTACTTTCTTCTGATCTGATGTTTGTGTATACAACGTTTGAATATCATCAGACTCAAACAGCTTGGTGCATAGCATCTTCTTGTCTTCTGACCTTGAAGTGCTTCTGAGCGTGATACCATAAGAACTTCAGTGCTTCTGCTTCTGATCTCAAGTTCTTCTGATGTTTCCATAGACCCATGTTCTGATTCTGCCTTGACCATCTTCTGATGTCTTGCCAGACCATGTTCTGATGTTGCATGCTGAACCTTCTGAGACAAAGCTTCTGAGCGCTGATTTGTGCATACTCTTTATATATTTCCTGAAAGGGAAATTGCAATGTATTAGAGTACCACATTATCTCACACAAAATTCATATCCTTGTTATCATCAAAACTAAGAATATTGATCAGAACAAATCTTGTTCTAACAGGGTGACCTTCTGGGAAGTTTCCTGGAAAGCGTGTGAGTGAGGATGAATCATGTTGAAAAGACTGGTGTTGGTTTGTGGGGTCGGTTGATCATCGCGAAAGCATTCTGGGACGTTACAAATGGTATCAGAGCCAGACCTCTCCCAATACGATGTGGTTCGAGGACGAACCATGCGGAAGCTGGTGGGCATGTAACAAATTTGATTTCCTTTTTTTTTAGATTATTATTGGGAGAACTTGATAACTAATTGTTCTTAGAAGCTATGAAGAGGATAAAGTAGAAGGAATAGTAGAAAATATGTGTTTACTATAAGAATATTAAATGAAAGACTCGTGTAATATTTTCACTGTGAACACAAGTTTTCAACTGTCTTAGATCCATGTTCACACAACTAGCTACATCGATGATAAGTAAAGAACCATAACCATCTGTTAGCTGCACATGAAAAACCATTTATTAATAAACAAAAAAACAACATCAACAACAATAACATCAACAACATACAACAAAATCTATCGACGACATACATACCTTTAATTAAAAAAATGATTGCCTCATTTAAACCCATAGCATCCACAATGAAAGGATGATAAACTGAGGAGTAAGCTGCAAACTAGTGTTAACTGAAGTAAATAATATGACCATCATGTCAACAAACATTCATCAATAACAAAAACAACATACAAAAACAAAATACCATAAACTATCGAACAGGAAGAAAATCATATAAAATCATGTGAAACATAATAACACCATACACGAAAACGAGATAATGAGGAAGAAGAAGAATACCTTTATCTTAGAAGGACAAGATTGATGGCTATACAATAGAATAAGAAAGCTAATGATGAAGAAGATGAGAGAAATTGTGTGCTAGGGTTTTGCTGTGAGATACGACGATACTTTTAAAAGCAAGAGTTAATTCACTTATATATGTGTAAATACCACATATGGTGAAATATAATTCTTTCACAGCAGTTGATTATACCAACCATGGTGATAGGTGCTTTAGTAAATTTTAAGGACAACTAACAAAAAAGTAGTAAATTGTTGGAGCTGGGATTTAAACCCTATAACTCCATGGATGTATAATCATAGTTAACTATTTTGACTGTAATGCGATGTATTTTCGTAAATATATATAAAAAAGTGTCCAAAAATGAGGTATTACCACAGTTTACTGTCGGACCGTTGTAATTTAGTTTTACCAAATTTATATTTCGTAGTAGTAATTATTCATCCACACACACTTATAAATCATGAACAAATATTATTGATTGGTGATTTGAATGTTGCATGTAACTTATCTTTACTATTAGTTAGACTCTTTGTTATTACATGTGATTGACAATATTTTGTAGAGAACATGTGAAACAAGATGTTCTCTCAAGTTGTGAGACATCCTGTCTCTAAGTGGTTATGGCACTTTGATCGAAAGCAACATGTTAATAAAAATTCCCTTCACTCTGTGAGACATCATGTCTCAAGCTATTTCCTTGGAACACAAGGTTTATTGAAGTATATCTTGCGCTTTTGAGATTTTTTTCCCTTTTTGTCCAATTAGAGATATGATCGTTAAACAATGATTTGGTTTAGAAAATACTTATCATGAATCTGTTTTAGCAATATTGAATTTCATATTCTTAAAAGACTAATATTTATTCAAGATTTTTTACAATCGATATTCTCAATCAACATTAGGAAGATTGATTATGTGCGCTTTCTAAGTGAAGCCGAATTCATGCCAAAAACCTACTGGGCTTTCTAGCTGGACTATTGTTGCTATTTGAGGAGATGTACTCTTTTGTGAAGAGTGGACTTGTACTAATAATCTTGATGTGTTTAATTGTTATTGATACTTTATTTTGTTTTGCTTTGTAATACTTTATTCATGGATCATATTTCTAAGTTAGAAGAATAAAGTATTTGAGTTGTATTAATGATTCTTCATTCATATACTTTTCTAATTGTGCAATCACTTAGGATAGTATTTAAGTGAAAGTGAGATGAGTCTCATCACAATAAATAAAAATGCAAACTACTACCTATTGCTAAGAACTTTAATTAGAAAATCAAGTACCAAAATGATTTCTCTTTCTAGAAGAATAACTCATTAATCACCCCTTTTTACTTGTTTCAATTCTAAGGCATATCTATCTACTGGATGGTGGAAATTCAAATCAAAATATTGTGTGGATTTCCTATTACATAAAAACCAGCCTTTTACATAAAATATTCTACAAGGCACTACCTCATACTTCATTTATTCAAAGATCCATTTGAAAGATTACATTGCTTTGAAAACTATTAAGTTGCGCTATATTTAAACACATGAGACATTGACTAATTAAACATACATTACTAAAATGTATAATCACACTAAAAGAGAAATCTATGGAGTTCAAGTGAAAGTAATTTTTCAATGTATTCGATAGAGTAGTAGTGCAATACATCAAGTAGTAGTGGAAGTTGTGTGCATTTGATACGTAGTCGAAATGCATGTTGAACTTAGGGAAATATAGTTAGAGATATTGCTTGATGTGCAAGCAATCTCAAATATGAATATGGAGGCCCTTATTTGTAAAATACACTCTTCAGCTAGAATTCAATAAATTCTTCTCTTTTGCCAAAATCGTAATTTTCTTTCTCTTCTCTCTTTTCTCTCAACTTTCTCCTAATATCAAATCTTTGTGTACGAAGGAATCATGTTGCAACAAAGGTGTAGTTGAATCACTCAAGTGAAGAGTGGAGAATAAGAATCGTGAATCAATCAAGAAAGCGTTTGAATCTTATTCTATCAAGATAGATTTCCAACATAATGTGCATCCAGGTAGTTGATGAGGTTCTTGATCTTGTAAATCGGATAGATATTAGACGTTCGCTAATTCCGCAACGAACATAGGATGATAAGCGACAAAGAAGGGAGAAGGGTTTGCGTTCGCGAACTCTAAAAAACGTGAAGGATGATTCCAACATATCAAAGAATTTATGTTTTTTATTGGTGTTTTTTTTATAGATTTTTTATTGGTTTTTATTTAATTTAATATTTATATTTATTTTTTTTACTCAGTATTTATTATTTTTTACTCAATATTTATTTATTTTTTTAAATTTGTTGACTTATTTTTTTTTTCAAAAAATGTACATATATAAAAGATTCAATCAATTTACATAACCCAAAAAATGCAAAAAAAGAAAAAGATGAGAGAAATTGAGTCAAATTGCGGGGTTATTAATAACCTCCCCTTTAAAACCTTAAGTGTGAGGAAGAGAAAATCATTTGTAATCGTAAGACTAAGGCATAATAGGATTGACTTTGGGTTGGATATAAGTTAATTGAAGTTTGTGGGGTTGTAACATTATGCAGTTTGGTTCGGTTTGTAAAATAAAAACCGCAAATCAAACCGAACCGCGCAGTTTGTTAAAAAATGGCTCAAACACATCCGAACCAAATGAGGTTTTTTACGGTTTTGGTTTGGTTTGGTTCGGTTTTGCGTTTTTCTATTGGGTCGGTTTGGATTTGAACACCCCTAGTCCTTCGTTTTTTTAGGTTTGAAATGGGTAAGATGAGTTATCTTCATGTGGAAGGGTGGGTTTGATAAATGTCAAATTCATTATGTTTCTCCGCCACCATGGTTCTTTACCTCTAAGTTCAAATCCTTTTGATTCTCTTAGGGTCTCTTTTGATACTTTTCTAATCTTTCGCGTTATCATGTCTCACATATCATTTTCACTTCTTTGTAGTCTATTGAAACCTCCATTTAAGATCTCGTGGTAGAAAATCATTTATTTTCCACCCTTCAAATTCTACCATTTGATTTTAAAAGCCCCCTATGACCTTTTCTCTTTGCTTACCTCATAACTCTTATATCAATAACTAAGCAAACTTTTCTATCTGATATCCTAATAAGAAAGAAATATATCTAAGAACATCTCGCCACACTCTTTGCATGAGATACTATGGTGATCTCTTTTCCTAATGCACATATTAGCTATATTAATATCGAGAGCTAGCAAAAATTTTAGAATGGATTTATCCTCTGCATTTACCTCCCTAAGTCCAGACACCCCATCCACACCCTAAAAACCTCTCAATACACTCCCTACGTGCCCATTTGGATTAGCTCCTAAATAAATATTTTCTCCTTGTGGTGTATCCCAAAATAAGACTTTGAATTTTTCCCCAAAACTTTACTTTAAAGTGGTCTTCTAGCCTAGCCTAAGGTGCGTAAGCACTAATTACATTAAAGGTTGTTCCCCTATAAATTTTTGGAATGTGATTTGATATCATATCCTTTTCATATCCACCACTACAAGAAAAATGGGCTCTAGCGACGTGATATTGCCATGTGAAAACTACTTCGCTAAAAAAGGACGTTGCCACATGATTTTCACATCCCTAAACATTTAAAATTAAAAAAAAATAAAAATCAGTTTTTGCCACGTGAAAATCAAGTCACTAAAAAAGAACATTGCCACATGATTTTCACATCGCTAAACATATAAAATTAAAAATATATATGAAAATCAAGTTTTCACGTGGGAGATTTTGAAATTTAGGAAAAAGAAATTGTGACCTGAAAAACACCTTGCTAAGCTATTTTGAAAAAGAAAACAAAAGAAAGGGGGCGACTACATGCTCTCTCTCTCTCTCTCTCTCTCTCTCTCTCTCTCTCTCTCTCTCTCTCTCTCTCTCTCTCTCTCTCTCTCCCCCTCTCTCACGAATCACTTTCCACCATGTTCTTATTCCTCTTTCTCTCTTCTCTCTTCATTACCTTCCACAATCTTCTTGCTCTTACCCCCTCACTCATATTTCAAAGAAAAAGGAAACACAAAAATGTTTCAAATCAGTCACCCAAATAAACGATTTCAAATGGTGGAAGTAGTTGCAAATCAAACATTACCAACAACAAAAATCTTTCAAATCGGCAATCTAAATCAATAGTTTCAAATGGTGGTGGTGGTTTCAAATCAAACAACAACAAAAACAAAAATGTTTTGAATCGGTAAGCCAAATCAATGATTTCAAATGGTGGTTGTAGTTCCAAATAAGCAACCTTAATCAACAGTCTTAAATCCATTGCTTTATTTTCTCTCTCAAACCAAATTGGCAAACTCAACTTCTAGTTTGGTTGTCATCGTTGAAAAGCCATCGACAGCGCTAATGATTGTGTGGATAGTACCTGTAGGAGGTGGTGGTTAATGGAAGAGAGGAAAACCATATGGTGGTGGTGGTTTTAAGAAACGTGACAGAACGTGGTGGTGGGGGCTTCTGCACCTATCCATATGTACATATTAGTGACATAATTTTCGCGTGGCAACACTTGATGAAATTGATGAAGATATAAATATTCAAAAAATTAGGAAAATTCTGTATCAATTAGAAACTTTGTTAAAACATGAAGAACATAATAGAAGTATAACAATAAAAGATTTAGAAGAAATATTAGTTAGACCAAAAGAAGTAAACCAACTAAAAATAGTTAAACAAGAACCGATAACTACATTTGTGTTAATAAACCCATCATCTTCATGGAGGGGATAAAAATTGAATACATAGAAGCATTAAGAAGATATAATATTGAAGAAATTATACAATTAATGGAACAATTACAAATAATAGAAGAAGAAAATAAACAAGCAGAAAAAAAATAGAAAAAATAGAAACTAACGAAGAAAATGAAGAAGTAATATTAAATTATAATTCTTCAAAAATAATATCCGAATCAGATATAGACGAAATATTTATGGAAAAAGGAGAAACAAGTAATTCTAAACAAAAAAGAAAACGTGAAGAATATCTAAATCCTCATAGTTCTTGGGAAAACTATGAAAATGAAACTATAAATCGAAGAGGTTATGCAAAGGCTAGTGGAAAATGAACAAAAGTTTCGAAAGAATTTAAAACTTACTATGAAGAAATTAAATCAAAAAAATTATTAAACTTAGACTGTGTAAGAAATTCAGAAGATATATTACAACGGGGGTCTAATGATATGATTATGCTTATAGCAACCCGTTCCTGTAGAACACTTTTGATTATTACTTGGAAGAAGATTCCGTCGAGGTCACACAGGAGTTTGTGAGTGTTTAGCTTTATGTATTTAAGAAATGCAAGTGGTGCAAGCTCAAGATAGAATGCGTCTTGCTTATCCTTAAGTCGAGAGCCCTATTTATAGTTGCTTGAGAAATAATTAACATCATAAAAAGAGGAACCTTGGATTCCCTCCATAATGAGTGAACTTCAGTAATCTCTGCCTCCTGGCAATTAAAGGATTGTAACTCTTGTAACGGCGGAGTCCTTCATGTGTAGGTGGTGATTACGGCTGACTAGGGCAAAATGGTTATGAGTCTACTTGTGATAACATTCACCGACCAATATAATTTGTCTTGGCTAGGATAAGGACCCTAACCGAGTTGGAGATCCAATCCGAGATGTGTGTTACTGTCGTGCTGGGCTGATAGCTTCTTGAGATTAGCCCTAACTCTTGTCCTACACCTACTTCCTCCTTCAGGTTCCGGCTTCCCTGATCAGCCTAAACATTTCCAAATATATACACAACTGATAATAAATTTTCTAAGATAAGCCTAATGGATGTCAAGAATTTAATAGCTTATAGAACAACAATAAATATGATGAAATTCTTAACAATTATTAATGATGAAACATGGCATCAATATAAGTATTAAAGAAACACATTTGAAAGAAATAATAGATATTCCTATTATTCATTCATCGCAAACAACTTATTCAAGAAAACAATCAGAGCTTTCCAGGCTAAAACTGGTGAAATTATGGATTTAGTTTGTAGAAAAATGTGTTATTAATTAATTTAGAAACGAGAAGAAAAATACCAGCACATTGAAGAATTATTAGATAAAATGTGTAGTGAAAACCCACTAGATCCTACAATTAATAATAAAAATATGTAATTAATTGAATTGAAACTAAAAGATCCAACGAAATGAATAAATGTAAATCACTGATATACATAAAATAAGATAGAGATGAATTTGATGAACATATTAAGCAAATGTGTGAAAAAGAATTAATAATACCATAAAAAAGTAAATATTCGGCACCAACATTTTATGTTGAAAATCATAATGAGATTAAAAGAGGAAACAGAAGGATGATAATTAATTATAAATAAATAAATGATTCTATGGAAGATGATTCTTATTTTCTTCCAAGAAAATATCTAATTATTGAAAGAGTTAGAAATATGAATTGGTTTAGTATTTTTTATTGTAAATCTGGAATCTACCAAATAAGATTAACAGAAGCATCTAAAGTCGTAACAGTATTTAGTTGCCCTCAAGGTCAATATGAGTGGAATGTACTTCCAATGGAAATGAAATAATCACCAGGTATATTCTAACGAAGAATGGACTCTATCCTTAAAGAATTCAAGAATTTTTGTCTTATTTATATTGATGATATATTAGTTTTTTTTTTAAAATAAGGAGTTAAATGACCACTTTTTTAGAATTAGTACTTTGTAAGTGTTTAGAACATGGGGTAGTATTAAGTAAGAAAAAAAGCTATAATAGCTCAAAATAAAATTAATTATTTAAGATTAGAAATTGAAAAGGGAAAAATAATAATACAAAAACATGTATTAGAAAAATTTCAAAATTTTTCTACTAAATTAAAAGACAGAAAAGAATTGCAAAGATTTCTTGGATTACTAACATATATTTCAAATGAAGGTCTTATTAAAAATCTTGCAGCCGTAAAAAAATTACTTCAACAAAAATTTAAGAAGGATGCTATTTGTCTTTGACCAAAGATGACAAATTACTTATTACTAAATTGAAATATTTATGTCAAGATCTTCCAGAATTATATTATTCGTCAGATGATGATCTAATTATTATTGAAATTGGTGCATTTAAAGAATGTTGAGGATGTGTTATAAAGGCAAATACCTCTAACCAAAAGAAAGAATTACTATGTAGATATATGTCTGAAACCTTTTCAGACATTGAAAGTAATTATCCTACTCATGAAAAAGAAACATTAGCATTAATTGGATGTTAGAAAAACACCGAATTTATGTTCTTGATAAAAAAATTATTGTTAGAACCGATTCAACTTATGTTGCAGGATTCAAAGATATTAATCATCAAAGAGCTTACAAGCAAGGGAGACTTATAAGATGGAAAATGAAATTAGCCGAATATAATTACTCAATTTCTCACACTAAAGGAGAGAAGAACGTGTTTGCAGATATACTTTCCAGAGAATAGAACGAGGCACATAAGAAATATTAAAACAACAGTTAGAGTTAAAAGAAGCACTCAAAATTCACAAAATAAAAGAGCAAGAAATGATCGGAAATGAAGTGAATATTGCTGGAGAAAGAAATATTTATATGAAGTTCTACTCAGCTCATATGTATTTCACAACAAATCAACCAGCAAAACACTTTGTCTTCATTGGAGTAAGTAATAATCAATTTCCTCTAAGAGGTGGATCTAAGGAGGAAACGTACGATGATGATCAATTAAATAAAATTTTATCTAATCAATATTCAAGTATATTATTCCAATGCCAAACTATTGGAAAGAATTCATGTGTAAACGTATTATACTAAACATCTAATATCATACTCCTAAGCAAGACAAGTGGAAACAGGGGCGGATGCGCATCATGTGGTAAGGGGGCTCAAGCCCCCACAAAGAAAAAAAATGTTTGGCTAAAAATATCTAAAGTTTTGTAATTTGTCCCCATTAGAAAAATATTTATTACAAATATAAACATGTTATTTAATAAAATAATATATATTAATACTAATTTTAAGTTTTTAACTATTATCGTTTGATTAAATGCACTTATTTAACATTAAATATATACTACAGTATAAAATAAAAATTGACTGTGATACCTTTTATGTAAAATCGTATATTCGAATTTGAGTTCTTACATTTTTTTATTTTGATGAATACTATAACTAAAATTTGCCCCCACCACTAAATATTCTTGGATCCGCCACTGAGTGGAAAGACACTAAAGGATAGAGATGTTCACTTATTGATAACTTTTGAGTTGCCCTTTTATGCATTTAATACGGAAGTAATGGATTATAATCCAAGTGACCTCAATGATCTATGTTCTAGTATAAAGAAGAATGAAAACTATACATGTGAAAGATGTTTCCAAGAAAATAATGCCGTGGAAGTTTCCAAATGTTTAGAAAAGTCAATGTGCCTTAATGAAGAAGATTAAGATGAAGCAATAATGAAAGTCTAAATGCATAGGCTTTAATGGTTTTGAGGTACTATGAGACCAAGTTACTAGAAACACCTTTGATAAAGAGGATAAATATGGAACTATTTGTCATATAGTCTTTAAAGTATTATTATTTAGTGTAATACTATAGATGAATAGTACTATAAATTATTGTAATAAGAAAATAATATTATAATATATCTTTAGGTCTATAAATAAGGACTTCTACGATAATATGAAGCAGGTTGTAGAAAACAACACTTTGTATTTTAAGAAACATATGCTAATCCTTTAGGATTTAGCTTGACATCTTTTGTATGCTTTCTTGTATCAAAACTACTATCAATAAAATTAAATTTCCACGTATTCAAGTATCATCCAATTAGTTTCACACACACACACACACACACACACACACACACACACACACACACACACACACACACACACACACACACACACACACACACACACACACACACACACACACACACACACACACACACACACACACACACACACACACACACACACACACACACACACACACACACACACACACACACACACACACACACACACACACACACACACACACACACACACACACACACACACACACACACACACACACACACACACACACACACACACACACACACACACACACACACACACACACACACACACACACACACACACACACACACACACACACACACACACACACACACACACACACACACACACACACACACACACACACACACACACACACACACACACACACACACACACACACACACACACACACACACACACACACACACACACACACACACACACACACACACACACACACACACACACACACACACACACACACACACACACACACACACACACACACACACACACACACACACACACACACACACACACACACACACACACACACACACACACACACACACACACACACACACACACACACACACACACACACACACACACACACACACACACACACACACACACACACACACACACACACACACACACACACACGTGTTATAATAAGCTTATATATCTAGTATAATAAAAAATAGAAAAATAAATAATAAATGATATTGAATATTTAAATATTATTGAAGAGGGTGAAAATTATGAAGGAAGTATTTTAATAGATCAAACCTTATTTCAAAAAATACAAAAGGAAGATTTAAATTTAACAATCGATACAAATATGAAAGAAAAAGAAAAAAATTAGAGGAATGATGAAAAAAGATTTAACCAAAAAAAATAAAAATATATATTATGGTAAAATAATTAACGAAACACCAACTGACATAGCAGATGTTCAAGGGCATACTTATATACAACTATTAAATAAAAAGAAACTCATGGGACTCAAGAAGAATATAAAAAAAATGAACATAGAAATAAAATAGGATATATTCATATAGGAGCAATACAAGTATTAATCAAAGCAACTTTTCAAGAATTAGATCAAACTTTAACCCTTGAACACAAATTTCTTAGAGGATGTTTAATGAAGTCAGTAGATAAAAGATTTTCAATCACTTATTGTGTTAATTATGCACTAACTAATTTTCACCATAGTATTACTTTTAGAAATAATAATAGAATTGATATTCCAGGTCTTTTTGAAGATATAGGAAAATTTTATTATTCAAAGAAAAATGGAATAACTAAGTTTGGAACTTTTATGAGTAAATCAAAATTTTTAGAGCTAAGAAAAAATCAAATACCAAAACTACTTAGATTTTATGAACTTGGAAAATTTAAAGAAAGTGATATTGATAAACTTTGAAAACAAGTAAATGATTTAACAACATATTTATTAGACTATAAATTTAAACCAAATGAGTATTGTTGAATTTAGTATAAGGGAAAAAGAAAAATAAATAGTTATAAAAATAAAAGAAATAGATATAATTTATTTTGATAATATTGACAATATAGAGAAAGATTTTTATGAAAAATTAAGATTATTTGTAAAATTATTTTATCAAATGACTTAAAAACAAAAATATGTAAAGAATATGAAAAAATTTGTGCCAAGCTATACTTTTTGAAAATGAAATAGATTATGCACTAGAAAGTGATATAGATCATGTTTTATTATTTGAAATTTTGTATGATGATGAATTTATAATAGATTTAACTTTAATAGAAAATGATGAAATTTGAGACTATTTAAATGATGATTAAGCTAAGTTATAAAATTATTTCAATAAATAATAAGGTATCTTTTTTGGTATCAGAGCACTAAGATTTAAATAAAATAAAATTAGACAATTAAATAAAAATATAAAAAAATCAAAGTTTTTCCAATTAGAAAGTGAGTATAGTAATTATAAAACTTAATGATCTAATTAAAAGAACAAGAGATCAAATAAAAATATTATATGATAGACTAGATTATTATTTAATAAGAGGAGTTGATGTTGAAATTGAAAGAACTATAAAACACATTTTAAAAAATAAAAATAAATTAGTTTTTTATAAAGCAAAGTTAAGAGAATTAAATAAATATAAAAATGTACGTCGCCAAGATACGTGGCTAAGAAATTAGAGACCAAAGTTAAAATTTAGTCAGTAAAAATGTCTCTATCATAACTTATTTTAATTGTATGCATCACAAAAATAGCTTAAATAGGATTATTTTTATCCACAAGTAAATTTTATCTTTTTCAATTGTAATTATATATATATATATATATATATATATATATATATATATATATATATATATATATATATATATATATATATATATATATATATATATATATATATATATATATATATATATATATATGAGAAAATGGTGATGACTGATAGTGTAAAAAGGTTTTACACTGTAAACCAATCACAACCATGAATCAGGACAAATTAGACTGTAATTTTTTAAAAATTTATATGACATAGCAAAACGATTTGTTTCTATTGGATAACAGTATAAAACTTTTTTACACCGTCAGTGCACTACCTTTAATCTATATATATATATATATATATATATATATATATATATATATATATATATATATATATATATATATATATATATAGGGCATATCATATGAGAATGTGAGAATGTAATAACAACCATTGGATTTATATTTAATGGTTGAGATTAAAAGATATTTTTTAAAATTTGATTAATAATTTTTTTTTCCTCTTAATGACACATGATTTATTAAAGATCACAATTTAATCTCAATCATTCCTTTTTCAATCTAATGGTTCTTATTCATTCTCACATTCTCATATAACTTATCCATTCTCAATATATATATATATATATATATATATATATATATATATATATATATATATATATATATATATATATATATATATATATGGGGACGACTCAAGTGAGAACACTTGGTTATTATGAGAAATGAGAACAATGAATCACGACCATTAAATTTTGATTTTGTTGATTTTAATGAACTCGATTGGTTTCTATATATATATATATAACTTTCGTTCTCTATTGAATATAACTTGCTTACAATATATATATATATATATATATATATATATATATATATATATATATATATATATATATATATATATATATATATATATATATATATATATATATGAAAGACCTAAAATATTAATTTATTAAAATATAATTATTTGATATTGAAAGTAGTGAAATTTATTTATTCATAAATAAACTGATTTTTCTAAAAGGAGCTATTTTATGACATTAAAAAATCTTTTCAATCGGCTTATATGTCTTTTCTGTTGTATATATATGGTGTTAGGTTGTTGCATTAGGCTCTCTGATGCTCTAAAATCTAATTAGGTTGTCACTTACAACTACAAAATTTGTCTTTCTCATTTTCATATGATGATCTTCACTATAATAAACTAGCTTGAACACAGTGCTTTCTCATCCTTAAAAATATCAGAAGAACGATGATGAACTTTAAAATTAACAACCAATAGATAAATTCTCAATTCAAAAGTCTAGATGTTGGGTGAAGAAGATCAAGGATGCAACATCTTCAGATCATTCATTTCAGATAATACTTATCCCTCTCATGGTGGAACTCCCAATAACTAGGAATTTTTTTATTGAACACAAAAATTAGCTTTAAATAACTCACTAGAATTAAAATACATATATACATATAGATCAAAACAGTTTCAAACCCAAAAAAACAAAAAACAAAAAAAAACATATAATTAGGACATATATATAGATCTCAAAAGTTAGGAGAAAACTAGGAAAAACAAACAGAATCAAAATCCCCTAGACTGAGGACCACTGTTCCTATTATTGAACAAAGAAGAGGAACCTTTCCTCGGACTTTGTTGTTTCTTACCATCATAATCATTACATGTTTCAATTTCATGACCCTTATTTTGGTTATTACCTCTTTCCGCATCCAATTCCCTATACTTATACAAATACCTTTTGAGAGGCTCAGCATAATCATCAAACCCTAGAGTAGCCATGGCCCAACAAACATCATCCCCGTTCACCGTCTTGCGTTTCTCTTTGTGACACTTGTCAGAAGCTTCACCAGTTACAAAACTGACAAACTCAGAGACACACTCTTGCATGGTTTCTTTAGCTTCTTTGGAGATTTTTGCATTTGGAGGCAAGATTTGTTTCATGATGCGACCAACATTAGCTATAGGAAGCAAACGGTCTTGCTCTTTGATTACATCATGATCTTCATCAGATGTGAAGTTGTTGGGGTAGTTAAGGAGTTCTCTGTCTGGATTTTTGCCTTTGGTATCACTCATCTTTTTAAGGAAAGAAGGGTTTGCTTTAAACCTGTTAAAGACAGACACGTTGCTCTCAGCTATGGTCAAGTGTGCTATTTATATTAGATATTTGGCTGTAATCAAGATTTTTTATTATAATTAAAGACTAGTGCATGGAGAATCACCATTAATACTTTTTAGGTATTTCAATTTAGGGTGTTAGTGATTTGGTTTGAATCCATTGTTACAAAAATATTGTTTAAAAAATTTTTTTTTTTAGTCAAATTATATAATGTTATGATCATTTCATATTTAAACGTAATTAATTTTGTATTGAAAATATAGATGGTGTTATTTTATATAATTGTTTTTTATTAATCATATAAAAAATAAAAATAAAAGAATTTGAAGACAGAAGAATGATAAATAGAAGATAATAGAATTGAAAAAAGTTATTAAACTTGTTTTAATAATGTTATTTATAATTTTAAATAATTTTTTCAAAATAATTTATAATTTAGAACCAAAAGAATATTAATAAAAGTATGTTGGAACATATGAATGTTAGAATAAGATTTGTTTCTACACCTCATCTCTAAGTTTTGATGATAACAACACATATATTTTATTTGTAAACAATTTTGTTTCTGATGTTTTCTTGAGTGTGCAGATCAGAAAACTCTGAATGATTTAGGACTGTTGTCTAAAGAATCATCAGAAATGTTGTTGTTAAAAAGACTACTCTCTTTCATTTCTGTAGGTACATGGAATCTTCAGATAAGCTGCTACTTCAGAAGTCTATCCAAATGTTGCTGCTCCAAACCAGAATCAAAGTCTACATCAGATACAAGCTGTCACGTCAAGATCATATGTCAAAGATATGTTCATCAGAAGAAGCTGTTGCTCATTGTTCTGAAGACATAGTCAAAGATCAGTTGAAAAGGATCAAGTCATAAATACAGTTTTAGTTAATGACTCATGTTCAGATATCTAGACGTGTTCCTCAGATATGTTATTGCACTATTAACTGAAGAAATTATACTATTCTGAAAGAACTTAAACACTATTGCTTGTGTTGTCTCACTGTCAAATCAACTATCTCTTTAGATACAGATTTGATCTAAAAGTGCTTTGATGATTTGGACAGCTTCCTTGAAGCTTGGTGATGCTAACTGAATGATTATTTCACCTTGAGATGGCCTGAATGCTCTTACCCTAATCAAGTTGCAAATGGAAAACGTAAAAATAGAGGATGATGATCGAGCTGTTACATATACAATGAGAGTGTTGCTACAGCTTCTATGTGGTTTATATGAAGTGTTTGAGTGATTGGTTTGCACAGAAATTGCTTGGAACTCAAAAATTACAAGTTTATGCATGTTGGAATTTTGGAGCTTTCAAGTGAGGTAGTGAAAATGAGATTGTATGTGTGATTAATTTCAGAAGCAAAGGCGTCTATGTATAGGCACATTTTGTGGTTTGTGGGGAGTGGGGCGGAATTAGAACAAAAGGTTGCTTCAAATTCAAAATGTGCTTGCTTGCTTCTTTGTGAAGAAATCTTGAAGTTATGGTTCCCATGGTACTTGGTAAGCTTTAATCAAGACTTTAGGGAAGCCTTTCTGCATATTAGGGTGTTGCTTGTTGGGTTTGTGTTGAGTATGGATAGAGGGAACAAGTTAGAGGCTCAATGCATTAACATAGTGCAAAAAGCATGCTTTACTAGAATGGAAGTGTAACCTTTCTCTCCTTAATGGAAAAATGGATTGGATAATGTTTGAATCAATTGGATAATATCTCAAAAGCTTGTGTAATCTTTTGATTATGTATAGATTTAGAGGTTTAGAGGTCTGAAAAGCAAGATTACAAGGTATGGCATGGAGATTGGATCATAAGGTTTTCAAAAGAATGACATATAATTCAAGTTTGAATGTCCAACTTCATCTCTTCGATTCTCCTAACTCACAAATGCTATGGAGGAGTTCATGTACTTTTTGGAAAGCACTAAACATGCCCTATAACTTTCATGTTTGGAGTTTTCTAAAATTATTAAGGGATCTTGTTTGAAAATGGCCTCAAAGTTGCTTATTTTTAAGGATCAAATATGCATAAGTGAATTTTTTTTAAGTGTCTGAAAAAGCTAGCAACTTCATGGCTCCATAACTTAAAATCCTTTCATTTTTGGAAAATTCTTCACAAGGATAGAGTTGTTAATCGTGAACCCTATTTAATTTGAGCTTTGGAGCACAAAAATTGGTTGCTTAATGAGGAAGTTATGAATATTCAAAGTTGAGCATAAAACATGTGATTTCTTCATGAAAAAGTCAAAACCCTAACATTGACTTTTGATTCCTTGGTTGATTTTCTTGATTTTTCTTGATCAAATAACTTCAATAATCTCATATTCATGATTTTGATCTTTAAAAGTCCATGGTTGACCAAATCTCCCTAAAGTCAAAGTTGATATTGGACAGTTGACTTTTTCCAGTTGAACTGCATTCTTTTAAGTATCAATTGAATCAAGATATTTTAGCCAAATGAATCTTATGAGGGATTATAATGAGGCATTTGAGGTCCTTGAATCATTCTTTGAACCATAAGACCAAGCTTTGACCAAAAGTCAACTTCTTCAGACAATTAGGTCAAAACACTAATTTGTGTACCAGATGAATTTGAAAGTTGTTGATTTTGATTGCAACCACACTTGGGCTTGAATATTGGTGAAGGAAAGCACTTGAGCAGATGGGAAAGCTTGAGTTCCTTTATGAGCCTCAAAACCCTAATTGTTTTGAGCTTTTTTATTAATCACCTACCTTAAACATCAAGCAGACACAATCTTTTTTGTATATTTTTTATTATCAAATGATGCATGAATAATTATAAATGATGATAATGATGATAATACTTTTTGAGATTCAATGCAAATGAGGTGGGATCTTAGGATCAAATTTTGGGGTATGACAACATCCATTTATTAACATTGTTTTGAAGAACTTGTGGCATTGATAGAATTCTATAGGCTAAAGAGGAAATTAAGATTTACAAGATGGATGCAATTCGGAAAAAAAACATTGGATCATCAAAGGTGTTTTTCAAGAATAATTTAATTTTCTGATTATTAACTCAAAAATATATTTAAATGAATGCACGTTCAATGAGTGGTTAGTGAAACAAGCAATCACCGATAAATAACCTTTCCTGTAAGATATGAAGAGTTGAAAACATGTTTTCTCTATGGAAATATTATATGCAAGACTCATATAATATTTCCACAGTAAACACAAGTTCACAACTATTTTAGATCTATGTTCACTGATAAGTATTTCCAGCTATATCACTGATAACATACTACATCAACAACATACAAATAAACACATATAATTCCAAATAAAAATAGTTGTGAGTAATATAACCTTAGAAATTATAACTTACAGTAAATTATGAATGAAGAATATAAAATACTTACTTGTTACATATAGAAGATAAAAAAAATAGATAAGAGAGAATCTAGTAAAAACATAAACAGACGTTTGTAGAAATAGAAACAGAGAGAATCTAAGCATAGTCTTCAAGATAGTCAAAGTCAGATTCTTGATGCATAGTCTTCAAGGCAGATTTCTTCTTATAAAAATGGGTAAATGTAAACATCCATATCACATTATAGCTAAATTGGTAAACATAAACAGTATAAGGCTGAAAAGAGGGATTTTAAGAAGGAGATTACTAAGCTAATGAAGAAACAAGGAAAGGAAGAGAAATAGAAGTTTGAGGAAGCTTCAGAGGTTTAGAAGTTTGAAGGAGTAGGCACATCTGCTAGAGCCTACAAAGTGGAAGAAGAGAGGGATGAAGAATAAAATTGTCTAATGTAAGCACATGTCCTGAGGATCCAAAATGTAATGCCTTCTTAATGAATAAAAGAATTTCCTTTTCTTAGTGTCTGTTTCCATTTACTTCCTTTAACAACACCAAAACATAAATAATATCAACAATCCAATATTGAGTTTGTAACTACACAAAGTTATTCTCACAAAATCTTAATAAAACATGAACAATACACATCACAATGTCATTATGTTAAAAACGAAACCCTAGCGAAGAACATAAACTTTCAAAAAGAAGTACCATTACCTTAGTGAGAGAGGGATAGAGAGAGAGTGAGAGAGATAAAGAGAGAACAAGAAATGAACAACAAACAAGGTGAAGATTTCATAACTTTGTTTTCAGAAAGAAATTCGTTTCAAAAAATGAATGAAGATGGTGAATGTTTTTGGTATCATTGATGTCTCGTTTTTTAGGGCACCATTGTGTGTTATGAACGAAATAAATTATTTGTTATGCTTATATTAAGTGAAAATAATTTCACAACGATTGCAAGAAAAAACCGTAATGAAATATAGAACAAATAACCACAGTTGGATGAAACAAGCGTAGTTGTTATACTTTTAATTTTTAAATAACCAAAAATATAAAGGGTCACACGCTTATCTACAATTTACCCATTACTAAACAATTGACCAATCTATCAATTATGCTCTTTCATCAAAAAAGGCCATTTACCCTTCAAAAGGGCCATTTTCATAACCTGCTAATTAACCCACCTTTTCTAACAAATTAACACACCTTTTCAACGAAAATGTAGCAACAATGCCCATTTAGCCCTTTTATCATCATCCTCGGTAGTACAATTTTTCCATAATAAAAGGATGAATGAGTAACTACATAATAAAAGCACAAATTATGTACTAGGGATGTCACATTCCATGCCAACTGTTTGCTGCCCATTGGTCATATTAAAAAAAAACAATTTTCCCTCGTCCCAAAATACTCAACACACAGAGAAACCTTTCAAAGTCACAGTTGCATTTTCTCTCTCCATCTGCGTTTTGAAGTTAGTTCATCTCTGCGTTCTCTCTCTCTCTCTCTCTCTCAAAACATATCCTTTTCATCTTGCTCTTCTCTCACTCACTCACGTTTGCTTCTTCCACCATGGTTAACCTGCATCATTTCACATAAGCTTTTGTTTTTACTATGGTAAAATGTGTTGTTCTTAGAGTTTTAAATTTTTCTTCACCGTGTTGAGTTAAAAGTAGCTATTCGTTTTCTCGATACCGTATCAGTTTTACTTCAATGGAAAACAAATTTATGAATCAAGTTTTTATTTATTTCACATACTATGCTAAAACGAGTTGTTATTCTTATAATTTTAAATTTTTCTTCACTGTGTTGAGTTTTATAAGAGCATTTCAATGGAAAACAAATTTATGAATAAACTTTTTCGCTTTTTGACAGACTACTCCAATAACATTGTCAAGGGCTCATATTCTTATCATGGATCTGGTCAAGGGAAACAAAGTGTGGAAGATGCATATTAGGGTTGTTGACTTATGGGTTGTTAAGGAGAAAACTGGCCAACAACACCTTGAATTGGTCATACAGGATGGAAAGGTTTGATTTTTTCTATGAGCATTATTTATGTTTAATGCGTCCGCAAGTGCACGAAAATATCAAAGTAATATAAAAGATTTTCGAACCACAGAGACCAATGTCAACCTACTGTAATCTATTGTTGCTTTGTAAAGCTAAGGCTAATGAATATTTAATTTAGGGAAAACTAAGAACTAAAACTGAAATAAATGAACTCAGAAAATAATACTAAAACGAGACCGTGATATGATTTCCGCGTTCCTGAAGGACTTATAGAAAACGGGTATTAATTACTACTATAACTTAGTTTCGTAGAATATACCAACTTAAAGACTCCCCTCACGCTCTTGCGGTATTAACTAAAGTCGTACTTCCTAATCCCAAGATTTTACTCTCGCTCGCCCGGTAACTAAGAAATAAATTTTAAAAGCCAATAATATCCTAAACGACTCTAAAGCGCTCTCGCTGTATTTAGATTTGTTGCCTGATTTCCACTATCCGGTTCGATCCCTACGCTCTCGCAGTGCCGGCTCTAACCTTAATTGTTTTCTCACTCTCGTGACAAAATCCTGTTAAATAACCTCTCACTCTCGTGACAAAGCTGTTTAAATTAGACTTGGAAATTAAAACCAAAACGGAATTTTAATCATAAATTCGCACCTATTATTTTCTACTGAGTCCCGTCGGTAACGAAGGTCCTCATAAACCGGACTCTAAACTATTTAGCTGGACATAGTGACAGAGATAAATAAACAATTTTGGATTTTTAAATTAGACGAAAACTTAGTAAACGATTTAAAATGATTTAATATAAGACTACACATAATTAGGAAATTAATTGAAGATAGTAAAATAAACAATAAAATAGAACCTGTAATTAAATGGGTACTGGAAACAAATGTTGAACCGAAATCGCACCGTCAGGCTTTGAATCAAAATACACGAAAAAAATGGCAGAAGTAAATCCTAAAACTAGTTTGAGAATAGTTCCCCAATGTGGAGAACTATCCCTTTTTACATAATAGAAACTGCTTACTCTGAACAGAGATTAGAAAAATGAATGAGAGAGAGAGAGCCCCTTTTCACAATGATGCACGCTCGCCTTTTATGGAGATTTCCTGGTGGAGAAATAATATGCCCCTTAGCTATATTTTTGTTCCACTTTTGAATGCTTTCAGTCAATAACTTGGTGAGAAAATATAGGAATAATTGATTCTGTTGAAGACTGAACGAAAATATTGGAAAATGAAATAGAGGCGGGGGCCACATGGCCAAGGGGTGACCGTCCCACACCCTTTTTTCTTCTTTTTTTCACTTTTAACGTGTGTGTTGGGGTGGGGGCCACCAAGGAATAAGGTGGGCGCGCCCCCCCCCCCCCCCCCCCCCCCCCCACCTTGTTTTTTTATTTTTTCTTTTTCTTTTTTTTCTTCTTTTTTTTTCTTTCTTTCTTCTTTTCTTTTTTTCTTTCCTCTCTTTTTTTCTTCTTTTATTTTCTCTCCTTCTTCTTTTTCTCCTTCTTCTTTTCTTCTCATTTTCTTTTGTAGCTATTTTTTATAATTGAATATCTGAAACACGACAAAATACCAGCATAATTAAACATAAACAAATAAAAATTAAATAAAAACTCATGCGAATCAAGTTAAATCTACGATATAATGTCGTGCTATCAAATTTCCCCACACTTAAACCATTGCTTGTCCTCAAGCAATTAACCAACACGATAAAAGAAATTATCAAGTGCGGTTTGAAACAAGGGCACAACACGACTCCTAATCATACGCGGTTGCTAGGATAATGTTAGACCGATAGGTACTAAACATCAACACCAAGGACACCATAATGACAAGAAATCACAATACGCGATCAAAAGCTCTCACCCTATGCAAACCAGTCCGAATCATTCTATTATAACTCAACCTATTTCTTTTGCTTTATTTAACCCACTTTCATTCGAGCGCAATCACATTAAACCCTTTATCCTTGCGCGCACATAGTAGAGTAGTCGGTTAGTGATTCTGATCCTTAGGCACAGGATTCTGGTACATAAGTTTGGTAACTCCTTTTATTTACCCAATTGCAAGTTGTGGGGATCGGACCGTAGTCCGCCCTACCAAATTCAGCACCAGACATCACTGAACCAACTGACAATGGGTTCTTTTATTGTATTTTTGTAGGTTCCACAACCGTTGGGTTAAGTGACCGGGTGAAGGTCACCTAACTTAATTGGTGCATTCCCTGTTTTCAATTTTATTAAAGCATGAATTTTTTTTAAATTTTTGGGATCATTCACTTATATTCATCGACTCCCTACGTAGTTTGTGCTTAAGATGGTGCCGACTGCTAAAATAAACTACTCGGGTTAATTTAAAACTCAAACTTAAGGTTTCGGCATAATAGGAACTTAAATTGGTTCACATACTTAGGGGTCAAAACATTATCGATTTTATCGAAGATTTCCCAAGTCTCTCTAACATAGCCTAAAGTGACAAGCTATATACTTTAAGAGTGTGTGCGCCATGCATCAAAAAGGAAAAATATGGTTGGAGGTTAAAAATTTAAAATTTCGGGGAAATTCCATAGCAACTGAAAATCACGTATAAAAACTTGACAACACATGCAATAAACTAGAAAATAAATAAATCAAACTAGAAGGCGATAAATAGATAGTAGTAATGCTTCTCCCCCACACTTAAACCAAACATTGTCCTTAATGTTTTGATAAAAGGTAGATAAAGGAAAGACATAACCTATATGGATTCTATCAGCGGGCTACCACGACCAAATCCGCTCCGCGTCTGGAGAAAATACCTTCTCATATCATACTCATCAACAGTGTCACCACCAGCAGCAACATTCGTAGGAATGTGCATGGATATCGACTCATTTTTTAGATGATCATCTATAGGTTTTTTGCCTAGATATGGTCAAGACGTGACAAGCGATCCATATTTTTATTTTCTGCAAGTTCAAACAATAAAAGGAAAACATTAAATTAAAAGCTCGTGGGTTGCTTCCCACGCAACGCTTTGTTTAACGTTGATAGCTCGACGGCTCAAGAGTGCAAGCACTCAAGGTGGTTCTCTCGAGAATGACTCCTCGGTTGAACTTTTAATAATCTTCGCGTTCCATGGCCACTTATCAAGCCATCTCACATATCCATCACCTTTTCTTTTCTTTCTTATGTGGGGTGGTTCATTCTTTTGAACTTGTGGTTGTGGTTCTGGATCTATCCTGAGTATCATCTTTTCAAGTTTTGGCTTAGTTATTTCATCCACCATCTCGAATGTTAACCTTACCCTCTTAACAATAATGATATCCCTAGTTTCACGGTCCTCTAACTTTCTCTTTTTATGCAAGACTTCAAACAAGGGTGCATTGGTGTGGATATTTTCCAATACCTCCACATACAACTTCGATTGTGGGTTTATCGTAGCTTCCATAAAACATTGCGGGAAATGAATTGGTGGGGTATAGGGAGGAGGAATTACAATAGGTGCTTCCTTCTCGACCTCTTCTACAACCTCCCTTTCGGATAGTGTTGGTGGATTTTTCTCAATCTCTACTCTTTTCTCGTCAGAACTCTCCTTAACCATATTGTCGCTATTCTGAACCTCATTATCACTCTTCTTAGGATTTTCAATTTGTTTTTCACTACTGGTTGTTACAACATTCATATGCTCCCCAAGGAAGGGTCCTATAGGGTTTTGTTCAAGCTGGGAGATTTGAGTCGCCAAGGCCTCGTTGTGAGTTGCTAGGGACTTGTTAGGAGTGAATTAATGGTATTTTCATGTGTTACATTAACTACCTTTTGAGCTAAAAGTGAATATATCTTGTGATTTTTAAGGATTTTATAGTTAGAATTGAACTTTCGAGGTTCGATGTTAATTATAGAACGACTTGCGTCACTTTGGGTGTTAATTGTGCAGATATTGAAGTTAAGAAGCAAAGACGAAGGAACACGCAAGCGTAGAAGCTCTGAAGAAGAGGAATCACAAATAATTGAGCTAAAGCAAGTGGCGAGCCGCGCCAATCATAGGCGAGACGCGCGAGAACCTCCTGACTTGGGTTCGCGCCGCGCCAGCCCGTGTCGCGCCGCGGTGATTGTGTTATAAAGAAAAAGGCTATAAATACAAACCCTAATCCTCATAAACCATAATTTTGGAAGAGAGACTTTTTGTGAGCGAAATTCAGAGAGCAATCCTAATCCAGAACAGCAAACAACCACCGACGGAGAATTCAACATCAATTGAAGACATTCCCTTGATGAAGATGAATCCATCCATGAAACCTTGTTTGTTCTTCATATCTATGGAGAGCTAAATTCTTCTTGTTGAGTTTAAGGTAGTAGTTAACTTATGAATATACAATACCGTTGATTAATTCTTATGAACAATTGTTTGAATTTATTATCAATAAGAAACCTTGTTTTTATCTTACATCATTGTGGATTCTTTGATCGAAAGAAAGGATTCTAACTTTTGCCCTAGGTTACTATATTGATTCAATCTCAATTTGCAGAGATGGAATTGTGATTGGGTTTTCATAATTATCGTTCTTTATTACTGTTATTGATATTGATATTTGGAGAGATCGAATCTCATACCGGTAAAAGTTTATCTAATTTGATTTGCAGACATGGAATCATATTTGAGGATAAGTGAAGATAATAATTCAAATGATTGTTCGAATAAGGTTTAATTAATAAATTTTATAGGAATAGGTTGATGAAACCTAGAACTCAACATATTCGTTTACCATTGTTAATCATCTTTAAGCTTTTTATCACTTAATTATTATTCTGTTATATGCAACTTGAGAATAAACAAACAAACTCAACTAGTTTTCTCATTCAAAATAAACAACTATAGAACGGCAGTAATATTAAACCAATCTCTGTGGATACGATCTATACCGAAAATATTTACTCACAAATACTTTCAACAAATTGGCGCCGTTGCCGGGGATTGGTGTCAATATTGCACGCATTGCAATAGCTTTTATTTTGAGTTTTTGTTACTATTATATCAATTTGGTTGTTTCACTCGTTTGTTAGTTTTTGCAGAAATTCGTGTATGCGCAGTAAAGTCACCAGTGATCAACTTCTTTTTGATCCCGGGATCGAAAGGACCGCTAGGAGGTTAAACAGCAAAACACGAAGAAGAGCAAACATAGCAAGAGCAAGAGACAACGCAACCGCGACATCGTCACAACAACTTGAAACAATTGATGAATCGCAAGAAGGACTTTTATTTCACGAACTATTTGCTGAAGAAGAACAGGAAGTTATTATACAACCAACTGTTGTCAACATGGCTGCTACTGGTCCGTGTGCAAATAGTCCAAGACTCAACCCACAGTTCGCTAGAACTGCCGCCAATGGGCGACCGACAGAATTGAAGACCGGTATCATATAATTGATTTGTGCAAGTCCTTTCGCCGGATTGGACCACGAAGATCCGTACACGCATCTTACTCGGTTCTATGAGTTAGCGGGTACAACTGGTGTAGCTCAAGCTGATGAAGAGACACTATTCAAGAGGTTGTTCCCACATTCGTTGTTATCTAAGGCAAAAGATTGGTACTTGGATCAACCTGAAACAGTGATGATCGACTGGAACACCTTAGAGGAAATTTTTTTGGAAAGGTTTTACTCTCAAAACCGATTCTTTGAAGCAAAAACAGCAATAGCAGTATTCTCTCAAGGCAGTAATGAATCATTGAATGAAGCATGGGAAAGGTATAAAGCTATGTTGAGAAAGTGCAAAGGACACGGTTTTGCAGAAGTTGATCAAATCCACATGTTCCGTAACGGTCTCACAGCTACAAACAAGACACTCTTGGATGCCACAGCTGGTGGTTCACTTATGTCCAAGACACCTGCTGAAGCTACTCAGATAATAGAGCAAATGGCTCTGAATGATCGGCAGGGGAATCATGATCGAACTGTCAGAGATAAGAAAGCCGGGATTTTGGAATTGAATAACAGTGATGCTCTGCTGGCCCAAAATAAGTTACTAACATCGCAAGTGGAACTTTTGACACAACAAATGTCTAAATTACCACAACAACTCAAGGAGCTTAATGGTGTATCTAATTCTTATCAAGTTGCAAAGTGTGAGTTATGCAAGGGAGAGCATCAGACAGGATTTTTCCCGCCTGTGTTGGAAGAAGAAGTCAATTACATGAACAACAATCAAGGACAAAGGCAGAATCAATATCAGAATCCTCCGTATCAACAAGGTTATCCACCAAGGAATAACAATCAAGGTTATCAACAAAGGCCACATAATCAAGGATATCAACAACAAGCCTTTCAACCTTACACTCAACCGTTGCCACAACAACAAGGAGGACAATCTAAGTTGGAAGAGACCATGAATCAGTTCATACAAATGTCAATGACCAATCACAAGAATCAAGAGGCAGCTATAAAGAATTTGGAAACTCAAGTGGGTCAACTGGCTAAACAAATTGCAACTAATCAATCAAATGCAACATTCTCAGTCCACACTCAAGAGAATCCAAAAGAGCATTGTAAAGCGATAGTGACAAGGACTGGGCAAAAAGGAAGTAATAATGAAGTTGAAAAGAATGATGTTGAAGATCATACGGAAGAGAAAGATGAAAAACATGATGGAGAAGATGAAGAATATGAGCTTATTGATACTAATGCTAAAGAAGAGAATGTGAATAAAGAATTTAAAAAGAAAGAAAAGCTGAAAAGAAAAAGCAGTAGAGAAAAGATGGCAAGCAACGTGATACCAAGTCAACATTTGCCATACCCCCATGCTCCATCAAAGAAGGACCACGCCAGGCAATATACCAGGTTTATGAGCATCTTCAAACAACTTCACATAAACATACCATTTGCCGAAGCACTAGAGCAAATGCCCAAATATGCTAAATTCATGAAGAACATGCTCACAAAGAAAAAGGGATGCAAGGATGAAGCAACTGTGATGCTTGATGCCCAATGCAGTGCTATAATCCAGAGAACTACTCCACGGAAGGAATCCGATCCAGGGCGAGTAACTTTGCCGTTAAATATTGGAAGAAATTTCACTGGTGATGGGTTAATCGATCTGGGGTCGAGCATCAACTTGATCCCGTTAGCTATTGTCAAGAAGCTAGGGAATGTGGTAATGAAGCCCACCAGTATGACACTACAATTAGTCGACAAGTCTATCACTTACCCTTATGGAGTGATTCAGGATCTGCAAGTTAAAGTAGACAAATTCTTTTTTCCGGTGGACTTTGTGGTAGTCGACATGGAAGAAGATCATGAGGTACCAGTAATTCTCGGAAGGTCATTCATGAAAACAGCCCGAATGATGATTGATCTGGATGGTGGAATCATGAAAATAAGGGTGCAAAATGAAGAGATAAACTTCACTTTGTTCAAGGCCAAGGAGCATTTTAAGAACAAGAGTGATGTTTTCCAAATCAATGCAACTGCAGGAGCAACCAAAGAAAATAAAATCCAACCTCCTGGACACTATCAAGTTGGACAAAATGTGCTTCTGTGCAACTCGAAATCAAGATGTCTCCTAGGTAAAACAAAACAAAAGTGGTCTGACCCATTTATAGTAAAAGAGATATGCAACCAAGGAACCATTATAGTAGAGAATCCACAGACAACAGAAAGAAGAACTGTTAATGGGAAAAGGTTAAAAGCTTACTTCGAGGGAGTGGAGCACAGTACACCACACCTAAAGTCTTGAAAGCATGCATCGTCGAGCTTGAACGACGTTAAACAAAGCGCTTGTTGGAAGGCAATCCAACGTGGTAAGAACATTTTAGTTTTTCAGCAATTTATACATTTTTAGTATCATCAGATCACTATGGGAAAAAGGAGGGGGACGAACAGAAAATTTTCAAAATTTTGAAAACTGGTGCGCCTCGCTATTGAAAGGACGCGGCGTGAGCCCCAAACAGAAGGGTCTCGCGCGTCTCGCCAATAAAGATCGAGGCGCGGCAGTGCGTCTTTTGTTTTTTTTATAAAAAAAAGCTCAGAAATAGGGTTTTAGTGAACCCCATTTCATTTGTTTGTCCCCACCGAGCAGCCACACTTCTCCAGCGAGCCTCGAGCCAAAAATTTCAAAAATTTCATTCATTCCCATCATCTGCATCTCATCCCTATCACAATTTAAGGTATGTATCTACTCTTTTGCTTTTCAAATTCATAAGAGGGGTGTGTTGAAACCCTAAGAATGGGTATTTAGATCTAGGCTCTTGAATGACCAAAATCTGGAAAAAAACCCTAGATTAGACGACAGATGGAAGTACTGTGAGTATGGTAAGAACTATCAAGTGAATTCTGTGTGGTTGCCCTATGCACCACAATGAGTGGCTAAAAGTTTCGCTCACAGTCGCGCCGCGCCACAGACTCGCGAGCCGCGACTGTGTCCAAAATTTTACAAATTCTTATGTATCATTATATAATGCTGTATTTGGGTGCTGTTATATTTTTCTGTGCAGATGCAACAAGCCAAGAGAGGTCGTACCAAGTCCACAAGTGCCAGCCCTCGTGGTGCCCCGAGTGCCCAACGCTTCTTAGGACCTGCCCAGGAAGAGAGGTTTACTCAATTGGCCTCTCGCACCATTCTCCCAGAGAAGTTGATTGTCCCGAAACCAGAAAGCGACTACAGCACACTGTGGAGTCACTTTGATCACAGGAATTGGGGCCGTGTGTTTGAACCTTACACGGAGATCAACATGGCTATTGTGAGGGAGTTTTATGCAAATGCTCTCAAACTTACTCCAGAAACTGTGGCTTACAACTACGAGACGTTTGTTAAGGGTCACACAATCCACTTTGACTGCCAAGCGATCAGTGAGTTTTTGGGTAATCCACTGGAGTTACCTGAAGGTGAAAAATGCTATTATAGGAGTCATCTATATGAAGGATCATACAGGTTGGATGATGTGACTAGGAAGATCTGTACAAAGGGAAAAGGACCCGTACTTGGAAAGAATGGGGCACCAATCCACTACCATAGGAAAGATTTAAATATCGATGCTCGGGCTGTGTTGTCCATCATGAGTTACAACATCCGACCTCGGGCACATGTAACCGCCATTCCTATGGATGCAGCTTTGCTAATGAGAGTCCTCATGTCTCGACACTCAGTGGATATAGCTACGATTATGGCACAAGAATTGAGGAGAGCAGCTCTAAGTGATACTGAGCATGGGATTAATGACAAATGTGTCCTACCATTCCCTGGTCTGATTATGGGTTTGTGCCATGCTGAAGGAGTGGATTGCTCCGATAAAGGACATCTATTGATCCACTCCACTATTGATGATGTTTACATTGACAGGTTTTACAAGACTCCATTTGAGAAGGAACAGCAGGCTGCAGCAACAAGCTCTCAGGCAGGACCGTCTGCTGGACCTCCTCCCTCCTTTGATCCGCTGGTAGCACATTACTACTATGCATCCATGTGGGAGGCCAGTCAGCGGTCTCATGTTTTCTTGCATGATGCGATGCAACAGCAGTACAGGAACACCATTTGTACCCCTGAGGAGCGTACCTTTACCACTCGAGAAAGCTATTTCACATACTGTGGATGGCCGGAGTCCGATCCTTATCCTGTGGGGGGTGGGGCCACTAGTGGAGTTGATCAGCAAGGGCAAACTGAGCCAGAGCATGAGGAGAACAGTGTGTCAGATGATGA
Source organism: Vicia villosa (assembly GCF_029867415.1). Taxonomy (NCBI): domain Eukaryota; kingdom Viridiplantae; phylum Streptophyta; class Magnoliopsida; order Fabales; family Fabaceae; genus Vicia; species Vicia villosa. The sequence goes on from NC_081180.1 coordinate 115,334,381, forward strand.
GGATCACATGTGGTGATCGTGAGGAATGAGAGATTGTTATGGATTTCCTGTTTTTTTTGTTATGATTGTCTGATGATATTTTTAATTCCTGTCATTTAGTAATTGTCTTGATTTGTGAATTTAAGGTGGCATTTTTGTCACCATAACTCAGTTTAGTTTTAATATTTATGTTTGAATGATTTTATTTTATTTATGTGTCCCCAATTTAGAAAGAGTACTACCACAACAAAAAGAAAATCTCAAGCAAAGTACCAACAATGGAGCAACATGTGTGAAAATGGTAGTGAGTGAATGTTCAAAAATTTCAGTTTTCACTTTCTTTTTCAACAAGTAACAAGTCAGGTATGAATTTTCAAACTCAAACTCCTAGTGTGTGCATGAAACGTAGGTTGTTAGTAAATACGTGGCAGAAGTTCTTTATGGTACACTATTTTTTTGTTGGATCAGCTTAGCCTTAACCATTGTGATGAAAGCTTTCCATTGTTTACTATATGCAGGAGACCATCGATTATTTTAACTTGTTTGTATCATGCTAAACCATCTGTCGAATCGTTTGTGGAAATCTGTGGAAGTGATTTAGGCATTTGTTTGAATCTGAGAGTTTCTTTGAGCCGATGCCAATGTAAAACTTATTTTCTTCTGTGAGAGTGTGATCCTTTCCTAACCATTCTTTGAGCCTGAGGTCAAGATAAGCATCATAATATGCACCAAGGAAAATACCTGGTGAGTTTTGATCTCAATAAAAAGTTTTGTTTCGAACCATCAACCATAAAATTTGGTGATGTGTTTTCTCTTTGACCTTTCTTAGAAAGTAGGGGAGCATTCATATAATCTAAATACAGGTTGATCTCCAAGTTGGGGAGATTCATAATCAAAAGAAGAGTAAGTCTGCAGGTGGTGATTTGCAAAGAACGAAAGAGATTCGTAGCTTGAAAAAAAAACAAAAGAAAAACAATGTTTGAAAGAAAACAATTGTTGAAAATAAAATAAAAAGAAACAGCGAGCTACGAATGAAAAAGAAGAAGGGGTGAAAAAAGTTGAAGGTATAAAGGAAAAGGAAAGGAGTTATGATTTGGATGCTTCCCTAGAATAGGAACAACCCTCGTTTGCCTTCTTTTCTTTGAATCTTAAACCACACTACAACCCTGGAAAGACCTTCTGATTCTCAGATTCCACAGGACTTGATGCTAACAATATGGTGAACGTATGATATGGATTTTTTTTTGATTTAATTGTTTGGATGAGTGTTTAACCCCTCTATTATTCATCATACTTTTTGATGAGAGTGATTAGTGCTGATTCAATTGCAATTGTGTAGTGTTTTGAACTTCTGGCGGAAATTTTCTTTCAAAATCTGTTTCATGTATGTGTTCTGAGTTTGCAAGGAGATGAGGGATATCTGATTTGACTGCTGAATTGAGCCATTTGAAAAACCTTTTTGAAAAACTTGTGGCATTATTGTTGGTATGTTTTTGTTGTTTCGTTGAGGTAAGTAATTTTGTTTAGGGACAAACAAAACTCTAAGTTGGGGAGAGTTTGTTAGGAGTGAATCCATCCATGAAACCTTGTTTGTTCTTCATATCTATGGAGAGCTAAATTCTTCTTGTTGAGTTTAAGGTAGTAGTTAACTTATGAATATACAATACCGTTGATTAATTCTTATGAACAATTGTTTGAATTTATTATCAATAAGAAACCTTGTTTTTATCTTAAATCATTGTGGAGTCTTTGATCGAAAGAAAGGATTCTAACTTTTGCCCTAGGTTACTATATTGATTCAATCTCAATTTGCAGAGATGGAATTGTGATTGGGTTTTCATAATTATCGTTCTTTATTAATGTTATCGATATTGATATTTGGAGAGATCGAATCTCATACCGGTAAAAGTTTATCTAATTTGATTTGCAGACATGGAATCATATTTGAGGATAAGTGAAGATAATAATTCAAATGATTGTTCGAATAAGGTTTAATTAATAAATTGTATAGGAATAGGTTGATGAACCCTAGAACTTAACATATTCGTTTACCATTGTTAATCATCTTTAAGCTTTTTATCACTTAATTATTATTCTGTTATATGCAACTTGAGAATAAACAAACAAACTCAACTAGTTTTCTCACTCAAAATAAACAACTATAGAACGGCAGTAATATTAAATCAATCTCTGTGGATACGATATATACCGAAAATATTTACCCACAAATACTTTCAACAGGACTCGACCACAGTAGTCAGCTGCCTAAGGGTTTCATTAACATGGGTACATTGTTTACTGAACTCTTCATTTTGAATAGTTTGTGTCTCTACAAAGTGCTTCATCATGGATTCTAACCTAGAGTGAGTTAGCATCTCATTGGAATCCTCCATTGATGCTTCAAAGTTGAAATTATGGGATTCTTATGGTTCTTCAAAGTGTTCGGTGTCGTGATTATAAAGGAAATTTGGTTGAGGATAAGTTAGTATCAAATTGAAATCCTCAATGAATGTTTCGAAATTGGAATTGTGGGATTCTTGAAACTCTTCGAAATGTTGGGATTGGTGGTTGAAGAGGTAGTTTGGGTGAGAATCAGGTAGTGATGCATTGAAATTCTCCAATGGTATTTTGAGGTCGGATTTATAGGACTCGGGTGATTCCTCGAAATATTGGGAGTGGGGGTTGTAGAAGAAATTTGGGTGATACATAGTAATTGAAACTAGAATGCCTTAGTCTATACGGTGAAATAGTGGAATAAAAATATTGACTGTTGGTCCCCGGCAACGGCGCTAAAAACTTGATGCGTCCGCAAGTGCACGGAAATATCGAAGTAATATAAAAGATTGTCGAACCAGAGACACCAATGTCAACCTATTGTAATCTATCGTTGTTTTGTAAAGGTAAGGCTAATGAATATTTAATTTATGGGAAACTAAGAACTAAAACTGAAATAAGTGAACTAAGAAAATAATACTAAACCGATGTCGGGATATGATTTCCGCGTTCCTGAAGGACTTATAGAAAATGGGTACAAATTACTACTATAACTTAGTTCCGTAGAATATACCAACTTAAAGACTCCGCCTCACGCTCTCGCGGTATTAACTAAAGTCGTACTTCCTAATCTCAAGATTTTGCTCTCGCTCGCCCGATAACTAAGAAATAAATTTTGAAAGCCAATATTATCCTAAACGCATCTAAAGCGCTCTCGATGTATTTAGATTTGTTGCCCAATTTCCACTATCCGGTTTGATCCCCACACTCTCGCTGTGTCGGCTCTAACCTTAATTGATTTCTCACTCTCGTGACAAAATCGTGTTAAATAACCTCTCACTCTCGTGACAAAGCTATTTAAATTAGGCTTGGAAATTAAAACCAAAACGGAATTTTAATCATAAATTCACACCTATTATTTTCTACTGAGTCCCGTCGGTAACAAAGGTCCTCATAAACTGGACTCTAAACTATTTAGTTGGACATAGTGATAGAGATAAATAAACAATTTTGGGTTTTTAAATTAGACAAAAACTTAGTAAACGATTTAAAATGATTTAATATAAGGCTACACATAATTAGGAAATTAATTGAAGATAGTAAAATAAACAATAAAATAGAACCTGTAATTAAATGGGTACTGGAAACAAATGTTGAACCGAAATCGCAGCGTCAGGCTTTGAATCAAAATACACGAAAAAAAATGGCAGAAGTAAATCCTAAAACTAGTTTGAGAATAGTCCCCCAATGTGGAGAACTATCCCTTTTTACATAATAGAAACTGCTTACTCTGAACAGAGATTAGAAAAATGAATGAGAGAGAGAGAGCCCCTTTTCACAATGATGCACACTCGCCTTTTATGGAGATTTCCTGGTGGAGAAATAATAGGCCCCTTAGCTATATTTTCGTTCCACTTTTGAATGCTTTCAGTCAATAACTTGGTGAGAAAATATAGGAATAATTGATTCTGTTGAAGACTGAACGAAAATATTGGAAAATGGTTAAGTGGTAGGGGCCACTTAACCTAGGACGGACGCCTGGTGGAATGAAATAAGGACGGGGCCACATGGCTAAAGGGTGACCGCCCCACATGTGAGTGTTGGGATGGGGACCACCACGGCATAAGGTGGGCGCCCCACCTTGTTTTATTCTTTTTTTTTCTTCTTTTTTTTTTTCTTTCTTTTCTTCTTTTCTTTTTTTATTTTTTCTTTCCTCTCTTTTTCTATTCTTTCATTTTCTCTCCTTCTTCTTTCTCTCCTTCTTTTCTTCTCATTTTCTTTTGTAGCCATTTTTTATAATTGAATACCTGAAACACGATAAAATACTGGCATAATAAAAATAAACAAATAAAAATTAAATAAAAACTTATGCGAATCAAGTCAAATATACAATATAATTTCGTGTTATCAATGTTTTTCTAAAATTTGTGTATTCTCCGAACTTTATGTTTTTCTGAACTTTATGTTTTTCTAAACATTATTACCTATTTGTTCTATTCATAACATTTTTACATGAGAACATACCTATTTGTTTTTCTGAACTCTATATTTTTCTGAACATTATTACATATTTTTGTTTTGTTCATAACATTTTTACATGAGAACATACCTATTTGACTAACATGTTTACCTATTTGTGTTTTGAGGACCATTTCTTGTTCTTGGAATTTTTTTAACAGTAAAACATATTTGTGCTTTTATGAACTTGGTTTACTCATGAATTTCACAGGGTGATCAGATTCATGTCACCACTAGGATCTGAGACTTTAAATATTGGATTGAACAAGTCAAGAAGAATGAAAAGTATTTTCTTTATAATGGAGATCCGGTTGTTAATGATGGCCCTTTTAGAGTCTATTCTAACCGACTGAAACTTGTCTTCAATGGAGGCACTATGATGACAAATGTGGCGATCCCAGAAATACCAACTCACAAATATAACTTTTACCCTATCGAAAAATTTCACAAATATACATTTTTTTATGGGATAAGGATTGTATTCCTTACACTAAACTTAATTCTAAGGAATTAAGACAAGTTATGAAGGCGGTGAGTTAGACGGATCATAATCTTTTTTCTTTTTTTTACATGACAGCAATTATAAGAAAACTGATTTCTTTCATCTTTTTGTATGTTGCATAGGCTAGAGAGGACAACCCTAAGATTTGGCCTGCTCACCTCGATGTTCTGTTGAATAGAGATATTGTTTTCTGTATCAAGTATCAATCGTTTTACGAACAATTCTCTGTGGTGACAATACTTAACGAGGACAACCTTTACATCAAGTTTCACAACTACCTCACCCCTAATGAGGTACAACATCAGTTTTTATAAGAGTCATGAAAGGCATATATGTTACTAATCTATATAAAATTTATCTACTGTTTCATTTCTACATGCTTACATCAAATGTCGTTGTCATGGAAATTTCAACCGCAAAGCATACGGATCATCCAAGCCAAGCTATTGTAAGCAATCTCATTTTTTATGTAAATTACAATGTCTACATTTTATATCCTAATATCCAAAATCCTTAATCTTTTCCCTATGCCATACTTAGGGAACATAGTCTTCTGAACAAGCACAATCTGCTCAACCATCCAGTGCTGCAAACCATGCTTGGAGTCCTTCTGCGAGCTCCAACAGTACTCCTGCCAAGAGGGTTGCTACAACAACTTTAGTAAATGAACTCATTTTGTATGAGGAGATAACTCTAAAACAATATGCCACTAAGGCCAAGCCTAGGAAGAAGACTAAGCATATAAAGAAGGAGTGATTTGGTGGGCCTATTTTCAGAATTCATATCTTTTTTTTATGCATAATTTTAATTGACACCTTTTTTGTAAGGAGATTATCCAACTATTAAGTCTTTTGTGTGTTGAATGGTGTCATTATGCATGTTCTATGCCATTTCACAAGATACTTTAAGTCCTAAACTGATAGTTAAGATGTTTGGTAATGGTGATATTTTGTTTCTTTCCTAATGTTAAATGCATTATCTATATGGCTTATTTTCTTTCCATATAGGCACAATTTTAAAATCCTTTTGAAAAACATAAAAATTGATGCTTACAATTTATTTACACAACAATTTATTTGACTGCATATTGATGCTTACAATTTATTTACACAACAATTTATTTGACTGCATATTGATGCTTACAATTTACTTACTCAATCCATGTGAAAAACATGAACATTGATGACTACAATTTATTTGGCTGCCTCCAAATTGTGAGAAATTTTATGAAGCGTTTGTCAAATATGTAAGTCTGTAACATGCTTAACAACTATTATGACTGCACATTCTTAATTGTCCCAATTTAAAGCCCTTTTGGGAATTAACATTAGTAGTTCAATCAAAGCCATTAAATGTTAAGCATGAGGGATTGAATTACAACGTCATTAAGTATACCCTTCAGTTTAAGGTTCGGGAAATATTAAAATTCTTCTTCATAACCAAATAGCCCTTTAGACCACAATATTTTGAATATTTATATGTGTTTTTATGATTTTTGAGCATCCATAACTTTGTATTTTTGTATAGTAGATATTGGTATTTTCATTGGGAACTGAATTTATGCTTGACCTATTTGTTCCCTGCTACAGGTCAGTATCACCTGTTGACAAATCTGCCAGCATTTTGGGAAAGTCTTGAGTATTATGTCACTTTAACCTTAAATGCTAAGGTGATTTCCCCACGGTAAGCCCCTGTTCGTACTTGCTTTATCCAACACTTTTGACATATGAAACTTGATAAGGGCTAGGTAACTTTTCCATGAAATGTTAGATTTATACTTGAATTTATGTTATATTTTCTAAATTAAAAACCCATTAACGTTATATTTTCTTAATTAAAATCAATTAAAAGGTTTTCTTAAAAAAGTGGTTAATTTATGTGGCCCACGATCACCTAGAAAATAAGAATCATGATAACAGTTTGCACGCATATTCTTGACGTGACAGTTTGGTGAAAGTGGTAATGATGATTTTATCGTATGCAAACTAATTTGAATAGTATCAAGAATTTACTAAAAAAATCCACTTTCTTCCATTATGTAAACATGATTGAAATTGGCTTTTTTTGGGGGGCATTTACTAGCCTGAGAATTTTAGTTTAACATTCTCACATAAAAATGTGATATAAAGGTATAATATTGCCAGGTATAAAATGGCGTAGTTACAGTTTCGACATGTTGATTTCTTTGACTGAGGTGGTGAGTTCGATTCTCCTATCACGTGTTTTGGAACTTAGTATACTTTTGTGTCCAAGGCTTAGATGACCTAGAAACTCACTCATCCTATTTGGAGGAATCTCATGAACATATCCACAAGATTAGAATCACTCTCTCTTCAAAACATGTTCATAATCTCAACAAGGTTTGCAATGTTTGGCATATTTGATATGGGTAGTTAGAAGACTTGCAGATTTCTTCAATAGAAGCAATCAAAAGATTTAAGTTGCAATGGTCTACATGAGTAGCAGTTTGTAGCAGTTCAAGGATAGAAGGCGTGTGGAAGCAAAGTAGAGAGCACAACTCCATGTAACAGTGTACGTGATGAATGTTGGAGAATTGACTGTTATCGACGATTATTGATGTACTTAGTATATAAGTCGATTTCATTCTATTTATTGGTATTTCTAGTAAAATATCACGAGTTTAGTTCACTTAAGAAATTAACTCAAAAATCTCAAGGACAATTTGTGTAGAAAAACTCAAAGAAAAGTGTTTGTGGTTTGGGCTTAAACGTTTGAACATTGATAAAATGAATGTAAACACTGATTGAAATAAGCTTTGGATGAAGATAATAGACAAAGAAAAATGTGATAAATGACATTAAAGTAAACACTTTTGGATTAAAAAGACTTAAATGGAAATTTAAAGAATTGACGCAGACTCATACATTTTCTCACAAATTATTTCTCTCTATAACTTGGATACTTTAGTTTTATAGTGAATACTTGATAAATTTTGTGACCTTTATTACATGAATGAGCCTGCATTATATACTATGGTTATTTCCTTAGGAATCAACATGTCAACAATGGTTATTTAATTAGGAATCGACATGTATCCCCTTACGTGTGTTTCAGACTTAAAGTTTTCTTCTACGCGTCTTTAATGTTTAAACTGCTGCAAACTATCTACCTTTTTTATAATTGGCTCTGAAACCTCCTAACTGCCTCTATGGAGAGTTTCTGAGTAACTTCTATATTATTGTCCAGTCATCCTTGGCTTAACTGACTCTTAGATTAAAAATACGCTAAGTCTTAAACATCCGATAAACGTGTCGAACTTGACCCTTTGTCGAAGGCTTGATTTAAGTAACCCTTTTCAAGATTCTGGAAATGTTTTGAAGAAAGAGTGATCATAATCTTGTGGATCTGCTCCTGAGACTCTTCCAAGTCAATCCTAGCAAATCAATCAAACTATCTTGGTCGAAATGTCTCTGTTGTTGGAAATTGTGTCTTCATACTTAGTTATTTTTCAAACTTCTTGATCACCATTCTTCGTCGAACCCCTTAGCCAGAATTTTCAGGCTAACACATTCTTGTAAAAGAGATTCACATTTTTTATCATTATTCTAATCTTTAATCAGAGCATTTTATTTAATTGCTTTTATTGTGTTCTTTGTTTACTTTATTTCTTCAAACAATTATGCATTGTTCTTATTGGAATTTCTATCCAATTTCCCACATTCAAACATCAAATACTCAAACACAAACACAAACACAATTTAACAAACTGCTTTGCACGAGGATTTTTTCGAATTTAATCCCTTAAGTGAACGAAAACTTGTGGTTTGATTTACTAAAAACACCAATAAACAATTTCACATCTATTTGTCATATTTTTGAGGTGGTAATATCTACGTGGTATAGAATTTTTATGTGTTTGGGGTGGTCATCATTTGTTCTTCCTACGAAATTTATGCCACTTTTTGAGCTTTTTATATCTTTAGATGAGTCGTCTGAGATTAGAAGTGGCTTAGTTATGATTTGACATTCGGTGGTATTGTCAATTTTAAAATTCAAAAGTGAAATCGTGTGTTTCAGATTTACCTCTAAACATGGAGGATTTAGAAGACATGAGCATATTTTCGACTTGAAAAATGATTTTTTTATAGGTCTCTAATCTAATTTTATCATTTATCTAGTTGACTAAAGAACTCTATAATCTGTTTGAATTAATAGTCATTTAAGAGCGTTTGTGCTAATTAAGGAGATTGAATGTTTTTGTTATATCTTAGAAGATTATGTTTCTAATTCTATATATGGTGGTTCTTAGTGTTGAAATCTAGTTTGTTTTCTTTGTAGACTAGTCATTTTTTTAAAAAATTTCTTTTGTGAGTTTGAATATGGATAGGCTTTTTGTATATGTATATATTTTTTCCTTTATTTGTGGTTGTTGTTTTGTGGATGTATATTTTTATTATTTAGTTAGGCTAGTTAGGCATCTTTTGTCTTTATAGTTTACTCTTTTGTTTCTTTTGTTGAGTCTTTCTTTATCAATTATATATAATTTCTAATTAAAAAAATCGATCGATATAGCATATATATATAAATAAGACAAATTTGATTAACCTAGTATTACAAGAAATGATAATTAACATGATTCCAATCCGCGTAAAAAGAAACTTTTTTGTTGACTCGGAAATCAGTTTCCTGAAGCCTAAGTTGTAGTAGGAGGCCTAAATATATATTGGATTATTAAAATTCAATTTCCTAATAATTACCATAGATTGGCATAAAATATTACAACTTACACATGTAGTTTAATTTTGGTATACTAAATATATCTTACACATTACACAAACATTAACACTTACTAAACGGTCATATAATATCTTCATCTGATGTCTTATAAACAAGTATTTTCTCGCAATAGTGTTAAATTTTTTAGACACCTCATGAACACTAAACCTTATCGGTTTTATAAGGGACAGAGTGGCAGACAATTTTCCTTTGTTGCTTTGAATTAGGTTTGAATAGTATGATGATATGACCTTGTGTTAGATCTCAAACTCAAAGGATTCGTGGAGCATTCAATTTCCCGAAAATCTTAAAAAAGTGGTCCCTATCTATAAGCTTCCCTTTCCTTTTATATCTTTTATTTAATTAATTTCTTAAACTAATGCTGTCCATAATTTCGAACTAAGTTAGTGATTAAAAATATGGATTTGAACTTGTGGACAATATGTGTGCACGTTGCTGTTTTTGATGTACACGTAAACAAGATCTAAGAAAACCTAAAAGAATGTTCTCGATGTTAAGCTAAGCTTGCTGACGGCGGATTATAGGCCAAGATCATAGAAGTGGATGTAATTTTAAGAAATTGGAGACCCATTTAAGCATTTGGGGGTCAACAAAATGGAGATTTTAAATTTTATATAATAAATAAATTATTGACATGTGTTTTAGTCAAGTTGAAGTCTAGTCTATTTAACTCAAACAAGATGACATTACAAAATTGTTTCGTTAGGGGTTAAATCTCTTACACGTGCGAAAACCCTTCACAAAACTCCTCACAATATAGGTTATCGCAATATTTTTGACAGGGACTTACCATGTAGTTTATTTGTCAGGGACTTAACCCCTCGTAAGACTTGACTCCGTTTTTCATATCACAAACACGTAGGCGTAGGCGTGGACTAGGTGTTGCAACGTGGTGCAGTAATTTGCGAGGGGTTAAGCCCCTCGAGTTACCAAATCTCTTCCGAGGTTGAATACGTGGTCAGAATCTGAATGGTTGAGACGGTTGAGTTGTTATATTGAGGCTCGAGTCACATCGGTTACTTTTTTTCAAAATCTTTTACACTTCCCCTTTACACTCTAATCATTATGCTGCTTTTGCATGTTTCCGATGCTCTTTTCATCATTATAGAAGACGTGCAAATCTTAGCATTTATTGCATCAGATTCTATATCTTCACTTTCCACTTCCTTTTCTCCCTATATATTTACTCTTTTTGCTAATCCTTATCACTCTTCTACCCTAATTTCCTTGTCACCCTTTTGCGTCCCTTCTTCTTCAATGGTCTCCCTAACTGTTTTCAAAGAAAAATATCTCTGGCTCTCAAAAAGCAATGACCGCTTCATTGCTCTCTTAGAAAAATAAGGTTGGGATGGGTATATTGCCATTCTTCGTGGCCCCGTCTTTCCAAACCTGGTGAAAACTTTCTAGAATAATGCATCTGTTAGCAATGACGACCAGAGCCTCTCCTCTATCATCCATGGCATTCCCTTTATCATCACCAAATCCTTCATTGCTGAAACCATTGCAAGTCCCTCTCACCCACTTTCTGCTTGTCATGCTGCCTTTGATTACTGGAGTGCAAATGTTATTCCAAGCAACTTGAGCAAAACTGCCAGGCGTCTCCTCAATGATCCAGAAACTCTCCCACCTTCTAAAAATGTCTTGTATCGGTTTGTTCTCACGAACTTACAACCCAGAGGAAAATTCCGTAACCTTGTGTCTTCACGAGATCATTTTCTCATTCATCGTCTCGAAAGAGGATGTCCTGTGAATCTTCCGGCTATCATCTTCAATCATCTGAAGGAATCTCTCTTGGCCTTCAGATCCGGTCAGAGCTTCTACATCCCTTATGGACGAATCCTATCTGCCATGTTTGAATCTGCTGAAGTCATTGATATTCTTTGCAACGCAGAGTTTCTAAATAGTGATGAAGTTCTGTTTGATGATGATTTTGAAGCTTTTACGTTTACTTATTAATTTATTTTTCTTTTGTCTTTCTGTCGTTGTTTCTTGTATTATCTTCCTGGATCATTAATGAAGTCCCTTTCTCTTAAATGCTTCTTTTTTATTATTGACAAAAAGGGGGAGAACGTAGAATATTTTGAATTCATAGCAGTTTACCTGGACTAATGCCTCAAACATTTTTATTTAATATATTTGTTAAATCATTTTTATCAGTTTTTATCATCATAAAAAAGGGGGAGATTGTTAGAACAAAGATTGGTTCTACATCTTTGAAATAGTTTTGATGATAACAAACACATAATTTTAATAAGAACATATACGCTCCCTAATCGTTTATTTATGTTACAGAAGTTTTGATGCTTATCCAGATCAAAGAATAAGAAACAAATTCTGAAAGAAGCACAAGAACAAGAAGTATTCGCCACTTGATCTCCGTTCTAAGAAGATCTTGTTCTAAAAGTCACTACAACAAGCTCTCCAAGATCAAAGTAGTGAGGTTGCCGATTGCTCAAGTTTTGATTGTGATTTCTTAGAAGCAGAAGTTCTGATCAAGCTCTGATAAGAAAAACGCTTCTTGCACCAAACGCTGACGTAATGATCTAATACATAATATTCTGATACTTAGTTCCGTTACAAGTCATTTAATTCAAGATCTTCTAGTAACGGCTGGAACTTTATTTCTACAGACAGAATCCTTATTTTTGGAAAGAACTTAAAACGAATTATATCAACCTTCCAAAAACGAAGAAGTGTGTATCTCAACGGATCCAAAGCTTCACTATATATTGAAGACACAACTGAAGTTTGAAACAAAAATTCTCACACACAAACAATTACGAAGAGCTCTCAAATTATTATTCATTCATTCTTTTATTTTTTATGCATTGTTCTTAAACATTGTGTATACATCACAGTTGTGATATAACTTTCTAGAAGCAATTCTTAAACACTTTCTAGTTGTAAGTTTATAATTGTTGTTCCTTGAGAAACTAGGTTGTGGTTTATCTCAAGAAGACTTTGACGGTTGTCATTGTGAACGTTGTTGTAATCAAGTTTGATTAGTGGATTAAGACCTCGTAAGAGAGGCGAAATCACCTTGATAGAGTGGACTGAAGTAGTTTGAGTTCAAACAAACCAGAATAACCAAAAGTGTCATAATTTTTTATTTTATCAAAAACCCAATCCAACCTCCCTTATTGTGTTTTTCCAACCTTCATAACTTGTTCTTCTAAATAACTTCATATCTCATATTATATTTTTCTAAAACTAATTAAAAGGTTCTATGTTTAATGAGTAGTTGGTGAAATAAGGAAATTTCTTCACCCACCTCCTAACCTTCTTGGCCACCTCCGGTGAATTTACCAAAATACCCCTAGTTTCGGAAGTTCATTTCCGAAAACGTACTTTTATTGGAAAAAAAAGGTGTTTTCGGAAATGCACTTCCGAAAACACGAAAAAAGGTGTTTTCGGAGATGCATTTCCGAAAACACCCCTTTTTGAGTTTTCGGAGATGCATTTCCGAAAACACCCCTTTTTGGGAGAGGGGGTGTTTCCGGAGATGCATATCCGAAATATTCCAAGACCAAATTAGTCTTGGAATGTTTCGGATATACACTTCCGAAAGAATTCAATAATTATTAAAAAATTAAAATCAAGGTGAATCAATACAATTAATAGGTATAAAATGAAAGTGAATCAATAAAATGAAGGTGAATCAATAAAATCAAGGTGAATCAAAATTTCCTAAACAATTTTAAAGTTAAAAATTATTTTACTAACTTATATAAATCAAAAACATCTTAATTTCATAAGTAAATTTTGAATTATATAAAATTAAATATAAAATTTATTCATTAAATAAAATTAAGACAAAACCTTTTTTTAATTTTTTTAAACTAAATAAAAAATTATAACTCATTTTTAATTATGAATCAGAATAGAAATATATAAATATATAATCATAATTATTAATTTTGTAAGTGAAATATATAAATATACAATATATAAATATATAATATATAATAATAATTATAAATTAAAACACTCATTTTTTTAATTTTTATAATTATTATATAAATATATAAATATATAATAATTTTTATAAATATGTAATAATTATTATAATTATTATATTAATATATAAATTAAAACACTCATTTTTTTAATTTTTTTATAAATATATAACAATTATTATAAATATATAAATAAAAAATTATAACTTATTTTGTAAGTGGAATTATTTTAATTTTTTAATTAAAATTATTTTAAATTTTAAAATATAAATCAGAATAGAAATATATAATAACTATTATTCATAACTCATAAATTATATCAAAATATATAATTATTATTATTCATTACTCATAAATTATATCAAATTTATGATATGTGAATTAATTAATATCCTAAAATTAATTTTTGGGATTTTTTTAGATTTTTTTTGTTGTTTCGGAGATGCATCTCCGAATTAGTCTAAATCCCAAGTTTTGGGATTTTTTCAGAAATGCACTTCCGAAGTCTGTAAAAATTTAAAAAAAAAAATTTCGGAAATGCATTTCCGAAGCGGGGTAAAATAGGATTTTCGCAGGAGGTGACTCTCATAGGGAGGTGAGTAAAGAAATTTTCTGAAATAAACATCCCACATAATTTATAATAAACTCAAGTAAATATATCACCCCAGTTGTAATAAGAAACTGTGGTGATATATTATGAGCTAAATCTTTCACCACAATTGAAAAAGAGAATAATTTTGAATTTTTAGAATTTAAGTTACAAAACTATATTAAAATACTAATTTTCAACTGGAGACTTAACAACAGGTGACTGTCAATACTAAACATTCAAGTACAACAAATTTTAAAATTTTAAATCATTGCAATATTAATAAAAGAGTGATGATTCTCGTTCATTAACATTTTTTTTGTTTTACTAAATCAAATATTAAAATTAAAATAAGTTACTAATTAAAAATTAAAGGCAGAGTTATGTCCCTTAGGTTACCTCCAAATAAATACGCCTTTAATGTCATCAGGATGACGTCTAAGGATGGAGCCAGAAATATTTTAATGTGTGGGCTATATATATATATATATATATATATATATATATATATATATATATATATATATATATATATATATATATATATATATATATATATATATATATATATATATATATATATATATATATATATAATATATATATATATATATATATATATATATAAAAGATAACAAAAATATATTTAATTAATATACGCTTTTACTTTACAATTATTTTACATATATATTGAATTATATTTAAATATTATGTTATTTTAATATATTATTAAGAGATTAATTGATATGTGTTATTAGTGTAAAAACTTTTACACCATCGATCAGTATTTTAAAAACTGAACCGGATTGACCGGTCGGACCGGTCCAACCAGGAACCGGACAGGTAATCGGTCTGGTTCAATAGTTGTATAAAAAATGTCATTGAACCAGTGTGAACTGGTCAAAACAGGTTTAAACCCTAAAAACTAAAAAATCGACGATTTTTTCTAAGCCGACGGTTTAAATGCATTTTTTTATTTTTATTTATTTTAAAAAATTAAAACGACTTCGTTTTGATTATTTTAATGAAAAATTAAAATTAAAAAAACAAAAAAAAATATTGCAGATACGATTGATTTTGTTACCGATGATTTTGATATTGAAAAAGGAGATCCTAACATTGAAACAATTTTTTCTTTCTTGAAATTAAATTTAATAGACAATGAAATTATTTTGTTATAAATCATTCAATTAGATTATGTTACGATTAAATTTTGTTTGCAATTATACATTATAATTTTGTACTATTTTATTATGTGTAATGTCTATGTTTAAAATTTAAATCTAAACTATGAACTTGTAAATTTATTTATACTATGATATTTTCAAAAAATTTAAGTGTTAGTTATATTTTGTAGAGACTGAATCATCTGGTTCGACAGATTTTATATTTATATAATTTTTTTACAACGATCGATCTATTCAACCAAGTTATCCGGTTTAGTCATACGGTTCGACCAATGACCCAGTGGTTCGACCAATAAACCAGTAACTCATCCGGTCCGGTTTTTAAAATACTGTCATCAATAATGGAATTATTTTGTTATAAATTATTCAATTAGATTATGTTACGATTAAAACTTTGTTTGCAATTATACATTATAATTTTGTACTATTTTATTATGTGTAATACATATGTTTAAAATTTAAATTTAAACTATTGTTATAAATAAATATTATTGTGGATGTCCATATGTATTCTAATCTTTCATCTTCATATTCCCTATTAAGTGGTATAGTAAGGTTATGATTTTTCACCTTCCTAATGTCCTATAAATAAGGTCCACTTTGCAATGTAAATAATACTTCTTGAAGAAGATAATAGAACACCACTTTCTCTCTTACTTTCTCTACTTCATCTCTATATTATTTTTGTTAATTTCATAACACGTTATCAGCACGAAGCTCTCAGGTATGTTTTTCTTTATTTGATTTAGTTTCAAGCTATTGTATGTTATTTGATTAGGATAATATCAATTATAATTTCCATACATCCTAGAAGGATTGCAGGAAGAATACTAAAATATCCCAAAAGGATTTCATAAAGATTTTTTGATTTATCGATCTAAAATTTTATAACTTGTAATATGCTCATTAAAAGATTGTCATTCTAGAAGAATGACACACATAATTTTAATGCATCCTAGAAGGATGATTATATTTTTTAGATCATTGTTTATAACAGATTATTTATATTGTTTCTGAAGAACTTATCAAACATCCCTGAAGGATAGCAAGACAAATTATTAATATAGTTCTTGAAGAACTTATCAAGCATCCCTGAAGGATAGCAAAACAAATTATTTATATAGTTCCTGAAGAACTTATCAATCATCCCTGAAGGATAGTAAAACAAATTAATTATATGATGATATAATTTTAGTAATATGATTTTGTATGACTAAATATGTTTAATTTTTTAAGGAATAATTTTTTGATAATTATATGATAATATGTTCATATGCATATGTATGATTAAAGTGTTTAATCATGAGATACTATTATATTGGTTTTGAATTATATGGGAGGTATTGAATATCTCGGTATTACACAAATGAATTTGGACATAAAATGTATAATAGAAAAGCTATCGGATTTTTCCTCGGGCTTGTACTACACTTATATCAGTACAATTTAAGCACATGTCATTGTAAACCAGTAGTTTACAAATTACACTTAAATGTGTTGTTGGTAAAACTGGTTGGGTCATTTCGGATATAATATGATGCGAATAATTTGTATTGAAGAACCCGAAGTTTCTTCAATCCAATCAATATTTGTGTGTTTCTAAAGGAAAATAAAAATTTGAGAAATTGCGTTTTTATGACATTAATTGTTGCATCGACTAAACTATCATGCATATGTCTCTACTCACAACCAGAAGTTTGTGAAACTATTTTCTCAACTAATTAGACAAAATCTGGTTTTCTGGATTTTTTAGAAATTCCTGTATAAGTATCACATATATATATTATTAAAATTGATATTGAATATCATGTAATATATGTTCATAAAAAGAAAATGGACTCGAAGATCCATTCTTTAGACGTCTAAAGTTAATTATATGGTTGATACTTATGAGATTATCAATTCTAAATTATATATTTGAAACACCCAATGTATGATATTAAGATATTTATTCGCATTAAGCCAACAAGCTACTATATCTTAGTCCTCCCTAATTTATTCTAATATCTCTCATCTAAGTGAATATTTGGATGTGTTGTGTATATTTCAATTGCTCCAATATAATACATTAAGATGAGTCATGAAAGAATATTGGAAAAATATAATTAATATGAATCTCAATTTTGAGGATATAATTTGAGAAAATAATCAAATACTTGATTGCAGCCCAGTAGGCTGATTATCACTTGATAAATTAATTTTCCCAATATTAGGGGGGGGGGGGGGGGAATGAACAGCTGAAATCATGAACAAGAAGTTCAAATGAACAAGTTAAAATAAATTGTTGTTTTGATCCTCGTACAAATCAATATGAACAAAAAGTTCAAAATATTATTCATTTGCAAAGTTTATGAAATAAATTATTAGCTAGTAATACTCCACTCAAAGTGGGTTCTCCTATTGGATAATATAATATTGCAAATGAGTTATTGTTGCGCCTGAAGCGTGGTATGAAAGTCGGTTCCAATGTTAAAAGTCCTCTACTAAGAAAAGAAACTAAAGATGACCCAAGTGAGGATATGAAAATGCTAAGAGCACTTTGACCTAATTTAATTTTCAGTTCCAGAAGAACAAATCAAGTACTTGAAATATGAAATAAAGAGATCTCGATAAATTATGTCATGGATGAAATGGAATGGAACCGAAATTGAGATAACCAAATAAAGTCAATATTGACAATATCTTTGTATACAATATAGCGCTAAAAGTGATCAACGGTAACGAGGATCATGAGTCAAAGTCTATTAAAAATTGTAGACTAAGTGAGAATTGGCCAAAATAAATATACTCAATTGAAGAAGAATTAAACTCACTTTACAAGTGACTCACTTTTGGACCTGTAGTCCGACCACCTCAAGGTGTGAAACTAATTGGATATAAATGAGTTTTTGTGCAAAAGAAAAATAAGAATGATATAAAGTTTTATTTATTGCTCAATGCTTTTCACAAAGACCTAAGATTGATTTTGATAAAACATATTCACTTGTAGTGGATTCAATCGATTTTTGATAATTAATTAGCCTTGTAACACATGAAGGGCTTAATTTGAACATGATGGATGTAATGACATCTTATTTATATGGTTCACTCAATAGTGACATTTACGTGAAACTCCCTGAAGGGTTCAATATACCAAAGGCACGTAATTGTGGATCTCGAGAAAACTACTACATCAAATTGAACAAGTCTCTTTATGGGCTGAAAAAATCTGGATGCATGTGATATAATCGCCTCAGTGAATATTTACTAAATGATGAATATACTAATAACTCAATTTGTCCTTGTATTTTCATAAAATGATGTGGAAAAATATTTGCAATAATAGTTGTCTATGTGGATGACATAAGTATTATTGGAACTCCTGAAGAGATTTCAAAAGCTATAAATTGCTTAAATAAAGAGTTTGAGATGAAGGACCTAGAAAAGACAAAATATGTCTAGGTTTGCAAATTGAGCATGTGGACAAAAGAATATTTGTACATCAAGAAGGCTATATAGAAAAATGTTGAAATGATTATATATGGACAAATGTCACATATTGTCTACTCAAATATGCTTGTTAGATCATTAGATGTGGAGAAAGATCTTTTAAGGCCTCGAGAAAAGGATAAAAAATTGCTTGGTCCTGAAGTACCATATCTTAGTGCAATTGGAGTACTAATGCACGTTGCTAAATATACACATCATGATATATCATTTGCGGTCAATCTATTAGCAAGATAGAATTATTCACCTACACGAAGAAATTGGAAAGCGGTCAAACATATACTTCGTTATCTTAGAGATGCAGGTTACTTGTCAGATTCAGACAATGGTAGATCAGAAAGAGGCTATTTATTTACATGTGATGGTACAATCATTTCATGGAGATCTATAAAACAAATCATGGCAAACTTCATAAAATCCTGCATAACTATTAGCACTACATGAAGTCACTTCGAAGAAGACATTTTAAGCAGCAACTACAAAGAATATCCTCACACATATAAATGTATGCATGAGGGGGAGAAAAACATATGTTTTGCACTCTTTTTCCCTTCACCATGGTTTTGTCCCACTGGGTTTTCCTGGTAAGGTTTTTAACGAGGCAATTCATATTCAAAGGATATTGTACTCTTTTTCCTTCACTAGAATTTTTCCCACTGGGTTTTTTTTAGTAAGGTTTTAACGAGGCATATCCTCAATGGACATCCAAGGGGGAGTGTTATAAATAAATATTATTGTGGATGTCCATATGTATTCTAATCTTTCATCTTCATATTCCCTATTAAGTGGTATAGTAAGGTTATGATTTTTCACCTTCCTAATGTCCTATAAATAAGGTCCACTTTGCAATGTAAATAATACTTCTTGAAGAAGATAATAGAACACCACTTTCTCTCTTACTTTCTCTACTTCATCTCTATATTATTTTTGTTAATTTCATAACAACTATGAACTTGTAAATTTATTTATAATATGATATTTTCAAAAAATTTAAGTGTTAGTTATATTTCGTAGAGACTGAATCATCCGGTTCGACAGATTTTATATCTATATAGTTTTTTTATAACGACCGATCTATTCAACCGAGTTATCCGGTTTAACCCGGTTTAGTCATACGGTTCGACCAATGACCCAATGGTTCGACCAATAAATCAGTAACCTATCAGGTCCGGTTCTTAAAATACTGTCATCAATAATAGAATTATTTTGTTATAAATTATTCAATTAGATTATGTTACGATTAAACTTTGTTTGCAATTATACATTATAATTTTGTACTATTTTATTATGTGTAATACATATGTTTAAAATTAAAATTTAAACTATGAACTTGTAAATTTATTTATAATATGATATTTTCAAAAAATTTAAGTGTTAGTTATATTTTGTAGAGACTGAATCATCCGGTTCGACAGATTTTATATCTATATAATTTTTTTATAACGACCGATCTATTCAACCGAGTTATCCGGTTTAACCCGGTTTAATCATACGGTTCGACCAATGACCCAATGGTTCGACCAATAAATCAGTAACCTATTCGGTCCGATTTTTAAAATACAGTCATCGATGCATTACAATCATTTATAGTTGATGCTTTAAATGTGATTAAAAAAAGTCAAACACATATTAAAATATTACACTCAATGCATTTAAATTAAATTCTATTATTAATAAAACTTTAATGTAAACATTTAAATATGTATGAACTTTCTTTACACCATATCAACCAATTATATTTCTACCAATCTAAACAATATATTGTATTTAAATTATAAATTATACTTTCTTTATTTTTTAATATAAGTCGTCTTAAGTTTTTTGTCCGCATTAATAAATGTAGTCATTGTATATGAAAAAAATTTTAATTTTTTTATTCAATCATCCTTCATTTTACAAAAGTAAAAAAATATTTATAATTTATTAGTAATAACTTTAAAAACTTTAAAAAATATTTATAATTTTAAAAATATTTATAATTTTACAAAAAATAAAAAATAGGAGAACGAAAAATTACATAAAAAAATTTTAAAAAAAGAACTAAAATAGTTATTTTTAAAATTAAAGGATCAAAAATTAAAAAATAAAATAAAATAGGAGAATTAAAATTACAATTAAGTCTAAAATAAAAATACAATTGTCTTTATAACATGGAGGCACTTTCTCTTTCATGATTTGGGGCATGTCTTGCCTTGTTTCTTTCTTTCTTTCTTGTCTTAATATGATATCACATTTTAATTCAATATGACATGATTTGATTTAATTTCATTAGTTGTTTCTTGGTTACTTATGAATCTTTCTTTTTCCTTGACCATAGTTGTTGAATTTTCACACTCCTCTAACTCCCTTCGAGTTGGTGGTTCTTTCTAGTTCATTTTTTCTTGAAGCATGTTTTCTATCCCTACACGATGAAGATTTAACTAACTCTAATCATCTTATGCAAGTTCATAAGGTAAGATATTCATCAACATTCTACTATAAAAATAGATAGATAAATGAGAAACAACATTAAATACAAGCATGTGTCCACTGTGTTAGAATTTTTTGGGTCATACATGTAATAAATTATTGTGTTAGGACCATTATTTAATTAGCCAAATTAAAATGATCTATTTAATGTAAGGTTTATGGCTAAGGATGTAATTATCATCAAAAATATTGTGTAGATACCAAAAGTCTTATTTCTATTTTTGTGATGGGTAAAATTGAAATAAAAAAACTTGAATAATCATGACCCTTTATGGAAGGGCATAAGATTCTAAACTTGAATAAGCATGACTCTTCATGAAAGGATATGTAATTCATATAAATAAGGGGTTATGGTTCTCAATTGTAGACACAACACGAGAAAAAATATCATAGAATATTTATTCTCTTTATCCCATTGAAAGAGGAACTAAGGAATTAAGAAATCTACAATTGGAAGGTCATTATCCTATCAAGATCATTGTCTTCTCATTAACATTTCGTGAATTCTAAAGGTACGCTTTCGTTTTCATCTTGAATTGAGTATGGGTTCATAATAAAGTATTGATTAATTAAGAAAATTTCAACAAGTGGTATTAGAGCCACCCATACTTGATTCATGTATGAATTTTAGTAATTATTGATATTAGCGTTTTTTTTTAAAAGAAAATTTGAATTATTGAAAAATATATATTATATATGCAATCATGAATTATGAATAAATATGGATGATCTTTATATATAGAGTGAAGTCCCATTTTAGTCTCTCACAAAAACTGTAGAAGTCAGATTAGTCCCTGAGAAAAAAAAAAGTCCATATAAAAAATTTAACCGAGCTATGTTAGTCCCTCAACTAACATTTTTTTAAAATCAGTTTTTTTCTTACTTTTGAACTGTGACTGGACTGCTAATAAAGACTCATTTTAGTCTCTCACAAAAAAGGAATAATCCAAATTAGTCCCTATGAAAAAAAAGTCTATATTTAATCCCTTACAAAATTTAATCAAGTCATGTTAGTCCCTCTTTTAGTAGTTTTTTCAAATCGATTTTTCTTAAAAATTGTGACTGTACTCCCTATTTTACGACTGTTGAATTGAAATTATTTATGAAAGGACTGTAGATAAATCATCGCGATACCACGACGTTCTTTTCTTTGTTTGGTTTATTATCAGGCTTATGGGTGGGTGACTATGGCTTTTGTTGTTATGTATTCTTGTGTATTAGGTGTCGTTATTGTTTTAATTGTTAATGATCTTTTAAGAAGGTTTATTTTTGTTACTAAGGTGATTTAGGATAATTTCTTGCTTTTGTAAATAATACTTGTGGCGAAAATAATACACATCGTATGTTGGAAGAAAATTGGTTTATACCATATCACTTAAGTTTTGATGATAACAAAGTGTTTAATGAACAACTAGGTCCACTAAAATATGTTCAAGTGTGCAGGATCATTAGTCAAAGAATTTATCGGACTCTGACTCTGATAGGAACATATGAAGAGAAGTTTGAGACTCAGATTATGAATGATCAGAATATGATGACTCAAATTCTGAATGATAAGATTTTAATGTCTCACTTCTAGGGAACCCAACTTCTGGTGGAAACTTAGACTCTGAAGACCATGTGCAAGCAACTCAACCTCTGACCCGTACTCAATTTATGAAAGTAGATCTATCTTGTCAAGTCCAGTCATAGTTTAAAAATACGAAAAAAAATCATTTAAAAAAATATTAAAAGAGGGACTAACGTGACTCAGTTAAATTTTATAAGAGATTAAATAAAGACCTTTTTTTTTCCAGGGATTAATTTGGACTCTCCCTTTCTTGTGAGGGACTAAAATGAGTCTTCACTCTTATATATAATATATACAATCGTGAATGAATGCTGGATAATTCAATTTCTTTTTCTTTATGGATAACATGGCTTATTGCACTATTATATGAGAACCATGTATTTGAATTTCTTTGCGGAACGGTACGATTCCATGACTTTTTTTTATGAACGTTTTATTTGCTGTAGTAATTTTTACTAAGAATTTCCTTTTAATTAACTATTGAAAACAGTGACTTTAATTCATTGTCTCTGAAATAAAGAAATTGATGCATTACAACATCATAGTTAATTAAGTGTTTTATTGGTTTATAAAATATATACGTTGCACTCTGTGTTAAGAAGCTAAATCTAAACCCTAACAAACTAAGGAAAAGCTGTAAAATAAAATAGACAATAAAAACTAACTAAGAAAATAAACTTCATTTCATTTCTTTGATGAATAGCAAATGTGTCATAGACACTACATATATAGTACTCCTAATGGATAATTAAATAAAAGCCCAAATCTGTTAAAAGCCCAAAAGTCCTAAGAATATTTTAGAAAATATAATAATATAAAATAACTCTTAATTTATCAAAATACTAATAAAACTTATTTAACTAATAAATTATTCTATTAAACTTTCTATCATTACTCACCCCTTCAAAAACAACCTTGTCCTCAAGGTTGTAAAAATGTATAGTTCCTCTAAGCTTTCCTGGATCCCATTGCTTGAACTTATAAGAACCACATAATGTAGACATACCAAATTGTTGACATGCTCTTGAATAAGCTCTTAAGCTAGCTATGTCCCTTTCACATTTTTTCCTCTTAGCATGTTGTACGCTACCAAAGTTTTGAGAAATAATGCTAATGTTAGGAAAGAAATGGTTCCAAACATAATTTGTTGATACAGTAGCATAAAATTGGAGTTGCAATGGTATTTTAATTGTGTGGGACCCGGTTCTCAAGAGGATAATTGAATTGATAGTGGAAAAGTTTTGTAAGAGGAAACAAGTGTAATGGTTGGACGCTTGTGCAACTCTAGTGGGAAGAGGAAAAAGCAGATTGTCTATCCAAAGGTAGAGGATTATTTGCCCACGTGATTGGTGATGATGCCTTGTCCCACGCGCCTGCAGGTGCGACAGGTGTGTCAGCATTACTGCACACAGTACTGGCGTGTTGTAGGGTGTAATTATATTAAAATAAAATATGTGGTACACAATGGATGAATGATGAGTGGTCACATGGATTGTGATATTATTGAGTGACTGTGATTTACCCTTGAGAAATTGATGTTGATCTAATGGTGAGAAGCAAGTTACTTTTATGAAGTAAATCAAAGGTGGTTTTGATGGAAAAGGCAAAAAAACGCTACACGGCGGTTTTGACGGAATGGAGAAAAATTCAGATTGTGGTTTCTCTTGCGATGGCTGATATGCAAATACGACTGTATATTTCAACGATGGTGATTTTGCCGGAAGAGAGGACGCAAGTGTTGCTGCGGATCTGAAAGGTTTGGCCGAAGATGACGCAATAAATGTTACCGGAGTTGAAAATTTCACTGAAAAAATTACTTGTGAACCAGAAGTTTCTCTTTCTTTTTGTTCTTCTGTTTGTTTTTCTATAGTACTCTTGAACACATATTTTTCTTTAAGTTTTTCTTGTGACCTTTTCAACGTAGCAGAGAGTTTTTGTGAGGAAGTTTTGATAGAATAACTCAAATTTTGAAGTTGTTCCTTCAACTCTTCTCTATATTTGTTTGAGATCTCATGAGTTTCAATCAAATATTGTTTTAGAGTTTCCAGGTCTTGGTAAAATGTTTCTGACCGTGAATTGAAATTCTGAGGTTCTTGTTGGTATGAAATGTATGGGTTAGGTGAAGGTGGATATGATGTGTATGGGTTAGATGATGGAGGTGGTATAGTTGTGACAGTAGAGTAATAAGGAGAAATGGAGTGATAATAAAATGGTGATGGAGCACTAACATATGGAGGAATGAAAGATTGATAGTATGGATTTGCCATGGAAGGATTGAAGTTCAAGGATGAAAGCACCAATGTTAAGAAGCTAAATCTAAACCCTAACAAACTAAGGAAAAGCTGTAAAATAAAATAGACAATAAAAACTAACTAAGAAAATAAACTTCATTTCATTTCTTTGATGAATAGCAAATGTGTCATAGACACTACATATATAGTACTCCTAATGGATAATTAAATAAAAGCCCAAATCTGTTAAAAGCCCAAAAGTCCTAAGAATATTTTAGAAAATATAATAATATAAAATAACTCTTAATTTATCAAAATACTAATAAAACTTATTTAACTAATAAATTATTCTATTAAACTTTCTATCACTCTGACTTGATTATTATACACTACACTGTTACTTTACTCACGATGCAATTGTTCCTTTCATTTAATCAATTTTTCAATTGATATGCATTACCTAGGGCCGGGCCAAGGACACAGCCACTAAAGCTAGGGCTTTAGGCCTCAAAAGTTTAGACTTAAAAAAGGTCTCAATTTTTTTTATTTAGTTATAAAAATATATAATGACATATTGGTTACATATATAATTGTAGTTTAGTTGATAAAATTTAGGTCTCTTTTTCTTTTGGTCTTGAGTTCAACTCTTAGTAATTACAAAATTATTATTCAAAAATATATTTTAAAGGTCCCATTTTAAAATTTGTTTTAGGTCTCTAAACGGGTAAGGCCGGCCCTGGCATTATCATATATATATATAAATTATAAATTGAATTGTTTTGAGACAATTGAAATGCAATTGAAAATAGCATCACTTATGCATTTGGTTTATTGGGATAGCCCACGAATTGGTTGTACTAGTTGGCAAAACCATGCGTCCTTTCATTTTTTTTTATGTTCAAATTTTGTCCATGATTTATATGTATGATTGTTTAATATTTCTTAGAAGTAATCCAAAGAATATTAATGAAATTAATATAAGGGGTAAATATATTTCAATTTTAGAAATTAATTCAATTCAATTTGTCATAATTTTGAATTAAATTTATTTGACATTTAAAATGATTCTATTGAGACTAGAAATCACCAAAGTGACATTTCTTTTATAGATTTGATCATGAGAAATGTTAAATGTTAGTAGTGTGTATATGTGTGTGTGTGTGTGTGTGTGTGTGAGTATTAGTTGGCCCAAAGGAAAATTGGTATTTGACAAAATTATATACACACACTTGTAATGATAAACATGTGATAATTTTAAGGCTTCACATGTGAATGATAAATCAATCCAAAGAGGAGTTTATTATTTGACGTGTTTTATTATCAATGTTGGATTGTTATAACAAGAGTATCACTAGCAATTAATATTATTGTCCAAAGACTAGATATTGATGGTGCACTAGATATCTTTAGATGAGTTATGACATTATTTGAGCATATATTATTTAATTTTATTTATGATTTATTTTAAATTGTTAGTTTTTGGTTTTTAATGGTGCCAATTTTAAGGATCAGAAGGAAAACATTTTAATTGTTCTTGGCTGCATGATCTTGACCTTGCATTAATGATAAATCGGCTCCTTCTCCTATAGACTTCAGTACCTTTAATGAAAGGAAAATTATGAGAAGTGGGATCTCTCTAATCGCATGAGTCTTACGATCATAAAGTGCGGCGTTCTAGATGCATTCAAGGATACTATATCTAAAGAAATAACAAATGCTAAATATTTCCTTGCTGAAATTGAAAAGCGCTTTGCTAAAAGCAATAAAGTGGAAACAAACACACTTCTTCAAAGCTTGATTTCTATAAAGTATAAAGGCAAAGGAAACATAAGAAAGTATATTATGGAAATGTCTAATATTGCTTCCAACAAATTTAAGCCACAAAAGCTTGAGTTGTCGTATAATTTACTCGTGCATTTGGTATTAATATCTCTTCTTACACAATTTGGTCAGTTTAAGATAAACTATAATTGACAAAAGGAGAGAGTACAAAGTGGACAAATTTTTATAGAACATTTAAGGATAAACTCCATGATTGCGGATCCTATGACAAAGGGGCTTCCACCCAAGGTCTTTCATGAGCAAACTGCTCACATGGGTGTTATATAATTAGAGAATTCTTTGATTTAGTGGGAGTTAGTAATTGTTATCAATTATGTTCTATGTTTGATAGTATATATACATACTTATATATTCATAGTATGTTCTGATCAGAAATAAAGTTTAGTTATTCAGTTTATTGCACTTTGTATGATAATATTGATTTTATTAAAGTAAGGTGGACCAGTTGAAAATTGAAATGTATTGATCACCTTCATGTGATTTTCATGCTACATATTTCATGATTAATCTATGTCATTTAGTTGTGTTTATATCTGTGATCATTGATGGGTTTAATTATGACTGATATAATGAAAACCGCTTTGGTCCTATGTATGGATATAATTAATGGACGAGATGAAGATATGTCCAATGTTCATAATGGAAATTTTGAGCTCATAAAGTTTAACACATTTATAAGGATACATATATGACCAGTGGGAGATTGTTAGAATTTTTTGGGTTATACATGTAATAAATTAATGTGTCAGAACCATTATTTAATTAGCTAAATTAAAGTGATCAATTTAATGTAAGGTTTATGGCTAAGGATGTAATTGTCATAAAAAATATTGTGTAGATATCAAAAGTCTTATTTCTATTTTTGTGATGGGTAAAATTGGAATAAGAAAACTTGAATAATCATGACCCTTCATGGAAGAGCATGAGATTCTAAACTTGAATAAGCATGACTCTTCATGAAAGGGCATGTAATTCATATAAATAAGGGGTTATGACCCCCCAATTGTAGACACAACACAAGAAAAATATCATAGAATATTTATTCTCTTTATCCCATTGAAAGAGAAACTAAAGAATTAAGAAATCTACAATTGAAAAATCATTATCATATCAAGATCATTATCTTCTCATTAACATTTTATGAATTCTAAAGATACGCTTCCGTTTTCTATTTCATCTTAAATTGAAAATGAATTCATAATAAAGTATTAATTAATTAAGAAAATAGGATATGACATTTTAATTCAATATGACATGATTTGATTTAGTTTCATTAGTTGCTTCTTGGTTACTTATGAATTTTTTTTCCTTGACCATAGTTGTAGAATTTTCACACTCCTCTAACTCCCTTCGAGTTGGTGGTTCTTTCTAGTTCATTTATTCTTGAAGCATGTTTTCTATCCCTACACGATGAAGATTTAAAACTACCTTAACTAACTCTAATCATCTTATCCAATTTCATAAGGTAAGATATTCATCAACATTCTACTATAAAAATAGATAGATAAATGAGAAACAACATTAAAGACAAGCATGTGTCCACCAGGCTAAAAAGTGTCCACATTTCTAGACTTTTTGTGGGAATCTTCACCGGTGGACAGTAGTCATTACCTAGTCACTATCTCGTACAAGTTCATTCGAGGGTGTATTCGACTATTCATATGTAGATGAAATTCTAGATCCTACGAAAATTTTAGGACCACATATTTCTTTCTCCCTCCAAGACATGATTTGTCGTATACTGGATTTGAAATCCAATAATTGCTGAGCTTCTTTGAACTCGACACGTTTAATATATTTAAATGTTTTAGAGCATCGATCTTCGAACAAGTGTGGATGACATTATTCAAATCTATTGTAGAATTTTATTTTTCACGTTAAACATAGGAGTTCTAGGACAAAAACCATGTTAAAGTAAGAAACATCAGCTTTTTAATATAAAATAATTAAATAAAAAGCATCATCTTGTATCTTCTTCTATCTTATTTTAGTATCCTAGTACTAGTGTAGGGGGAATATATATATATTCGTAAAGAATCGGAGTAAAAGAGGGCTAGTAATAATTAAACTGATATTTACAGAGAGACAGATAGATAAAGGGGTTCGCAGGCCGATTTGATTTGATTTTGAGAGAATTTGATATTCAAACCGATTAAAATTAAATAAATTTATTTGAGACAGATAGATAAAGGAGTTCGCAGGCCGATTTGATTTGATTTTGAGAGAATTTGATATTCAAACCGATTAAAATTAAATAAATTTATTTGCATTGAATTTGTAAATTTTTTGTGATAAAGCTCAAATCGAACCAAACCAAAAAATAATAGGTTGGTTTGGGTTGAATTGATCGGATAGACAAAAATATGCAAAAATATTTGAAAAAATAAAAATTAATTTTTCATAATAATATAAAAATATTATTAATAGGGTTTAATTGTGAATATTAGACTAGCATTTTTTTCTAATAGATTCAAAAATATCTGACAAGAAAAATATCTAACATAAAGTCTTTTGAATCTATAATTAATTAGTCATTTGAGTTAGTATGATAATGAATGCGTTTTATAATTCTATGCTCAGTTACCACATTACACTAACAATTTTCTAATAACAGATTAAAATAGCATAACTTTTTCACATATGATATTTCACTTTTTTCTTCTTATAGTAGAATGCTTGGTAGTGATTTTTGTGATAATTAATTATGGTTGGTTTGGGTTGGCTTTGGGAGTAGAAAATTGAAAATCTGATGTCCGAACTAATTGTCATTGGATTTTATTGGTTTGGTTCGGTTCTTGCCCGAACTGAAAAATATTCAACCCAAACACTATAGTTTGGTTTGGATTCTAGTTTAATTCGAATTTATCCGAACTAATGAATACCCGTAAATAGATGGAAAACAACAATGATTTTTATGATAACCATTAAAAGAAATACCATTTCATATTTATCAACAAAAAGTTTGAAATAATTTCTTGTAATGCTAGTTAACTAATGTTCTACTCAATAAATCATCAATTTTTATGTAATTCATTCGTTAGAAATAAAAATAATTACATTTAGTAAAAACTGGTTATTGTAAGATGAAGTGAAAAATTATTAATCATCGGTATTACAAAATATGAGAAGTGACTAATAGCATGGTAACATAAAAGTCTCTATGTAGGAACCTGGTATACATGACACTTATGTTTAATGAATTAACATCAATTTGAACTGAATTTTGTCTCCTGCTCGGAATGTATTAGATTTACAAAAGTAGTCTCATTTGTACGTCAATTTTATTTTGTATGGATATGTGATATTTGCCGTTAATACTTTCGAGAAGGTGTTACTCTTGAAGAATAGACTATCAGACTATGGTTCTTGAGATTAAGCAATCTTAAAATTTCTATTTGATTTTAGAACTTAGCCCGAAAATTTATTATTTGGTTATTGAGATTAACTTGTAAAATCTCTAACTGGTTCGTTATCTCAGTTTGTGGAAAACTTTCTTTTAGTTGGAGATATTCTTGTGTAAAATTTCTAGATTTATCTATAATATAAGAAAATTAATTGTTGTGAAAAAGTCAAAAATACTCTTATTTGAGTTTTTGCCACCACATTAAAATTGTGGTTTTTTTGTCTTTGCACCATAAAATTTTTAATTTTATTATTAAAATAATACAACTCATATATTTTATCAAACTTATCAAATCTCTCTCCATTCTCTATTTTTTTCCTCTTTCATCACTTTCTCAATTCTTTCTTCCATAAAATTTTTTTTATTGATATATATATATATATATATATATATATATATATATATATATATATATATATATATATATATATATATATATATATATGATCTTTTCTATATACGAAAAATGATATTTATGATCGAAATATTTTTTTATCAAAAATGATATACAGGAAAAATTTATTTAAAAAATCTATTATTGATCTAAATATCTTTATATACGAAAATTCAATATTGATCCAAATATTTTTGTAAACGATACATAAATAAAAATAATATTTGTATACGAAAAAAATCTATTATTTATGAAAAATGGTATTAATAATCCAAATATTTTTTATTCAAAAATGATATACGGGAAAAAATCTACATTTTATCTAAATATTTTTTATACGAAATTTACTATTGATTCAAATATTTTTGTAAATGATACCTAAACAAAAATGAAGTTTGTATACGGGAAAAAAAATCTATTATTGATCTAAATATTTTTATATACGAAAAATGTTATTTATGATCCAAATATTTTTTATTCAAAAATGGAATAGGCTAAAAAATTTATTATTGATCTAAATATTTTTGTATACGAAAATTTGATATTGATTCAAATATTTTTATAAATGACACATAAACAAAAATAATATTTGTATATGGAAAAAATATCTATTATTTACGAAAAATGGTATTTATGATCCCAATATTTTTATTCCCAAATAGTATACGGGAAAAAAATCTACTATTGATCTAAATATTTTTATATACGAAACTTACTATTGATTCAAATATTTTTGTAAATGATACCTAAACAAAATGAGGTCAGTATACGGGAAAAAAAAATTATTATTGATCTAAATATTTTTATATACGAGAAATGATATTTATGATCAAATATTTTTGATCCAAAAATGATATACGAGAAAAAATATATTATTGATCTAAATATTATACGAAAATTTAATATTGATCCAAATATTTTTGTAAATGATATCTAAATAAAAATAATATTTGTATTATTATTTACGAAAAATTTTATTTATGATCCAAATATTTTTTATTCAAAATTGGTATACGAGAAAAAATCTACTATTGATGTAAATATTTTTATATACGAAATTTACTATTGATCCAAATATTTTTGTAAATGATACCTAAATAAAAATGAATTCTGTATACGAAAAAATTCTATTATTGATCGAAATATTTTTATATACGAGAAATGGTATTTATAATCAAATATTTTTGATCCAAAAATGGTATACAGGAAAAAATATATTACTGATCTAAATATTTTAATATTCGAAAATTTAATTTTGATCCAAATAATTTTGTAAATGATACCTAAACAAAAATAATATTTGTATACTGGAAAAAAAAAAGAACTTGAAACAACATGAAGTTACTTATCACAATATTGAATATTAACGGGAACATGAAGTTACTTATCATAATATTGAATATTAACAGGAACATGAAGTTACTGATCACATTATTGAATATTAACGGGAACATGAAGTTACTGATTAAAATATTTTTTATTAAGGGGGACATGAAGTTACTGATCACAATATTGAATATTAACGGAAACCTGAAGTTACTGATTAAAATATTGAATATTAACGGGAACATGAAGTTACTGATCATAGTATTGAATATTAACAGGAACCTAAAGTTACTAATTAAAATATTGAATATTAAGGGAACATGAAGTTACTGATCAAAATAGTGAATATTAACGGGTACATGAAGTTATTGATTACAATATTGAATATTAACGGGAACCTGAAGTTACTGATTAAAATATTGAATATTAACGGGTACATGAAGTTACTAATCACAATATTGAATATTAACGGGAACATGAAGTTACTGATCACAATATTGAATATTAACGGGAACTTGAAGTTACTAACTAAAATATTTAATATTAATATGAACACGAAGTTACTGATCAAAAATATTGAATATTAACGGAAACATGAAGTTACTGATCAAAATATTCTGAAATTAACGGGAACGAAGTTACTGAGCAAAATATTAAATATTAACGGGAACATAAAGTTACAGATCAAAATATTGATTCTTAACGGGAACGTGAAGTTACAAAAGACTATTTAGACACAATTTAATTTTGGTGATTTCAATTTTGTTCCTGATTTTTTTAGACACAATTTAATGTTAATTGTTCTTATTTTTTTTCCACAAAATATTAATTACTTTTAGTATAATTTTTTCTATTAAAAAATATACATTTGAAATAGATGCGCGTCTCGTACCAGAACCCGTGCGAATGCACGGGTTTGTTACTAGTTTATGTCAAAGTTTCGTGGACATAACTTATAAAAACTCAATTTTATTGTCAAATTTCAAAAAAAAATCTCTTTAGAACAAAAAGAAATAATAGTTAAATTTAAAATAAGTAAAGTTTTACATAAGACCAACTATTTTTCAATTAATGTTAGATAAAATCAATCTATTATCAATTAAAAATTATTAAATAAAATTGTTTTAAACTTTAATATATATATATATATATATATATATATTAAAGTTTAAAGCAATTTTATTTAATAAATTTAATTGATAATAGATTCATTTATCCAACGTTAGTTGAAAAAAAAGTTGGTCTTATGTAAAATTTTACTTTTTTTAAATTTAACTTTATTTCTTTTGATTTGGACTGTTTTTGGCTACTTATTTTCACCTTAGTAAAATAGGATAATTTTTTTTTATCCTTGTGGATTAAATAAAGCTTGTTTATATACATGTATCGTGTATCAATTAGTTTTTCTTGGGAATCGTTAGTTTTATTTATTTTAAAGCTCTTTGTTAACAATTTCACAGCACCGTACACTACCTAGGGGTACTAATTAAAGTAAATTGGAATTTCATCAATACAAACAAGAATAGAAAAATATAATTTGGAAGCCTAAGGCGGTGGTCTAGATTGCCTACCCCCTGGGTCGGGTCTGACCTGCCTTAATTCTAGCAACCTAGTAACAATCTTCCATAAAAAATAAGAGTTTGTGAACCACAATCTTTGAATCTATTCTGCTACGGATCATTTTTGTAGTTTTATCACGCACAGTTCAATTATACTGGTTCTCTGACTTTAAAAACTCCATCTCTGAAAAAAGCCTTTGTTGGAAGGAAGAGAGAAACTGGTTATAAGTCACCCTTAAATTTTTACTCCAAAACTCATTATCATCATTTAAATCTCTTTGGAGCAAAATAACAAACACCTTGAAGGCACACTGAAGATATACTAAACTAAAGCATAACACACACATAGTGGCTTTGGTGGTGGCTCCAGTGGCGGCCGTTTGAGAAGGAAGATGGGTTTGACAGTGATTCAGAGTAGTGAGAGGGGGAAGCCGATGAAAAGGATTAGCCGATGAGAGGGAGTGATACTCTCTATAGAGGAGAGGAAAGGACAACCATGAAGATGGGAAGCAACCGCCAAACCCTAGAGAGTTGGGATAATCAGAACGCTAGCGTTTTAAAACTTACCATACATAGCTACCAACATAATTTGCTTCTTAAGTAGCAAACAATTGAAATTAATGGCGAATTTTAAATTCTATAGTTCACGAGTAACTTTTCCAACACAAATAACCTCAACTTGAAGTCATCATCATTATCCTCACCATTCATTTTTTTTCATTTAAAAAGAATTTTCTTGTTTGTTATGTTTGCACAGCATTTCAAATAGTTTATGAACAATGACCGGAAAAATCTTTTTAGTGTTTCAGCTGAGTTGCTTCATCTTTCGATCTAACCTCAACCATTCAGGGGGTCGACTATGAACTTGGTTGAAAAAAAATTACATACCTCTTGAGTAAACGCTCAACTGATGATAAATCTGAAACATAATGAGATTATCAACTTCATACTGTACCATAACCAAGAACTTTATAATACATTAATTATATTTTTATGTAAAATTCATTTATGAAACAATTTTTTTTTAAAGTCATATACATTGAGTTAGTTCACCCACACAAAATGAATATTTGTCATTCACCAATAAATCAAACAAATATCTTGTTTTACGAACCAATTAGTTTTATACTCACAATCACTTCAATTCAAAATATAACATTTTAGTGAGAGAAATTTATATTAGTTCCCAGTCAAGTAAATTTATTTTTTATAGTTGAGTTCACATGAAATTTGATTATCAAATACATACAAAATTTCCAAATATAACAATTGTTACGAGTTTTTCATTATTAATCCAAAAAATATTATTTATATATTTATAATCTGAATTTAGTTCATTCTCCTAATTTTTACAGTCAATTATTATAATATTTAATGATTAGAAATATTTAATTTTTATTTTAAATACCTATAAAATCATACTTATGAATGATTGTAATGTGTTGATAATATAATTTTTTTAACATATATGACAATTAAACTCTAAAAACTAATATGTTATGATTTACCAAAAAATATATTAATATGTTACGATCAATTTTATAATAATGTTAGTTTTGACTTATGATTAATTACCCATTAATTATATTTTGTTTGACAATTAAAAATCAATTTTTTTATGGAAATAATCATGTTTTTCAATTTTATTCTCACAATAACGACTTTCTTTTCCACGTAATTTTCAAAACAACCCATTTTCAAACATTTTTTTTTGAAACTTAGAGGTGTTGCCAAATAAATTGACGACTTCATTTAAAAACAACCCATTTTCAAACTTTTTTTTTTGAAACTTAGAGGTGTTGCCAAATAAATTGACGACTTCATTTAAAAAATAAGAGTAGTCACTAATGAAATTGACGCCTATTATAGGCCTATCCAATCCAATTAGCAACCATGTTTAAAGGGGAGGAGTTTGCGCCAAATCATCTGGCACGTTAATGTGTTTTTTAATTAAAACAATACATTATTAAAAATTAAATATAAAATATTAATATTTAATAAAAAAAAATTGCGTACGATTATATTTTTTAACACTAATGAGGACGACCAAGTTGATCATACCGGCCACCGGTTCCGCACCCTTAACTACCATAACTCGTCACGTTCGCGGTTGATTCACCAGGGCGTTTGGGGATTTGAGATCCTGGAAACATCACTATCACCAGATTCTCTAATAAGTTCTTTCATTTTTAAGTAGTCTTGAGTATGCATTGACACGTTGTTGTAACTTAGTTCATGACTCATGCTGAAATAGTTGGGTTGTGTTGATGGGGTTATTGGTGTGCGGCCTGGTCGATTGAATGGTGACATTGGTGTGAATGATTCGTTGGAGAAAGAAAGAGATGGTTGTTGTGGTGTTTGGCAACCCCATGCTTGTTGCATGTCTTGGTGTTGTGATGGTTGAGCGTTTTTGGCTATAGTAGGAGGAAGTGTTGGAGTTATATATTTCATGTTTGTTTTGGCTATGGTAGGATGATGTGTTGGGGGCATATGGATGTTGGATGTTTGATAATAAGCATGTTGTTGGTGGTGGTATACATTATGTTCTTGGTTTTGTGGTTAGGTGTCTGACATGCACTACTTGTGGGTTTAAGTGTTTATTTGTCGATAATTTTCTTGAGTCAGGGGTGGTAAGTAAGTGGTCTGGTAATTTTGTGAGGGGTTAGATGTTGAAGCTTCTTGTGTATAAGTGGTTTGGTGTGGGTCGTATAAATATATATCTTTGGAGAAAAACTCAATTGCAACCGATCTATACTAAGCCATATAATTATTAGTTAGTTTATATTCAGGTGACATCACAACTTCAGTTAAGACTTGTTGACTACAATGTCTCCATTGATGACACTAAACTTTAGCGAAGTCTCTCTAATCGTCAAATGCCTATTACTCATTAATTTTACATTGATGCCATTTGTAATACGGCGAACTGACTTTTTATATTTAAGCAAACAATGTTGCGGTGAGCAAGAGTCGCCACCGACTTTTATTTTATCCAATTTATAGAAAGGCTAAAAGAACAGAAAAAGACCTTTTAAAGAGATTTTGAGTTCGGGGGGTAGATTATACAAAGGGAAGGTTTAAAGCACCCTTTGTATCCATGGGCTCTTAATTGCTTAGCTCACTTTGTTTTCAAAAATGCTTGAAGTGCGGAAAAATGATTTGAATAAGGACTTTAGCTTGTAAAATAAGCGTAGCCTTTTTGAAGGTCTGTTGAAAGAGGAAAATTTGAATTTAAACCAGAGCAAGCAATTAATAGCAACTACCCTAAGTTTTGAAAAAATATTTTCTTTTAGCCTTTCAGGGCTATCCATACCATAGGAGGGCAGGAAGTCATTTTATTGGATTTTGAAGGGTCAACGGAATTATCATTCGCCATAAGACTGACCCTGCCATAAAGAGGGCAGGTAGTCTAAGGGAAGGATATAATAGTCATTTGATCTTTTTAGGCAGCAGGCGAGGATACCTTAGCAATGGGGACAAATCATCATTTACCGAGGCAACATCGAGGTACAAATTTGATGATGAATAAACTGAGGGCAACAATTGCTTTAGGTATTTTCGGAATCGAGGGACTTGACTATTTTCATAAGTGAAGGCAACAGGCAACAGTAATAAGGCAACAGTAATAAGGCAACAAGAGAGGTTACCCTAAAGTGTGTGTGTGCGGCACAATCATGTTGTTAAATTCAGTTATTTATCTTGTAATTAGTTATCCTAATTCAATTCAGGGTTGCACTCCCTAGGGTTACTAACCACATCAAATAATATTAAGGCAAAAATAAAAGGCAGAAAGAATAAAATCCTACGCTATTACAATAAACACTTGCGGTGACGGGGAAATAAAAAAACAGAATAATAATAGAGGCAAAAATAGGTTAATTCATGTGCCTCGAGCCTTCATCGCATCCCTGATCAACCCTGAAAATTATGAGCGAAGAAGAGAAAGGTTAGTGCATTACAGATTCATTGACTATTGGTACAAACCCTATTTTAACCCAAAAAGGCAAATAAAAAATAAAATGATGTTAAACAAACCCTAAAAGGTTAATGAAATTGAAAGTTCGATTAAATACGATAAACCAAAACAAAATCTAATAACTATAGGGTTAAACCTAATATTTTAATTAATAAAATTAAAATTAAAGGAATATAAAGAAAATCAAGTTTTCGATTAAATGATTTAAAAAACATAAAATTTATTATATAACAAAAAAACATTTTTTATAAAAAGAAAGAAAATTTAATAAACTAAAAAAAGGAAGATAAATAAAAAAAATTATTTATGCAATAAAAAATAAAAAAATTTAGAAAAACTTAGCTTGGATCCAGTGTGGGAGGATGCTGAGAGTTCATGGTGAACCTGCGCCCTTGGGTGTGTTGGATCTGAGAAGCTGATCACTAGATGGATGAGCATTGAGGTGTATGGTAGCCCCCCATGAGTGTGGCGCACATGATCAGGAAGCGAGAACTTTGTATAAAAATTAAGAGGGAGCGAGGGATCGAACCCACGCCCTCAGACTTCTCTTGTTCTTTACCAACCCAACCAATTGAATTGCTTGTTATATATACGCGCGTAATAAAGAAAATAGCAAATAATGATGATTACCAAGAAAACACGCGCGATGATTCAAACTGACCATCCACATTGTGCCACGTTTTCATCTTCTTCCCCAGAACCGTCGTTTTAGGTTCTGGGTTTTACCTACGGATGCGATGTGTAGCCATATCCCTGCAAATTACGAATGCCACCAAACATACCCAAAAATATTTCGCAACCACATCACTGTGATCGTCTCAACCTCACGAGCAAGGTGGTACCTGTCATTGGTCCTAATTTTGCCTAGAACAGAAAGCCCTCATTGAAGGTCTCAAACCCTAATAATGGCAGAACACTCAAAACAACGTATAAATGAAATTAAATTTCCAGAATCGGTCACGACATCATTTTAAACACAAATATGCAGCCAAAATCTATTAATTATGCATGAATGATTGAATTTTAATTCAAGTTTAGAGTGTGCAAACCGTGAGTAAATGAAGATGATTCTGAATGCTTTGGACCTTGCTAGCAATTGGAATAGCTTCAATGATGATCCAGAAACGTGTTTGAATGGCCAAAAGTTCTTGAATCAGTGTGCAACCTTGAATTCGACTTCTCACTTTTCTTGCAAATTCAAAGACTCCACTATGACTCTTAGTTGCCGGTTTTTCGTTCCCTAATGCTTTGGATTTCTTTTGTACTTTATAGGAGAAGGATTTAGGTCACTAATGTTGGACCAAATCTCTTTGAATCATGAACTTCAATGTTGGAAAATATGATTGAAAATTTTGTTAAGAAAACTTCCAAATTTAGTCAATTTGATCCAATCTCTTTCCAATTAGCTGGTGCACGAAATTTGATTGAATATGGGAGTAAATGTAGATTAGATTTGATTGGAATTATGAGCCAAATTAAATCTTTGATTTTTCCCTTGATTTATTTGAATTTAATCACTTTTTAAATGAATAAAAATCCATAATAAATCAAATAAATTATGTAAATTCGTGGAAATTGAATTTTGAATCTTGGATATCATGAGGATGAAGATTGGGCCAAAAAAGATTGGACTTCTTTGCAAGAAAATCCAATTTGAACCACTTTTGTTTCACATTTTTCCTCCAAAATTGTCCAACTTTGACGAGGCATATCTCTCTCAATTTTTAAGATATGGAGGAGTTCTAGGACTTTTTGGAAACCTCAAGATGTCCTTTACAAGCCACTTTCGAAGATTTTTTCCATTTGAGGATTTTATCTTGATGATATGGGCTTTGACAAAAAACTGCTTTTGGTTGACTTTCAAAAAGGACCTATAATCTTTTGATCCATATCTCTCAAATGAAGCATTTTTAAACTTGGGATGTGAGAGACAATTTTGTAGGGAATTCAATTTCCTTCAAAATGAGCTTTGGATGATAAATTCTAATGTTCCATGTGAAAGTTATGGCTGGTCAAAGTTCAGTTGACTTTAGGTCAAAAAACCCTAATTTAGAAACTTTAGGTTTTGTTGATTTCTGAACTTTCCTTGATGAATCATGTACATTCACCATTTAGAAAGAAGAAAATGTGTGTTTCGGGTATCCATCTTTCATGTAAAGCGAGTATAAACTTAGCATTAACTAAGTAAAATATGATTTTGCTAACATGTCCGAAATCGGTGAGCTCTAAATAAGGTTGAATTAACATGTCGGGGGCGACATATTCATGAAAACGAGTATGAACATTGGGCTACATATTAAGAGCATAATTTGGCACAACAAAAATATGCGAAGGAAGAAAAAAAACCTGCCCCAATAACACGCGTATTAGAACAGAAATGGATACAACTGATTAAATGGTAAGATTATGTGATATATTTTGTCAGCCCGAACACACTCAGAAACATTGTCCTAATGTTGGAGAAAGCTTTGCATGGAAATTTATTTATTTTTTCAAATATTTGTAACCTTGGTATTTTATACATAACAACTTTTGGTTACAACAAAATTAACACAAGCACCCCTAACACAAATAGCTCATGAACATAAACACGCCTAAAACAACAACACAAATGACAAATAAAAAGACTTAACACCACAACATGTCTAAGAGATTACAACAATCAAAATAATATCATCTCGTGCAAACATCATATCCCTAACATCATTGTCATCTTTAACTCACACCCACATACGTTGCATAACATTATTGTCAACTGCAATTGAGATGTATGAAACAAGCCTCTTGATACTTCTGGTTCTTTCCTCGTCATTAATCTCTTCGTCTAACCACTGGTTCAATTCCTTTTCAAGTTGCTCGAAACTTTGAATGTTCCAAAAACACATTTTCATCGAAGACTTGGTTCTCGAATAACATACATGTCCATTTCTTTTAACAATCATGAAGAAAAGACTATGAGAAGAGCGGTGTGGAGTAAATTGTAGAAGACAACTCTATTTATGCTAAAAAAACATCCAACACATAGTAGCCAAATGAATTGGTGCCTCCACTTAAGTGTTGTACATAGGCGTCAAGCTAATTAGTGCAACCTCTTAAGCAATGCATGCAGTCGCCAATTGGATTGGTCGGACCATATGCAGTCGCAAATTCAATTGTCGACACCTCTTATTTTAAAATGGAAGCGCCAATTCATATGGCAACACCTATTCGTTGCAAATTTTTTATTTGAAAATGAGTTTATAAATTACTAGCCAAATACCTGTGCGGCTGCATGGATAAATTTATTTGATACGATATAAATTGTATTTAAATTTCTATCTAAATTTGAAATTAGCTATTAATTTTAAAATGAACAATGATTGTATAAACTCAATTCTATTAAAATAGCAACAACAAAAAAGACATGTGACATGAAAGAAAAGTGAATATTTAATATTTGTAAATAAGAATTTTATCTTTTAAATTAAGATAATTGTTGATTAAAATAAAATATGTATTATGCTGATTTATTTGATATAGAAGATTTAATAAGATTTATTAAATATTTGAAAATAAAATTTAATATTTAATATGTATTATGCTAATTAAGGTAATTATTTAACCTGTGAAATAGAAGATTTATTTGATATAATATAAAATATATTTATATACACATGTAAATTTGAAAGAAGTTACTTAATTATAAAATGAAAAATAAAATAATTAGAAAAATCTAGTAAAGCGAAATAACCGCCCTCATCCTAGTTCTACGACAAATATTTTGATATTTTGAAATAAAGATTTTGTCTATCATATCAAAGCAAATTGTTTATTAAAATAAAATATAAATTGTACTGATAATAATCCGTGAGATAAAAAATTATTTGGTATAATATAAAATATATTTAGATACACTTGCAAAATTTTAAATAATATACTTTATTGTTAAATGAGCAATAATTATAAAAATTTAATTATATTAAATAATCATTAAAAAAGAAGAAATCCTGATATAAAGAAAAAAATTAATATTTAGAAATAAGAATTCTGTCTTTCAAATAAAGAAAATAGTTATTTAAAATAAAATAGATATCATGTTTGTTAATAGTGATATATGAGATAAGATAAATGGTTAATTTTATTAAAATTAAATAAAAAATTATTAGCATTTTTTAATGATAAATGATAATAAATAGAGAGAAAAAACTAAAACGAAATTGAAAAAGTATAGGAAAAAGAAAAGAGATTTGAAATTTGAAAATTTAATCAATAGTGAGAATGAGTGAATGTAATATTTAATTGTGATTTAATTGGTGAACGTTGAAAAATGAATTTCAATATCAATCTTAAAAAAAATTAGATATATAATAGATTGTTGAAATTAGACATATAAATATTGTAATAGGAGATTGGAATAAAATAAATAAACACTGATTAATTTCTTAAATATCATTTTGTAAGTTAAATAATTTATAATTTAGAAAGTTAATCCAATTAATTTTTAGTAGATGATAAATAAATATATAAATAGTAAATAGTAGAGGCCAGAAAGATGGTTATTGTAATTTGTAGGAATAAAATTAAAAAAATATGGTTATTTTAAAAAAATTCTAGAAAAATTAATAAGAAAAAATAAAATAATTAGAAAAATCTAGTAAGGCGAAATAACCGCCCTCATCCTAGTTCTGCGACAAGTTTGTTACAGAAACTAAAGATTCTTCTGCAACTGAAAAAACGACCGCAAAGTATATTATTCGAACTTCAAATGGCCATTCTTCTTCTTCATCAACTCCATCGCCTAACCCTAGCCCTAAACCTCAACAACAATGCTCCGCCAATCTCAACCCTCTTCGCCGTCATCTCCCTCCTCCTCGCTCCTCTCCCTCTCCTTCAACCAAGACCACACCTGCTTCTCCGCCTCAACGAAAACCGGATTTCGTGTTTTCAGCTGCGACCCCCTCCGTCAGCTTTTCCGACGAGTATTCCCCGGTGACGGTTTCAGCCACGTCGAGATGCTTAACCAGACTAACATACTGGCTCTAGTCGGCACCGGGTCCCACTCTCAGTTCCCTCGTAATAGCGTCGTAATCTGGGATGACTACCGCTGTGAGTCCGTCGGGACTTTATCCTTTCAAGGTTCCATTCGTGGCGTCCGTCTCCGGCAGGATAGGATTGTAGTGGTATTGGAGTTTATGGTTTTTGTTTACAGTTTTGGAGACTTGAAGGTTCTTTGTCAGTTTGGAACGTGTGAGAACCCTAAGGGGTTATGCGTTGTTTCGCAGCTGAAAGAGTCGATGGTGCTGGCGTGTCCGGGATTGCAGAGAGGTCATGTGCGTGTGGAACATTTTCCGAAGAACAAAATCAATTACATTCGGGCTCATGATTCGAGATTAGCTTGTTTGGGTCTCACGATTGATGGAAGGTTTCTAGCCACTGCTAGTACTAAGGGCACACTCATTCGCGTGTTTGATACGAGGAATGGTGCTCTGCTTCAGGAAGTATGTTCTGTTCCTAATAGTGTATTGTTTAGTTTTTTTTGCGTTTATATTTGATTCATGACCAATTACTTGACAGCTAAGAAATCGATTCAAAAGCTAACTGGGTCTTAGGTTCAAAATATGTGAAGTGATTTAAATTTCAGACTGTTTTGTAGTTTCATATGGGAATCAATATGCGCGTCTGTCATTAAGTTTACCATTTTGAGATTCATTAGTTTATATAATTAATGGCAATGTAATAAAAGCCGAACTGGACATTTCAACCGATTGAACTTTGGACTGGTACTATCATCAGTGATCAGTAATCCTTTGAGCCGTCCGGTTGCCACTTTGTCCCATTTAAAGCAGTTGAAACATGACTCGAGGTCTCGCGGTTTCAATTTTAATGTTTTTTAGTGCATAGAACTAACTGGATATGTTGTGTAGGTTCTATTATGTTATAGTATTCTTCAGTATCTACAGCCAAAATCCATAATTATATGGAATAGAATTATGCTCATTTATTTAAGAGTTTTATTTATTAGCTATAGATGTATGAAAATTCTTGTATAATTTTTATATTTTTGCAACTGAGATGCAAATTTCTTGGAACTAAACTTAGGTAAGAAGGGGTGCAATTTCAGCAGAGATCTATAGTTTGGCATTCTCTTCTACTGCTCAGTGGTTGGCAGTCTCGAGTGACAAGGGTACCGTTCATGTCTTCTGCCTTAAGGTTGATATCACCAATAGTGATCATAAAATGTCACAATGTTCAACAAACTCCAATGCTTCTACTACATCATCAAGCTCATATCTCTCATTCATTAAATTTAAAAGTAAGTTCTCTATTATCTCTAAACTTGAATGTGTTTTCTTTTGTTATTATTTATTGTATGAACATGCTGAATTAGAAGGGGTAAATTTTCACTAAAATTATTAAGTTGTAATAATAGACACAGATATTAAATTAATAGGGCATTGATCTAGCTCCGTGCTTCTCAAGTTACCCTAACAAAACTCAATCCCATTTATTCCAAAATGGGTTTCAAGTTCAAGTGGCTGTTCTTTTCCAATCTAACTCTGTTTCCTTTCCTGTATCACTTGGTGTTAAAAACAGTTGACCCAACTTCAAGGATATGTTTGGATAACTTAAAATAAATGGAGCCAAATGGAATAGAGCGGAGTGGAATGAAACAGAGCAGAACGATGATAAGCATAGGAATGAAATGTAATTGGTACTACTCTATTTGGTTCCGCTCCATCCAATTTTAACTAATCCAAACAATGGGATTTAATTCTATTCCATCCCATTTCATCAGTAAAAACAAAGCCCAACTGAGGTCAAAGCGTACTTTGAATTTCTATCCTCAAAATTACTGCTTATTGCATTATATTTGTCTAGTTTGGCTGTATAACACAACCTACTTTCCTGTAATTGAATGCAAAGCAGCCACCTATGTATCCTATTATTTTACTTTTCCTATGTATTTAAGTTTCTCCTTAGTTTCTTAGTTTAATTGTTCCAGATTCTATGTTGAAGATCTATGAATTATTTATGGCTTCAGTTTAACATAAGT
Source organism: Vicia villosa (assembly GCF_029867415.1). Lineage (NCBI taxonomy): Eukaryota > Viridiplantae > Streptophyta > Magnoliopsida > Fabales > Fabaceae > Vicia > Vicia villosa. The sequence goes on from NC_081180.1 coordinate 115,379,153, forward strand.
GTATTTATTTAATTTAGCTGTCACAAAGTGAAAAATTCATGATTCCTTTTGCCCTTGTTAATCCTGTGTTGATTTTCTCTAACAGGAGTCTTGCCAAAGTATTTCAATTCAGAGTGGTCAGTTGCTCAGTTTCGCCTGCAAGAAGGCTGTCGTTACACTGTTGCATTTGGGGACCCAAATAATACACTCACAATTCTTGGCATGGATGGAAGGTAATATTTGAGAAAATGTAATTTTCTGCTGAGTGTCAATTTTTATTTTATTCATCTTAGTTGCTTGTGATATAATGCTTGCTACTACCAAGTGATTGTTCATGTTAATGACCTGGAGTTGATTGTTCTCTGCAGCTTCTATCGATGTGAGATCTACCCGATGCTTGATGGACAAATAACTGATCAACTTGAATCTTCTAACTTTCTTAAACCAGAACTAGCCTCATGAGACGCTTCGATTCTTTACTAAGATTTTGAGTAGGAACATTATTTTATAGATGTAGGCAGAAATAACATTGTTGTTTAGTCCATTATCAAAATTAGAGGCTCAAGCACCTTGTTAAAAGATGGAAAGAATAGCTCACTGAGTGAGGATTAAACATTCATGGATTGAGAGTTTTAATGACTCTTTAGCCCTCAAAAAATGAGTGAGCGCCTATCAGAAGTAGCAGTTTTGGTGAAGTTTTTCAAAAAGGTGAACATTAAACAGTTGTAAATTCAAATTTTGGTTTTCAATTTGATACTTAAGGAGATACTCTTTTCTGTCTTATTTTTTCTATCAAACTAGGTGACACTTTTTTCACATTTTTCTTTCTCTATTTTTATTTCTCTTTGTCTATATACCTTAGTCTCACCTCCACACCACCTGGAATGAATTATTTGTTCACTTGCATTTTTCTTACTCCACTTCTCTCTATTCTCTTTTCTCACTGCATTCCTTATTTAATGATTTGAAAGTGATGCAAATAATATTTCTTTTAAAAAATTTAGATACAATTTCTTACGTGTGGATTATACTATTTTTCAATAAAAAAATGACAAGTGTGTAATTTCATGTAAATTGTTACAATGAGTTATTGTGTTGGTTGTTTTTATTTTGTAATTTTACTTGTTACTAATTTGTAATTAGTTAGTGTTTTGGGTTAATTTTTATATATATATATATATATATATATATATATATATATATATATATATATATATATATATATATATATATATATATATATATATATATATATATATATATATATATATATATATATATATATTCTTGAGCCCACCTTGAATATGTGGGCCAATGTGTTTAAATGGGCCCGACCCGATTGCTTAATGAGCAACATAAATTGAGCCCGGTCCATTTTTCAAAGGTTTGTGCGATTTGATGGATCAACCCGGTCCATTTTTCAAAGGTCTGTGCGATTTGATGGATCAGCCCGGCCCGTATTTCAATGTTATAGTTTTAATTTTATAAAAAGGATGTAATGAATAAATGCAACACAACATAAGTAGAGAGTCATCATAAACGTACATGAGTGGTGTTTAAAATATTTATCCATAAATATATATGAATACCACAAAATCATCCATGTAAAAGTTCAAAGTAGCTTAATATTATCACCAATACTTATCAAATTTTCTCTCCATCTCACAATCATTTCCTTGACAACATCATCTTGAAAATATATCTTCATCCTCTTTAACTTTTCTTTATCACTTGAAAACACATTGATGGGCCAGCCCGAAGCCAACTTGGCCCGACCCGGCCTAGCCCATAAAATATATAGGCCCGGTGGGCTGGCCCCAAAAGACAAGGTCGTGTTTTTTTAAGGTATTTTGCGGCCCGGCCCGCGCTAAATTGTTGGGCTTATAGGCCAAGCCCATTTTAATAACTCTAGATAAAAATAAGGAATAATAATCTATAATAACCAATGACACTTATTCAACTTTTCTTATTATTAAACTTATCTAAAAATTTTCTATTTATAATAAAGACCAAATCTTATTAAATATACCAACAAATTCCTTCCCTTAAACAGAAATGCTCATTGAGTATACAGTTTAATTTTCAAGTAGTTGTACTCCTAGTAGCCTCCTAAGCTTCACAAACTGATCCAATTTCAATGGTTTTTTCATAATGTCTACAATTTGTTTTTGTGTTCCACAGAAAACTAACTTTACCACTCCTTGATTTGAAAGATCACGTAAATAATGATATCTGACATCCATGTTTAGTCCTCTGATGCATTACGAGATTTTTAGAGAGCTTGATTGATGAACTGTTGACACAAAGAATATCAATACATTCATAATTTCCATCTCTAATTTGTTCGAGAACCCCTATCATCCAAACACAGTGACAAACACATGAGGTTACCGCCACATATTCTGCTTCAGTAGAGTATAATATAACGATGACTTGCTTCTTCGAACTCCAATAAACTGCTGCCTTACTTAGTAGAAACACATACTCTGAAATACTCTTTATGTCGTCTACATCCCTTGCATAATCACTGTTAGTATATGCCGAAATATTCAATGTGTTAGACGACGAGTATAAAATGCACCAATTAAAATTCTGGTTTTTGAAAAGTACTGCGAGCAGAAGATATCCCTATAGATCGAACAAGTTGTCTATACGAACCAAACTATTGGAAGTCGGATATGCAATAAACGTATGGAATCATTTAATATAATAAGATGATTTACTTTACTCGAAATCAAGTGTCAATCAATTATCCGTTTAAACAAAGTTACGACAATGCTATTTCCAAAACTAACAAGTGAAAAATAATAGGCTACACAATTTATCGAACACTTGGTGTGCGAATAAGTTTTCAGAATTTTTCGATTAAGTTGTGTTGATACTAAAGCCACTTATAATCAAAGTGATTACAAGTTGATCAATACACTTCCTTAACAAAAACAGTTGTAAAAAAATTCTTACGATTCAATCGTTTAAATAATGCTACTCGATAAATTGTGTAATTGAATTAAAGCAAGTAAAGAGATAATAGAGGGAGAGAGAGAGACACGATGATTTGTTTAGGCAGTTCCCCACATCGTCCTCGCATGTGGGTACGTCTGCCCTAAATTCCAAATATTGTAATTAGGAAAGTTTCTTACTATGCAAAAAGTTGATTACAAGAGAAATGTTCCAAGAGCAACCCACAAACACAATCGTTTAATGTTGATTCAACCCATTATCCTCTTTTGATCTTGAGCAAGACCAAGACACAACAACTACCAATTGACTATTCGACTATTGCTTCTCCTTTGAGTTCTTTATCTCTAAAGATTTCACCACGATCAATTGTACTTGTTGCAACACAAGACTCCCAATTTAACCTGTCGTTCTAGTGCTACTCCTTTGCGTGATTTATCTCCAAAGCTTCCAGTAGGTTGCGATTCCTTCTTGGACCATCTTGTACGAAAACCCCCAAATGTACCAAAGATCTTGGAGGACAAATCCGCGGTTTTTCCGAATGAAGTCTCATTGATTATTAACCCCAATCTTAGATTACAACCAACCTAAATTGAGTCTTATCAACTAAGTCTAGATGGCACCCCAGCAAAAGATGATTATGTGTGATTTGCTAGTGTGTATGCATAGGTTTAAGTTTGAAGATGAAGATCAATTAAGAAAATTAGTTATGGTTTCATCAAGTTAAAATGATGCATGAATGATGTATTTATAGTTGTGGAAGTTTGGTGGCAGAAGAAGGAAATTTGAAATTAGAAAAATTAAAGAAAATGAATCAAAAAATAGTATGTGTTGGCCTGTTCGATGCATGTACTGGCCTGAAAAGGTCTATGTGCCGGCCTAAACAAAAAAAAGCTACATCCTTATTTGAGCATTTACATGTGCCGACCTGTTTGACGTATGTGCCGATACATAAAAGAATTTCTTTCAGTATGTGCCGACCTGTAATATGCATGTGTCGATCCAAATGAAACAGATGCTACAGACTTTATTATTGAGTTATATGTGGCGACCTGAGGAGTGGATGTGTCGACACATGAAACTGAAGTTTCACTATGTGTCGACCTGAAGGCGCTTATGTGTCGACCTAACCTTGACAGAAGCTACAGGCTTCAATATTGAGTTACATGTGCTGATCTGAAAAGTGTATGTGCCAGCACATGCAATGAAATTTTGTGTAGAAAACTGTTTTTCATGATTTTTGGTCAGTTTCAAAGTCGTTTTTTTATGATTCCTAAGACCTATAATGCAAGGGGTGCCACACAAACTCAGAGATACCATCTAACATACAAATATGCTAAGTTTTCCTATAGTTTTGTCATCATGCAAAACATCTAATGGTAAGGTTGCACTCACACAATGCAATCCTTCTTCTATAAAATAAGTCAAAATCCAAAGCACCTCTTAAGTACCTTAAGGCTCTTTTAGCAATTTGCATGTGTTCCTCCTTTGGATTAGCCATGTAACGTTAAATCAAACACACTACATACATCATATCCGGGTGTAGCTGTAAGATACATTAAACTACCTACTAATTTATTGTGCAAATTTGACTCAACATTTTCTCCACCTTCTCTTGACAACACAGTTCCAGAAACTGTTGAATTTTTGACACAGTTACAATTCCACATATTGAATATTTCCAAAACTTCTCTTGCATATTTCTTTTGGAATAAGTGAATTCCATTTGCATCTTGCCAAGGTCTGTTATCTCGAAGTCTTTCATCATGGATTGCTTAAATATTGCACAAAGTTCTTCATTATTCCCAGTATATATCAAGTCATCAACATAAATACTTACCATGATTATTTTCTCTCTCTTCTCTTAATGCGTAAAGTATGGTCATGTTTACTCTTTGTAAATTCTCGCTAAGTAACTATTGATTCTGATAAACCAAGTTCATGGCACCTGCTATAGACCATATAAGGCTTTATTCAGCCTATATACCTTTTATTCTTCTATGTGTTTAATGAAGCCCTCGGGTTGATCCACATATACCTCTTCCTTCAATTCTCCACATAAGAAGGCATTTTTCACATCCAACTGGTACACACTCCATCCTTTTTGTGCTGCCACAACCAATAAAATTCGAATTATGTCCTTTCGCGCAACGTGAGCATATACTTCATTATAGTCTACCCCTTCTGTCTATGTATACCCTTTTGAAACAAGTCGGGCTTTGTACTTATCAACCTTTCCTTCTTCATTCAATTTGGTTTTGTAAATCCATTTCACTCCAATTTTCTTAGCTTGTGTTGGTATATTCACTAACTCCCTTGTTTTATTTTTCTCGATGGCATCTATTTCACGTTTCATGGCTTATATTCATTTTACATCATTCATAGCTTCCTTATAATTTGTGGGATCGTCATTTGACATGAATAAAACCATTATGACCGCTCTTTCTTCTTCAGAGAGACCATAATCATTTTCATAATATTCCAGCCTACTATGTGCTCTTCTCTCTCTCTTATTGGTTGTTTCTTACGTTGTTGCTCTTCATGTTGTCGTTCCTCATTTTGTAATGCATGCTCATGGTTTCCAGCATTACTCACGCTTGTTTCTATATTTGAATCTTCATAAAAATCCTCTATATATGAATTTACGTTCCAATTTCATTTTTCTCCTTATTGAAATATGACATCCTTACTTACTATGATTTTATTTAATATTGGATCATACAACCGGTAAGTCTTTAATTCGTCATTCAATCCAATTAAGATACATTTACGACTTCTATTATCAATTTTAGTTCTCTTCTGCTCAGGTATATGTACGTCTGCATTGGATCCAAAAACCTTAAAATAGTCAACTCTAGGTTTCACTCCACTCCATATCTTTCTTCTGGTACCATTTCCTTTATTGCTTTGGTAAGGCTTTTGTTAATCAAATGATTTGTCCACTTCACAGCTTCTGCCCATAAGGTCTTTGGCATCTCTTTTTCAGTAAGTAAGCAGCTCGCCATATTCATAATTGTTCAATTTCTTCGCTCGGCTACCCCATTTTGCTGTGGTGTGAAAGCAGCTGATAATTGATGTTTAATTCCTTTCTCTTGGAAGAACTGATTGAACTTGTTTGAGGGGAATTCTCCTCCCCGGTTTGTTCGTAAATAACATATATGTTTCTGAGCTTTTTTCTCAACCAGATTCTTAAAGCATATGAATATCTCAAATGTTCCACCTCTTTCCACAAGAAAATAAATCCAAGTTTTTCAAGAGTAGTCATCTATAATCACTAGCAAATATATTTTACCCCTATGAGATATTGAAGTGATTGGACCATATAGATATGCATGCACCAATTCAAGTTTTTCCGATGCTCTCCAATTACTTTTCTTTGGTATTTTGTCTCGGTGTTGCTTGCCAATATTACACACTTCACAAACCCCCACAGTTTCATTGAATTTTGGTAGACCCATCATCATTTGTTTCTTCTGTATAGCAATAATGAACTTATGATTTACATGCCTGTACCTTCTATGCCATATATTCTCCAAGTTTTTCTCTTCAACCTTTAAGCATTTTCGTGGAAACAGTTTTAATGTAGCATGAATCACAAACATCTACTTCATAGTCATGTTGTCTACAATTTTCCCTCTTTGAGGATGATAAATTTTGTATACATCTTCTTTTATTATTATTACTAGGCGTCTTTCTTGAAGTTGGCCTATACTTAACAAATTATTGGTTAATTAAGGTATACAGTAAACACCACTCACAGTTAGAATGATTCCATCCATTTCAACCCTAACACTTCCTTTTTTCGATACAGACATTATTGAGTTGTTTCCCAATCTAACAATACAGCTAGAATTTTCATCTAGTTTTACAAACCACTTTTTATTTCCTGTCATGTGAATTGAGAAACCAGAATCAAGAAACCATATCCTTATGTCTTTAATATCTTGATTTTCAGCATGAGCCATTAGGATTAACTCATTTTCCTCGTCAAACGCATCATAGTTTGCTTCTTTTTCTAGATTTGGACATTCAAATTGGTAGTGTCCTTGTTTTTGACACCGATAACATATAATAGCATTCATATTTACAAATGGTTTTGCTCTTCCCCGTTCTCTAACATAGCTGCTACCTCCTCTTTAAAAATTACTTCTTCCTCTCCCACGTCCATAAAGCGTCCCATGCTCAACTTAAAGAACTTGTTCTTCACTTCGTTTATTTCTTACCTTTTGCTCATGAACAAGTAGTGAAGTTTGCAACTCATCCACATTTAAGAGATCAATGTCCTTAGACTTTTCAATTGAGCATACAACAAAGTTGAAGTTTTCTGTCAAAGATCTAAGTATCTTCTCAACATTTTTCACATCGTTCATATTCTCTCCGCAATTACTCATGTCATTTGTTGTTTCCATTACTCTTCCAAAATAATCATTCACTGATTCACCTGTCTTCATCTCTAAGGTTTCGAATATCCATCGAAGCTTCTGCAACTGCGCACATTTTACCCTAGTTCTTCCCTTGTACTTGGCTTTTATGGATTTCCACAGTTGTTTAGCTGTTTCTTTCTGGGTAATAGTTTTTAAGATGGATTTGTCAATGACCTGAAATAGGTATTTCTTTGTTTCAGATCTTGGAGTTTTTCTTCATCTAATGCCTTTTGTAGTGTTGCAGTTATCTCTTTATTCTCCTTTGGTTACTTTATTCCAGATTCAAAACACTCTAATACTCCTTTGATCGAAGTAGATTCTCCATGATCCAACTCCAATGATCATAGTCTCCATCAAACTCGGGCACACTTGATGCGATGAAATTGCTTGATTCAGCAATTTCACGTCTTTCAATGACTCTAGTGTTTTTTCTCTCAAACACTTTTGCTTACTCTTTTTCTATACCCTAATGATCTTTATTGAGATCCCGATTTTAACAATCATGCCTATATCCCATAACCTCTCACTAAGAAAGCATATATAATTAGAATAACCCAAAATACATCGAATGTCACCTTCTATGTTGTCTTTCTGAAGACAAAATACATCTCACATAGTCCTTATGTCTCCCAAGCCAAACTTAAAATACACATTAACCATAAAGAAAACACCCTTAGAGGTCTCCATTCTAAATAAAACCCCAAAAACCCTAAACTTGGAAATGAAAACAAAAATCTACCTTTCAAACTACATCAGATGAAGACATGACCACCATTGTTTTCTATATAAGGACTAAAGTTCCAATCACAAAAAAGAATTACTCCACTAGGAGTGAACAAGAGAATCTGAGACCTCACTTAAGCTAGGTCTCCTAAATTTCCGCAAAATCTAATGATTTAGATAAAAATGAGTTCCCTCACCATATTTTTCTTGATCCTACCACCCATACCTCTCGTATTAAAAGAACAAATCAACATCAATCTCGACCCCCTAAACAACTGCTCAAACTTCTTCCTCCAATCTCTTCTTTTTGGATCTGGATCCTCTCCAACTTCTTTTCTCATGCTATCCATTTTGCTTTGATCTAATGATGGAGAAAAATAGATAAAAAAAATCTATATTATAAAATAGATAAGATTGAATCCAAGGGCTATAAATTGCACATGAGAGAAGGCAGTATAAGATATACAGGAGAGGATCCATTTCCCTTCTTTTTAAAGAAATTAACTTCAACATTTCCACTAGATCACTTGAGTCAACAAAGAGAAAGAAGAGTAGTAGCACCTTCCAAACATATAAAGAAAATCAAATGACTAGTTATTTTATATAAATTTCAAATAATGCATTTAGCATCATTTAAGAATAGTGGCGTATACTTTTGAAAGTTCGAGTTAAGATCAATTAATATTTTAACAAGATTGTCAACCTTGGTCCAAGATCATTAGTTGCATTGAACTACCGGCCTTTTATTATTTAACATATCTCCTCTCACGTCAGCTCTTACGTATGCTTATATAAACCATCTAAGCTCTACCTATATATAGCTTTTATTTCCATTAGAGATTACACTACAAAATACCATAGTTAAGAGCTATATACAATTAACATTACCCTTTGCAATTACCACAGCACACATCTTGTGATTCTGATAAATCATGTCAACAATCAAAGTGCACGGAAGCCCCTTCTCAACAGCAACCATGCGGGTTACAGCAACTCTTTATGAAAAACAGCTTGAGTTTGAGTTTGTTTACCTTAACCTCAAGATTGGTGAACACAAAAAGGAACCCTTCATATTACTCAATGTAAGCAATAGCACAAAACATCATTCTCCTAGCTTCTTTACTTTAACTATATGAACTGCCATATGATATCTATCTAACTAATTAAATTTTTATATGATGCAGCCATTTGGTCAAGTTCCAGCTTTTGAACACGGAGATTTAAAGCTCTTCGGTAAGATTTATATAATAGATGTCTGATATTTGACACTGACACAATATTAACACTAGCACGTAGAATTTCTAGACATGTCGTAAAGACAATATTCTCATTTTCTAGAATTAATATTGCCGTAGACAAGGTAGTGTCAGTGTTGTGTCTAACAGTTTGGTGTTAGTGTGAGTATCAGTGTCGTGTCTAACAGTTTACACATATTTCAAATGCAGAATCAAGGGCCATAACACAATATATTGAACAAGAGTACGCCGAAAAAGGGACAAAGCTAACAATCACTGACTCGAAGAAGAAGGCACTAGCCGGAGTATGGTGGGAAGTGGAGAGCCAACACTACGACCAAGTAGCAACAAAACTTGTTACAGAATTAGGGATAAAGCCATTATTTGGAAAAGCTACGGATCCAAAAGTTGTGGAAGAGAATGAAGGAAAACTGGATAGTATTCTTGATGTATATGAGAAGAGATTGTCAGAGTCAAAATACTTGGGAGGTGAGTGTTTCACATTGGTGGATCTGCATCATTTACCTTCTCTTCATTACTTGATGAAGTCACAGTGCAAGAACTTGTATGAATCAAGGCCTCATGTCAGTGCTTGGGTGGCTGATGTTACTGCAAGACCAGCTTGGGCTAAAGTTGTTGCCATGATCCCAAAATAATCAATTTCTGGATATTTATTTTCTTGTGTTTGTTTGCTATTGTCAATTTTCAAGTGTGCCGTAAGGGCAATAATCAGTTTATGCAATACATACATGAAAAATGTTTAAAATCAAAAGGTGGTTTAAGTTAAAAATATTGCGCCTCCGGGGAATCGAACCCCGGTCAGTACCGTGGGAGGGTACTATGATACCACTACACCAGAAGCGCTGTTGATGACGTTCCAGTAGCTTGTTGTTAGTAATACTGCTATACGTATTCTAACCATTAATACTTTCATCTCATATTTAAAAGAGAATTGCTATTTATACACCAAAATCAAACACCAGCTGATACACCGTATAAAAATACACAATGTTATGTGTTGGTTTTGGTCAGAAAAAGACGAAAAAATAATTATTAAATATTCTAAAAAAATAAAATAGTATAATTTTACGGTGTAAGTGTCACATTTGTATGTAAGCATAGCGTTTCTCTATTTAAAAATAATCCAAAATAACATTATGTAGTTTGAGAATTAAAATAAAGTTATTTGTTACAGTAATATAAAAGAAGTGTCTGTATATTTTTATCGCCAAAAAGATTTTTCAATATGAAGGAAATTAATTAATAATACCATATGAAACATGATAGAAACTTTTGAGAATAACTATTAATAAAGTTGCTTTGTGTTCACATATCAAAAAATGTTACTGTGTGTTTATTTACATTTTCTTAATCTTAAACATATTATAAAATAAATCAATACAAAATTTTAAATATTCATTTTTATCGGTGTTCAAATCTGATTTAAATTAACATCAAAAAATTGATTAAAAAATAAATATTTGAATTTGTTAGACTAAAAAGCCAATAGATATCATTGACTTGACTTCAAAATATTTACAATATCTCTATTAGGGTTAGCATTCAGCCCATTCTTATTCACCGAGTTAGAAGCAAACCTAGCTAACTCATGCGCCTAGGGATGGCAGACAGATCCAAACGCGCGGGATTCATCTGCACCCGAACTCGAGTCAACGGGTTAAAATCTGTGTTGATTGGGTTTGGATTCGGGTTCGGGTGTCATCCGATATTTCAAGTTTGGATAGTGTGAAATCCGCACCCGAAACCACGCTCTTCTTAGATATGAAATTACATAAGTGTCCCTAAATATATATAAGTTGTAAGAAAATTGATGGAAAATTTCAATGTTGTTGTATTTTATGTGTTTTGTTGCGAGTTCGGGTGAAAAAACCTGAACCAAACGGGTGTGGGCGTGAGTGTTATTTTGCCACCCGAATATATAGTCTTTGGGTTTGGGTTCGGGATCGGATGGTGATTTCGGATGTGGGTTTGGATAGTGTGAAACCCGCACCCGACCCTATCCGTTGCCATCCCTACATGCATCGCTTCATTATTGTCTCTTTGAGTGTGAGAGAATCTAACCATTTTAAACTTTCTAAGCAACTTGTTCACTGTTTTGCATGTCATTCCGACGTTTTTTCTAGGGATCTCAATATCTCCTCATTCATAATCTAAATTTTTTGAAACCACAAGTTATCGACATCTCTAAAGCAGCTTTCATTGACATCGTTTCGGCAAAAATCATATTGTTATCCCCATCCATACGACAAGAGATAATCGTTACGGTTTCGTCATTTTTTGTTCCTCAAAATGATCCCCAAATACCAAACTCCTTCCTTCAGTAAGCTGGCATCGAAATTGCTTTTAATCCAACCCTTCACATGAGGAATCCATCTACAATTTGGGTAACAATTTTGCTTTGTTGATTTATCCACTACAAGAAGAAGGATATTTTGCTAGGGGTTAAATCCATCACAAGTGCAAAAACCCCTCATAAAACAAATATTTTCGAGGGGTAACTCACTTGGTAATACAGGTCATCGCAATTTTTTTTTGCCAAGGGCTTACCGCCTCGCTAATTTTCCACAAGCTTAACCCCTCACAAAACCCTGACCCTCTTTTTCATATCACAGACACGCATGTGTAGGTGCAGACTAAGTGCTGCATTGTGATGTAGTATGCCAGTAATTTGTCAGGGGTTAAAAAGAAGAAGAAGAAGAAGAAGAAGAAGAAGAAGAAGAAAAATGTACCTTAAAATCTTAAATGGATGAACAAAATGAAGGAAAGTGTACCTTAAATGGATGAACAAAATGAAGGAAAATTGAAGCTCCTTTATTGTGAAATTTGACATCTTTAGATGATTAAAATGGGTTATGAAACAAAGAAAATGAATAATAAAAAGTGTGATTAGGTTAATCTAAATTGAAAAAAAATTAAAATTTATTTAAAAAGTGGTACTTTCTTTAAAATTGATAACTGTACGTAGCGTTGTTGAAGATTTGAGGGATGAAGAAATTAAAAATGGGTTTCGGTAAGTGAAGAAATAGGGAAATTTGGGAAAAGAAGTGGGGAAAATGAGGGAAGGGAAGAAATAAGCGTGTATAGGAAGTATGGCAGATAGGAATATTTATTTGTGCATTTGCAATGTGACACCTCTAGCAAACCAACAATCATAATTGGTTAGGGGTTACCCCTCGCAAATGATTGACAACAACAAACGAGTCATAATCACTCAGTGTTGATTTGATCCAATAGTCAAACGTTGTGATGGGGTCCCCTCGCAAGCTGAACGCTAATAATTTTTCAGGGGCTCTCCCTTGCAAATGCATACTTTTGACTAACCATTGAAAAAGTTATGGCTACATTTCTTTTTTCGTTGGGTGATTCCTCACAATAATCAATTTCAAAAATATAAAATTCCCTCCATAATAATTTCGAGGGGCAACCCCTGGCAATGTAATATTTTAACTTTTTTTCTGTCTTGCGAGGGGTTTAGCAAAAGCAACATATTAATTTAGTGAGAGGCTTAACCCCTAGCATATTCCTATGGCAAAACAAGGTTTTTCTTGTTGTGATCTTTCAATTGTCACTCTTTTTATCGACGTAGCTAACCTTTTTCACTTGCTTAGGCCGAGTCTGGTTGTTATTAGAGGAATTTGTTACCTTTTGATGATCTTCAAAATCATAAAGTTAATCTTTGAGTTTTGGTGAAGCCTTTGTTATGATATTACTTTGAATGTTGCTAATTTGATTATTTTTCTTCTTTTTTAAATTGAAATAATCGTGACTTTCATTTTGCATCTGGGGGATAAGGGTTTGTTGTCTAGGAGTTACTTTACTTTTCCAGACTATTTCCCACAGCTTCTTGTCTTTATTTCTGCCAGACATCTCCATGTTAGTGTTTTTCTTCTAGTCCTTAATATAGTAGTAACCAAATTTAACAATATAGTTTCCATTATTGTTATCCCTTTAGCTAATAAAATCTTTTTCATGCTTTATGAAGTGGAATATTAGTAGGGATGACAGGTAGACCCAAATCTGTGGGGCCCGCCCACACCTAAACCCGAGTCAACAGGTGAAAACCTGAGTTGACTGAGTTCGGGTTCATGTGCTACCCGATATTTCGGGTGCGAGTTTGGGTAGTGTGAAACTCGTGCCCGAAACCCGAACCCACACCCGCTTAGAAATTAAATTACATAAGTACTCCTAAGTTGTACTTTGATTGTAGACTTTAATTTTAACTGTAATGTTAAGATGTTGAAGACCTTAATTTTAATTGTAATTTTACCAAACTTAAGTGAAAAAAATATTTATAAAAATAAGTAAATTTAAATTTCTATATCGAATAAAATTAACATTATTAAAATAAAAGATTATATGTAAACCAGTTAAAGAATAAATTAATATTTCAAATAAAGAAATTTAAAAAATTATATATATATTGATTAAATATTAAATTTGTAAGGACTATTATAGTTTTAAAAGTGAAATTAGAAGAAAATTTATATATTAAATAAAATAAACATGATTATTGATGGAAAATTTTAATATTGTTGTTGTATTTTATGTGTTTTGCGGTGGGTTATGGTTTGAGTGGATAAACTCGAACCCAACGGGTGTGGACGTGGGTATTATTAGCATCTGACCTAAAATATGTTGCTAGAACTGGTTTTAGTTTCATCAACCATTGACTTCTAACTGCTTTTGTTGATAGATGGTACTCAGAGACATCATCTTTTCATATTCCCATTAGTGATATGAGCATCATTTAGAACAAATTATGATGGCCACATAAAAGCGCCATTTGACTTCCATTGTTACTCATTTTGGTAAAGATGTTATGGCTGATTATCACAGTCAATGTTTATTGAGGATCTATTTCTCGTACTTGGTTGGTACAACCATTTTATGCATAAAAGTCCAACATATGTTGATGTTGTATATGTTTGATAATTTATAAACCTTGATAGGATTCATGAGTATAACTGGGGAGCTTAATGTTTTGTTTACTTGTATTCAAAGTAGGATGATTCAAGTAAGTTCAAGATAAAACAAAATGAAGGAAACAACAATCTTCCACAGATAATATGCATGTCGCTTATTATTTTTGTATTAAGTATAAATAATTCTTATTTAATTATTAACATTTTCAAGAAGGCGCCTATTGGATTTCAAGTGTGAAAGTTGTACTAAAGTCCCACATCGACTAAGGGTGTGTTTGGTTTGAGGTAAATGGAGGGGAGGGGAGGGGAGGGGAGGGGAGGGAATGTTTATAATAAATTGTGTTTGGTTCAATTCTTAGGAGGGGAGAGGAGGGGAGGGGAGGGGAGCAAAATCCCTCCAAATCACACTTTTTGCGTTCCCCCGAATCGGGGGGATTCGGAGGGGAGGGGAGGGAATGTGACTGCTGATATTTAATAAATTAATATATTTACTAAAATACCCTCAATTTTTTTATTATTTCAAAATTATTATTTTCTTTCGTGTGCTTCTTTTATTTTTGTGATTTTTCTCTATTGCTTATATCAATTTATTATAATTATTTTTTACCTTAAAATTATTATTTTTATTTAATAAAAATTATAATCACTATAATTTTTAATTTTTTATTATAATTTTAATTTTGATGTTTATTTATATCAATTTTTTTCTAATTTTATTATATATTCTATTATATATATTTTATATAAAATTTTAAACCATTCATTTATTTTGTTTATTATATATATATATATATATATATATATATATATATATATATGTTATTTTATGTATTCAAAAGTTGTTATCAACAGATAGATAATTTTGTGCCGAAAATTATAATACGTATCAAGTGTATTCAATTTTTTTAACGGTACGTGGTAAGTTATAAATTTTTAATCACTCAATATTATAAATATTATTTCCAAAAAATTATTTATGAAATTTTCACTTTTGAATATTATATTAGTTATATAAAATCATAAGGATAAAAATATAAATTATTAATAAAACCCCTCCCCTCCCCTCGTGAACCAAACACATTTTTAACCAAAATCTCTTCCATCCCCTCCCCCCTCTTGTTTGAACCAAACATACATATAATTTATAAAAATCCCTCCCCTCCCCTTCCCTCCATTAAAATCCCTCCCCTCCCCTCCCCCTCATTTGAACCAAACAGACCCTAAGAATGGAGGAAATGTCAGGTTTATTAGAGAGGTGACCCATACCCCCCATTGCCTTAAAGTTTTTAGGTGGATATATGGTGTCAAGGTCTCTTGTAACCATGAACATTTGGCCCATTGACACTTTCGTACCTCGCTTCCCAGACTTCCCCAACAAGCGGTATTGGAGCCCTAGTTGGCTAGGTGGGGAGCGGAAGTGGATCCTAGTGTGGATCAAGGCTAGTGATGTGGGTGACTCACACTTGCGGGGGAGATTGTTGGGTTTCAAGTGTGAAAGTTATGCTAAAGTCCCACATCGAATAGGAATGGAGGAAATGTTGTATTTATAGAGAGGTGACCCATACCCCCATTGTCTTAAGGTTTTGGATGAATATGTGGTGTCAAGGTCTCTTGTAACCGCGAATGTTTGGCCCATTTACACTTCCAGACCTCGCTCCATGGACTTCCCCAATAGCATGCTTTGCGGAACATGATACATGTGTTGTGTAGGTATAACTGCCATTTGGTTTTGATGATAACAGTTGTCAAGCAGTTGAAAATATGACAACTTCATAAGTCAAACAACATTTGGTATTAATGAGTCAAAAAGTTTTTGTTGACAACTGTCAAAGAAGTTGATTACAATTATGTAGTGGTTCCTGATGATGGCATCCAAACAAGATATTATAAGCCTTGTCAGTAGTCAAAATATCAAGTTCTAGTTGAAAGTTCTAGACATTGTTGAATCGAGAAAGAGCTTTGAAGACTTGAAGTTATAATCTTTAAGCTTTCAAACTTACAGTTTTTCCTAGGCTTAACTAGTTTCTTGTAAAATGTATAAGATTAAGTCTTGAAGTACTAAGGGAACTCTCATAAACACAATGATTTTCTAACATCGTTTCTCTTTTGATAAAATCTCTCCAAATCATTCCGATCACACACTTAACTAGTTAAAAGCTTAATTAATCAATTAGGCATTTATTTTACATAATTTAATTGATTAAGGGCTTCCTCTAATTGATTAAACCTATTTGTCACACCTCTTAATCAATTAAATAAGTTTTTAATTGATTAGGTGATATCAAACCTAAAAATTTCATAATTTGAGTTGGTTATTCGGTTATCACTTAAGGTTAATTGATTAAATTATTAAAAAATACCCATGAATCTTTTTCTTTAGATTTTCTCCTATATAAAGGAGGTCTCTCCTCAGTTCATAAGACACAAGTTTTATGAATAGAAACCTATATACTATTTTTTTCTACTCTTTTTCATTCTAAAAAGCTTTTTTTCTCATTAGAGTTGACTTAGCGTCAAAATAGTAAAAAATTCGTTCTGAGAGTTTTGTTGTATTGGTGATGTGCTAAAATTTATTTTATTCAAGAGTGTGATTCTCTTGTTTAATATCTTTGTAAAATATTTAAAGGTTGCAAGCTAAATCTGAAGAAAAAACTTGGGTGAAGGTTCTTGAGTTAAGTTTATGTAAAAGCTCTAGTTGTTCTTAAAAGGTTTTTAGGCTGATCCTGTGCAAAAACTCAAGTTATATTGAAGGTTGATTGGGCTGATAATATAAAATTTTAAAGTTGACTTTAGTGAAAATCTCAAAGGGAAACATTTAGGGACTAAAATAAGTGGCTTAGGCTGAACCAGGTTAAATCTCTACTGCAATCTTTCTACCTTTTATCTCATTTACTTTTAGCCTTTAATTTTTTCCACTATGTTTCTCTGTTCTTTCAATTTTTTACGTTGCTTTTCTTATGTTTGTTTGTTTATACTAACATAAACGTATTCAAAATTAAATATATTTTATGAATAATTTTTAAATTTTGAATATCACAATTCATCCTCCCTTCTTGTGTTTAGAGTCTCTTGATCTATAATTGGTATTATAGTCTTATTCCTGTTATAAGACTAATCGTCTCAGGAAAAAATGAATTCAAATAATTCACTAAATAAACCTTCATCCTTCGATAGTGAAGAGTATTCATTGTGAAAACAGAATATGAGAATATTTATAGAGGGGGCGAATTCTAGTATATGGACTTCTATAAAAAGTGATCCTTAGGTGTTGTGAAAAACAAAGATTGAGAAATCTAAACTAAAGAGGATAAGGAAAAAATGAAGTGCAATTTGAAGGCAAAAACTATCATCACGGTTGCATTAGGCATTGGTAAATTTTGTCTTTCTCTCATTGTGATATATTCAAAGAAATATGAAACACCCTTCAACTTAACCATGAAGGTACAATTAAGGAAAAAAAGGGCTAGGATAAGCATATTGACTCGAGAATATAAATTATTTAAAATGAAACCAAGAGAAAATATTTTAGACATGGAAAAATATTTTATCCATATAATGAATCATATGAGAACTCTAGAATTTTTTTCTAATGAGGATTTGACTAACATGGTCCTTAGATTCCTAAGTTCAACTAGAAACCTAAAGTTATTGTGATTTAAGAATCTAAATATTTTTCTTGTATGAATTTGACTATCTTTTTTGGAAAGTTTTAGGAACATAAATTGGAGCTAAAAAGACTAATTAATGATGAAGAAGGAGACAAAAAGAAGAAAAATATTGCTCTAACACTAGTGCAAAAATGACAATACAATTTATAAATTTACACCCATTATACTAAAAACGGGTGTAAATAAGACGTAAAATGGCAAATTTGTAAATAAAGTCTCATTTTTAGTATTGACAAGTAACCATAGACACCCTATTTTTTAAAAACGGGTGTAAATTAAAAAAAATATTATAATCAAGTGTTTATTACTCCTTTTTTTTTTCAATAACGGGCGTAAATAGGAAAAGTAAAATAAATTTAATTTTTGTTAATATTTGTATTTCTCTTTCTCCTTTCATTGAATCTTAATCACCATTTTTATGCTCTTAATTTCACTGTGTCAACTCCAAATATTTCAAACCCCAATTTCACATCCACCATGAATCATTCTTCACAACCCGAAACACCACCACCCTCTGATTCCATCACCTCGTCACAACCCGAACCGCCACCACCGTCTGATTCCGCCGCCAATCCATCATTTCCCGAACCATCGCCACCGTCCTATTCCACCACACTATCCGAACCACAGTCTTCGTTGTTCCATTCTTCAGATATGAAATTAAAAATTTCGGAATATTTTCTTGAAATAAGGGCACGAAAAAGGAGGGAATTTTCTGTTACTACTTGACAAATTAAGGCTTAGTTTTTCAAATTTTCTATCTTGCTTTCGTAGTTTGAGAATTGAGATCCTAACTTCCACTCCAATTCTCTTCATCTTCGACTCGGAGCCACCAACCAACACTGAAACCATCGTGTAACAAAAAACGACACCGTTTCGATCAATGGTTAAGGGTTTGCACAGCCAAAACCTCCCCGCCGATGTAGCACATGTCGTCGATCAGCTAGAGCGCCACTGCTTGGCTCCCGATGGATCTCTCATCTCCAAGCCTCTCTACAACGATCTACAACTCGTAATCCTCTCTCTAAACAATGCTCTCTATGTGTTTGTTGAATTTCCTCACATAATTGGAAAATGGGTGCTTCATTTTATCATTAAAAACTCGACCCATTTTGTTAAATGTCCAATAAATTGAATAAAAGTTTGGTGGGTACTGAAATTTGCTGTTTGATTTGCAGGCTAGAGAGGAAATGTGCAGGGAACGACTTCGATATCTCGAAGCCATGGTATGTGAATGTTATCTTGTGTTTGGGTTACAGATTGGATTTAAACCATATGCATTGTTTGATTGTAATGTAAATAATGAATTAAATTCACATATGCGACTGCATCAAGAACGCTTCAACAACTTCATTCATGTTCATTCACTTCTTTAAGCATATTTTGTTTGGGTTACAGATTGGATTTAAACCATCTGCACTGTCACTTCAATCTAAACCGATTGTACACTTACTTTCATTGAAATTATTCTGTTTGGAAGAAGTGTGTGATGAAGTATTGAAATGATAATTTGACAATAAAAATTGAAGGAACGTCACGGTAAAACTAATTTATATCGTAATATATGCTAATTAAATCCTTATGATGTGTTTGGATGGAGGGTTTTGTAGGGAAAGAATCACATGATAATATTTATATCTTTTCTTTTCTAAGTCTATATCTTGGTATATACTTTAGATTTCAATTTATTTGAAGGCTCACATGATAACGTTTCAAATATTTTGAGAAATCCATGTTCACCTTTTGGTTTTTGAGAACAATCCTAGTTTCTTCAGAAATTGTGATCTTTTTGATGATCTATTTCCTTCTGTGTGACTGTTGGAATCTTCAAAAGTGTTGTTGGTAATTGGTTGAGAGGGCCTGTTATTTTCATTCTCAACATACTCTGCATCTCTCAAAAGACGAAGTAATTCCATCCAAGGCACTTTCTTTTCCTTTATCATTTCCATTCTGTGAGATATAGAAACGAGGAGCAATAACTTCATCCAAAATCAACTTACAATAATCCACAATTTTAGAGCATGAACATAGAGATACAAGAACAGAAAGTGCATGTTCTTGCTCCTCATTGCTTCCAGTCTCAAGTATTTCAGCAATAGAAGATATGCATCCCTTTGTTTCTGCAATATAATTTATACCCTCTTCTGTGTCACCTATGTTTTTCAATATGTGTATGCAGTATCTCAAAACGGCTCTATCTTTGAAAAATGGAAGCAATTTTTCGCCGCAATTGAGCGATAGCATGTGTGGACAAACTTCACTATTGAAGGAAAAATCTGAATTGTGTGTTGTTGTTTTTTTTTTCAGATAGGAAAAGTGATGCGTATACGTAAAGCTTCAAGGAATGATTCACTGACTGAGACTTCAACCAACCCTTCTGCTTTGACGGCTCAGGAACGGTACCTCTGGAAAGATGTTGATGAACTCATTTCATCTTCTGATAATGAAATTGCAAGCCAGCTGTTTGTTCTTCATGTTATGAAGCCATTGCTTGGTTCCAAGTTTGTTGATGCTGGCGTATGTATCCGTTTTCAATTTACCGTATTTTAGTTTACTATCTTTGTTATTTATAATCATTCTTGAATTGTTCGGTCATCAATGCATAATCTCTTACTGTGTGTTAAATTTTGAGTTGCTTTGCTACTTAATTATCTAATCAACCGATCATGCATTTAATTAATTAGTTATTTTTTGAATTAATTAATTATTTGTGTACTTGTTACTAGAGAAATTGTTTGTACCTTATTGCCATGTTACTCCCACTCTCTGGATTGGTTTCTTTCTCTAGCTTTCTAGTTTCGTAGCTGCACTGCTTGTGGGCCCACTGTGGATGATGAAGACATGAGGCACAAAGTGTGGAGGGTATCTACTGATAGGAGCCACTTGGCCAGGCTGATAGTTAGTTACACTATCAGATTTCTTATCTGCCTCATTGTATTCACTATTTCATTCATCAATGTTCATCCACAATTCCATTTACAATTCCTGTTCTCTTATGAGCTGCCCACAGGGCTACCGTTTCTTTGGAGCTTAAGTTTAAGTTTTTGATTTTGTTTTATGAAGGACTGTTTTACTTTTGTTGTTTTAGAATTTGGTCTCGTGGGTTGAAAAGTTTTGGATAGTCTGCTTGCCTTTTCTGCAGGGGGCTGCTGTTATGTTTAATCTGTAGCCGGTTCTGGGTGACTTTTGGTTATTTAGTAAGCGTCTTTTTCTGCCTTTGTTTCGGTTTGTGTTGCTGTGGTTGTTGTTAGAGGTTCTGGTTCTCAATTTTTGGGCAGTGTTACCTTCTAGTGTAGTGCTTTGTATTCTCCTCCTTTTATCCGGGTTTGCCGTGTGCTCAGGTCTAAGTATATCGATGAATTTTGCATTTTAAGAATAAAATTAAAAATGTAGTTGCTTATTTTGGGTTCAGTTAATTGAATTTTGCTTAAGACCGTCTCAGCTGTCATTGTAGTGTGTTGCTTAGAAAAATGTAAACAGGACTTGTTGTGATAAGGAAGCTAGAAGATAATTAGTTTCTGCATAATTTCGGGTTACTTGTGAGGACTTGAGTTATGATTCAAAATTAACGGTGTACTTGTTGCAGACTTGGCCCGTCTTGTGCCTGAGTTTACTTTCTGTTATAATAAAATTAGTTTTTTTTTCCTTTTCAAAAGACGTTTAACCGGGCACGATCCAATCTCTAAATGTCTGTCTTCCAATTTTAGTTAAATTTATCTTTATCTATTATTGTATGTATATATACAAATATAATTGCAACTAGTTAGAAAATAAAAGTATATATTAACTTGATTTGTTCTTAATGCTGTTCAGGTTTCAAATTGAAGACATGAATGCGTTTAAAGCATACAAAGCATGTGTCCCAATTGCTTATAGCCCCAATCTATACATTACTCTGGTGAGGGGTATTCCGGGGACCAGGAAGCAACACAGGCGCACTTTGGAAGCATTACGTTTGGGCAAATGCAACCGAACTGTCATGCGATGGAACACACCTACTGTTAGGGGAATGATCCAGCAGGTTTCAACACAAGCTCTATCAAATCCATCGTGAAATGATCTATGTCTTGTATACTAACATTGGTAAACTTTGTAATTGTTATAGGTCAAGAGATTAGTTGTTGTTGAGACAGAGGAGATGTACAAGGGCCGCAAACAAAAGGAGGAAAATCACCGAGCTCTTCGTCCTCCATTGGTCATAAACCATCAACCTGCTCCCGCTGAGGGTACCTTGTAATGTACGATGTGTTTTGAATGATGTGTTTTGAATGATCTGGTTTTCTTACTACTAAAACTTTCAAATGCCTAAGATTTAGGCTGTGCCTCACATGGTTAACTTGCTTTGAAGGTCGTGTTTTAGTTTTGAATCTTTAATTTTGAAGCTGTCTGATGCAGGCGAAGCGTTTGCCATGATGATGGCATCTTTTGTTGCTCTTGTAGAGGTAACTTCTTTTTTAAGATATTCTCTTTTTTAATTGGTGTAAGATTTGGTTTCTGTTTAATTGTTATTCTTGAAGAAATTATTCTTAAATTGTACATTCCGTTATTATTTTTTTCCGGAACTATGGGATATTTTATTAGTGCAATGAAGCTTACTTATGTTGAAGTAAAATTAAGTTATATACTCACGTGTTTCTTTCGGTTCACACTCTACTGGAGCTTTCATTGCCGTATATAGGCATGCAAGTGCAACACCGTTACCGCCTTCTATTCTTAGTCGAGGTATCGGTTCAGTTGGCAGGTACAGACACAACTAAATCATGCTTTTATAAATGATATTCTGAAAGGTCACTTTTTAATAAACCTCCTGTTATATAGCACAAAGGATAATGACTTTATTAAATGAAGTTTGACAGATAAATAAGTGATTCAAACTTCTACTTGCCAGCTGCTGCTGAATTTTTTATTGAGTTTGTAAAGTTGTAAATTGTAGTTATCCCAAGAAGTCTTTATAGCACCGACACTTCTGATTGAATGCATAGTCGGTTGACATGATATCGACACATGTGGTTACGTTCAATCATGTCAAATCTCGTCTGATCTTTATGTGTGGTAATTTTTTATTGCAGAAAATACTCGTGCGGCCCATCCTATTGAGTACATTCCAAATGCAAAGCTACCATGTGTTGGACCTCATCCAAAGAATGTCATTCTTTTGGCATGTGATGCATTTGGTGTGCTACCTCCAGGGAGTAAACTAAACCTGACACAGACCATGTACCATTTTATCATTGGATATACCGCTCTGGTAATATTTCATCCTATCTAATTTCTTCAAACATAGTATCCTACTATTGAATTTCATCCTATCTAATTTTTGGCCTTGAGACACATGGCTTCCCATGCTTCAATTGATTTCAGTTTTCGGTATTAGGCTTATGCACAGGCATCACTGCTTTTTGGAAGGGCTCCATCTAAGTATCTTAATATTAAAACATTCTTTTTAAAAGTTTTTTTTTATGCTTTATTGGATGAAACATTCTCCATCTAAATTTCTCTACGTGCTTGGTGATTTTCCAGGCTCATGTATTCTCTGCAGGAACTGCAGGATGTGCAACTTTTCTAGCAAACTATCACGTACAGTCTTGTAAGAATAAAATTTTGCTACCCTAGTATATAAACTATCACGTACAGTCTTCTAACCTTGTTCTAGATTCATGTTTTTGTATCTTCTCATGATTCTCATTTTATTCTTTTATTTTATATACTAGTGTAGCAAAATTTTCAACTCATGGACATGTGTTTATATAAAAATAAAACTCAATATTTATTTTTATTTTAAAATAAAATCAAGTTTGAAAAAAAAAGACAATTGTATGTAAGACTTTACAACCATATCTAGTGTGAATATTTTTAATTAAGTTCATACTTAAAGGGTGGGCTTCTAATTCCAATGAGATTCAATATTTTTAATAATTTCTTGTGTCTTGTTTTTTTGCATACAGAAAACAATTGCTTCTCCTGGGCGTGGTATTTTGGCCATGGATGAATCCAATGCTACATGTGGAAAGCGGTTGGATTCAATTGGACTAGAGAACACCGAAGCTAACCGTCAAGCATGGCGTAAAATTATATATGAAGAAAGTGTTATGATTTAGTTAAAATATAATTTTTATGTGTATGATTTTATAATAATTGAAATATTATGACTGAACATGATTTTGTATACTTTTTGGCTAATATTAAAAATATTTTGACTTAGTTAAAATATGATTTTTATGTGTATGATTTTATAGTATTTGCAATATTATGACTGAAAATGAAATATAACTAAATGGTGTATATGAAATAGGGTGTAAATAGATTTAAATAGGGTGTAATTATGAATATATCTATACCCGATTTTTATAAAAATGGGGTGTAATTAAGAACGTATCTACACCTGATTTTTATTAAAATTGGGTGTAATTAAGAACTAAATTACACCCGATTTTTATTAAAATAGGGTGTAATTAAGAACGTATCTACACCCGATTTTTATTAAAATAGGGTGTAATTAAAAACGTAATTACGCCCAATTACACCCGATTTTTATTAAAATAGGGTGTAATTAAAAACGTAATTACGCCCAATTACACCCAATTTTTGTTAAAATAGGGTGTAATTAGAAACGTAATTACGTCTAATTACACCCGATTTTTGTTAAATAGGGTGTAACGTAGAACGTATTTACACCCGATATTTTAAAAATGGGGAGTAATTAAGAACGTATTTACACCCGCTTTAATTGGGTTTTAAACGGGTGTAAATTCGTTAGACATTTCTCACCCGGTGGATATACACCCGATTTTTATTAAAAATAAAGGGTGTAAATTTAATAAAAAACGGGTGTAAATTAACATTTTTGTACTAGTGTAAAACTTACATATATCAAAGACATGGAGTTAGAATGTGAAGACTGTTAAAGTAAAAATGATGAATATATGAATCTCATGTTTTGAAAATTCAAGGTGAATACATGAATCCAATGACAATCCACGAAGAAAATGATGTAAATAAACTAACTTCTAAATTTACCTGTAGTGAGTTCAACATTTATAAAAAGTTAAAAGAAAATGATGTAAATAAACTAACTTCTAAATTTACTTGTAATGAGTTCAACATTTATAAAAAAATTAGATAGAGATTCAAGTAAATTAAAACACTTTATTTTTATCTTTAGGACTACTATGTTTTTCGTTAAAATAGAAACTAAAAAATTATTGAAAAAAAATAAATAGCCTTAAGAGAAATGAGCAAAATGGGGTGACTTTTTTACCAAGTATTTTGGTGTAGTTTTAAAGGTATCTCGAAATTAACTTCCATATTATTTCAAATATATTTTTGAATTTTTGAGGAATGATGAAGGATTGAACCTAGTTGATGTTAGAGCTGACTTTCGAATTAGACTATATTGGTGATGATAAGCCAAAAAAATGGGAAGAACAATCCACGATTTTAAAACAATTTCTTTATAGACTCACTTGGGGTGAAAACCCTGCTAAAAATCCAAAAATACCCTTCGTAGATGCATCTCCGAAAACACTTAAAAATTTGGGATTGTGTTAATTCGGAGATGCATCTCCGAAAACATCCAAAAAAATTGGAAAATTTTGGTTAATACGGATATGCGTATCCAAAAAAATCTCAAAAAATTGAAAAATTAGGATATTGATTAATTGGGATATCTTAAAATTGATATAATTTATAAGTTATGAATAATAATAATGATAATTATACTGTTTATATTTCTATTCTAATTCTAATTATAAATTAAAAAATTAAATTCATAAATTTTTTTATTATTTTTTGATAAATTTTTCATATTAATAATTACTAAAATTATAACTAATACACAACAATTATGATTATATAAAAAATAAATACATTAATAATTATTCAACAAAATTTTTAAATAAAAGAGATTAAGTGAGAATAAAATTATTTACTACTTTATTTATATTTTAATATAAATTTTGAATTACATTTAAAATAATAAATAAAAATCACAAATATAAAAATAATTATTTTAATACTTAATTATGATAAAAATAATTTATATGTAAAATAATTTTTAACTTTAAAATTTTTTTGGAAATTTTGTTTATAAAATAAATTTTTTTAACTATAAAATTGTTTTTTAAAATTAGTTTATGAAATAATTTTTTTATGTATCATTAAAAATAATAAATAAATAGTAAATAAATATCTTTATTATTATTATTATTACTATTATTAATTTTATATATAAAAATAAAGTGTTGATTTAAATATTTAGGCTAATATTATTATTATATCTTGATTATAATGATATATATTTAATAATATATTTTAATTAATATAGTTAATTATACTATTAATTGTATTGATTCCTATTGATTTTGATTTTTTTTAATAAGTATTGATTTTTTCGGATATGCGTATCCGAAAAGTTCCAAAACTAAAAATTGGAATATTTCGGATATGCATCTTCGAATACACCCTTTTCTAAAAAAAAAGTGTCTTCGGAAGTGAATCTCCGAAATATTTTAATTTTTCTAAAAAAAAAAAAAGGTGTCTTAGGATATGCACTTTCGAAATAACTCTTTTTTTGAAAAAACAAATCTCTTCGAAGAAGCACTTCCGAAATATAAGAAAATTTTGTTGCGGTTTGCTAAGAAGTTAAGGAGATATATAAGAAAATTGTCGATTTTAAATTATAAATCTCTAGCTTAGTCCGTTTGGCCCTTGGGCCTGCCTTGTAAGCCTTGTAAGTGAACAATATCAAAATATCTTATTTATTTATTTATCAAAGTTTGTGTTATAATAACATTATTCTTAAATTAATTTAAAATAATAATAAGTTGGCAAGAGTATCTCATTCCGAGGCTATATCTTTCCAACAAAGCATATATCCACTTACTTTACTTTTTTGCTTTTGTCCATGAAACCATTAGCCCTTTTAAATTTCTAACATTTCTGCGAGCATATAATCTGTTTCAGAACATTTTGCATCTTATCTAAAAGAATATATGCCCTTTTGTTTAAATTTCATATTGACAAGTTGATTTTAGTGTAGGGAATCTAATTACTCAGCATTCTCAAAACATATAATAAAATATTTCATGTTGCTTACCTTAAGAATCAAATCTTATATTTAGATATACACAGCATCCTCTTTCCAAACATTTTCTATATAAAGCGGCACTTCCGTTCTTAAAGTTCTAAATTCTAATATCTTAGCCTCACACATAGTTGTGTCACACATAAATATTAATGGTGTAGATAAGATGAAACCTCACGTACATGTCTCCGGTGAGAATTCTCCGGCAAAGGAGTTCAGAAAACCTGTCGGAGAAAAACTCCGGCGGATTGATGAGGCTTCTAAGAAAGGTGGAGTTCAGATGTATCATGAAATTGAGAGACGGAGATGGAGTCACCGTGCGGAAGATCCCATTAGAACTTTGATGTTTTTGAGTTCATGGAATCACACATGACTAACTAATCAATTATTCATTGCCTTTGGTGTTAAAATAAAATAAAACTCCTATTGTATACATAAAAAATGGGTGAAAATTGAATGAGAATCTACTTGTCTCATGTGTATAATATTGTAATTAATTAGTACTCTGTTTGTGGTAATGTAAATATATTAAAAGGGATATGAATCCTCAGCTTCTCTTTCTCTCATTCTTCCATCCTACTTTAATCCATTCATTCATTTACTTTAGTTTGATTTAATTTCTTATGGTAAACCCCACACACTGTTAATGGAAATACACTTTCAAGTGTAAAGCAGTTTTACACTGTCGTAAAATCATAATCGTTAATTTTTGTAGAAATTTAACTTTTTTTCTAAAATCACATATAAAATTATATTTTTTAAGAGTTGTGATGCACTGACCGTGTAAAATATTTTACACTGACAGTACACTACCTTTAAAATTAATTATATATATATATATATATATATATATATATATATATATATATATATATATATATATATATATATATATATATATATATATATAGACGTATCAAATGAGAACTTTGACTATAATTAGGGGTGCTCATGGACGGATAATTAATATAACCAATCCATAACCATTTACTATAATCGGATTTAATAACCAATCCATATAAATGGTTATATTTTTACATAATCGGTTATAAAATCGGTTTAACCATAACTACATTTTATAGTCGGTTCTAAAATTCATAACCGGTTTTGAACATCAAAATAAATTTTTTATATTTGGATATTATTTTTTACAGTTAGTTTTAAATTTGTATATTTTCGGAAAAAAAAACAATTTTTCATATTTTTGAAAAAAGTTTTTTTTTTACGTATTTTCGAAGAAAAAAATTGATTTTCCATTTTTTCAAAAACACTCGATTTTCGAAAAATAAAATATGATTTTCGTATTTATTTAAAAACTCAATTTTTTAGTATTCCCGAAAGAACTCGTTTTTTTACAAATTTAGGTTTAAAACCGATTTTTTTCCGTATTTCCCAAAAAAATCGACTTTTCGTATTTAAATTTTTTTTCTTCATATTTCCAAAAAAAAACTCAATTTTTTCGATAAAAATCAATTTTCCGTATTTTCAAAAAAATAGACTTTTCATATTTCCAAAAAAACATCGATTTTTAATATTTTCGAAAAAACTCGATTTTTTCATTTTTTTTTTTTAGAAAAAAACTCGATTTTTTGTTTTTTTGAGAAAAAACTCAATTTTTTATATATTCCTTGTACCTATATAACCCATGTACGGGGACGTATCAAATGAGAACTTTGATTATTATGAGAACTTTTAATAATAACCGTACGATTTAAAATCAATGCTTAGATATGTATTTAAGTCAGAATCTATCTATTAATTATTGTCTCTCAAAATTTGAGTGAAATCTGAGTCATTGATTTTAAATGGTACGGTTATTATTAAAAGTTCTCAATTCTCATAATAACCAAAGTTCTCATTTGATATGTCCTCACTCATGTATATATGTCGTAACAAGAGTAATGCAATACATTCTCCTTCCTCTTCCAATTCTCATTCTTGTCTCTCAATTATGTGAATAATTGTTTTTAGGCCGCAAAATATCTATATTTAAAGGGGTTCATTAACTATCCGCGTACGGAAGCTGAGGTGTTTTCAGAAGATTTTAGCCTATATGTGAGTTTTTTTCAATTTATTCTTTTACCAATTTTTCTCTATTATGACCTTTATTTCTAATATTGTTAATTACAGGCCCTTGTTTCTAATATTGTTAATTACAGGCCTTTGTAGGAGAACATAAAAAGAATTTGGTCTATGGGAATTATGTCAAAAAGTTGTTGGATCATAAATATTTCCTATGGAGAGACCCTGCAAGAGATTCCTCTATAGTCCATCAACTCGTGCACCCACTTAAACTCCTTATATTAATTTCTGAAAGATTGAAGGATCATCATATCGTAAGTTTCAATATCATACTAGAAATATATTATAATATTTTTTTTTTAAACTATGATATAAGTTTCAATATCATACTAGAAATATATTATAATAATTTTATTGTTTTAAATTATGATATTTTATTTTTCTATTATCTAATTTGCAGAAACTTTTCGATTTGATTCTTAGTCACTTTATGGCTTGTGTCTCCAAGCCAGCTGTAGTATGTACTACCTCAGTTGAAATTGTAATTGGGAACAATCATTCTTCTCTAGTGGCATAAACATTCTAAAGGTAACATGTATATATCTTTATTTATATAAATTATTTTGTTTAATTTATTGATTTTTTATTTGATTTTCTAATAACAAAAAAAAACATTGTCATCAGTATTTTTATTTTTCAAAGAAAAAATGATTATTTTTTATTTTTTAGATTGAATTTCGTTACTTTCTACCAAAAACTAATCCCAGTGTTCAGTTTCCTATAGTCAAAATAATTATAACTATTTATCTTTAACAGAGGAACTACTTGGAAATTTATCAGTATGGATCTTTGCCCGAATCAGAATTACTCAACAACTATTTAGAGGGTGAAGAGTTGCATATTATTCCAGAATTCCACACCAGGAAAATAGAGGATCCATATTATTATCTGACTGATGATGAACTGATCACCAAAATGAAAGCTGTAAGGATATTGAACTTACAAGTTGTTAAATATTATTATATGCATGTAAATTTAATTTGTTTAAATTGTGTAGGATAACATTGGTACTACTGGGACAATGCAGGATCACGTTGAAAAGTTGTTGGAATACCATTATGTTTATAGGGATGACAAGAAGTGTTATCGACCTACAAAACTGGTAGCATCACAATCTCTTTATTGTTTTTCAAAATCTGTTTACATTGAATGGTATCTGTTACCTTTTTATCCATCATTGTCATTTTATTTTCTATAAATGTTAAAGTACTTTTCTTGTATGTTAATGTCTGTAGGGTGAGGCACTTTTGGATGGATATGACTCCATAGAGTAAGTAATTATCTCTTATTTGTGAAATACATACAACACACTAAATTATAAACCTAATACATTTTGTTGTCAGTTGCAACTTGGAAATATGGAGACCATCATTTAGAAAAAGTTTGAAACATCGCTTACAAGCAATCACCTTACCACCAGCAACCTACACAAGGAGGATTATTTTGGAGGACCTAGTGACATGTTTCAATCAAGTATGTTCCTATTTCCGGAAAAAGGATTTTTCTTATTAGTTTTGATGATTAAAACAATTACATAGGTTGGTTTAAGTTGAGTTACAATCGATCTATGCCTAAAATAAGAAACTAATTATTTCCTATAAATGCTGAAATAAATAAGAAAGGAAATAAATAATGTGCATTAGTTCATGACAAAATTGCATATCTTTTTCATTATTCTACACTATTTCATTGACTTTTCATTAATTCATATATATATAGGTAAAATCATCCAAAAGTAGGCTTTCGGATGCAAGGAGCCGTCATGGTTTTAACAGGTAGTTATTTATGCTTCGTTATTTATCTTTCTTTTGTAAAATGTTATTTAATCTAACATTTTTGCAGAACTATTGTTCGACAATGTCCTAACTGCAACAATTTTGATATGGCTCTAAAGAAGACACGGATAAGTTTTTACGATGGTTGTAATCCGCCTAGTTTATATTATTTAAATTTTTTAATCTATTTTAGACTTTAATATTTGTGTTTTTCTTATTATTGTCAGTTTGGCGCCTATCTTGTTTGATGTTTGGAGTACCATAAAGTTTGTATTTTAATTGTTTTTCTCTTCGGTTTCATGTGTTTTTTTTTCTCTCTTTCTTCCTTTTTTTATGTTTTAACGGATTTTTCTTTATTTTTTATAGTGTTCAGGTGTCATAGAGTTATTCTGTTCAACATCAGAAGCAATTTGGACATCTATAATCTGCGTGCGATGCAGACATAATGGTTTGTGAATTTGGACTTTGATCCTGTTTTTAAGTTCTTGAAATAATTATATAGAACTTATTATTGTTGGTTGAATATATTAAAGATAAAAGATGTCTAACATTTAGGATACTTCTTTAAAATTGGTGATGAGAGTTAACATACTCAAGGATATACCCAAGGATGAATGAATTAGAAAAGAATGAATATTAGAAATTAAGTGAATTACTAAAAATTCTTATGGAAGTATATAAGATTAAGCGAAAAATTCACCAGAGTATATTCTCCTATAGTAAAAAAAAGTAAATGATATTCTCACTGAGAATACCTCATGCCATCACCACTTTTTCTTTCATTTTTTTACACATATCCAATCCATATCCAATTAATAACCATTTACTATAACCGGATTTAATAATCGGTTATAAAACCGGTTTAACCATAACTACATTTTATAACCGGTTTTGAACATCAAAATAAATTTTTTATATTTGGATATTATTTTTTACAATTAGTTTTAAATTTATATATTTTCGAAAAAACGATTTTTCATATTTTTGAAAAAAGATTTTTTCGTATTTTCGAAGAAAAAAATGATTTTCCATTTTTTCAAAAACACTCGATTTTCGAAAAATAAAATATGATTTTCGTATTTATTTAAAAACTCAATTTTTCGTATCCCTGAAAGAACTAGTTTTTTTTTATAAATTTAGATTTAAAACCGATTTTTTCCGTATTTCCCAAAAAAACGACTTTTCGAATTTAACAAATGATTTTTTTCATATTTTCAAAAAAAACTCAATTTTTTCGATAATAATCAATTTTCCATATTTCAGAAAAAATAGACTTTTCATATTTCTAAAAAAACATCGATTTTTACTATTTTCGAAAATACTCAATTTTTTCATTTTTTAGAAAGAAACTCGATTTTTTTTCCATTTTTTAGAAAAAAAACTAGTTTTTTTTTTCCATTTTTTAGAAAAAAACTAGTTTTTTCGATTTTTCATATTTTAGAAAAAAATGATTTTTTCGTACTTTAGAAAATATCAATTTTTTATTTTTTTCGAAAAAACTAGTTTTTTTAATTTTTTTAGAAATAAAATAACTTTTTTGTATTTTCGAAAAAAACTAACTTTATAGTTTTTTAAAAAAATCGATTTTTTGTATTTTCAATTTTATTTATTTATTTGTGTTCTGAAAAAAATTGGATTTTCAAAAAATAATTTAATTTAATTTTAATTTTGGATATGGATGTCCAAAATATGGATTTTATTAAAACCATATTTCTAAAATGTCCAAAATGTGGATTTGGTTAAAAACCATATTAAAATTATCCGGTTTTTCATAACCGGATTTGGATATGGATATGGATAATTTATATAACCGGTTAATTTGAACACCCCTAGCTATAATGAGAACCGAAAACTTTTAATAATAACCATTAGATTTGAATTAATGGCTCAGATTTACCTCATATGTTAAATACATGTTACATAAATATCTTGTTTACTTAAACATTAATTAAATATTTTTAAATATGAGGTAAATCTGAGCTATTAATTCAAATTCAATGGTTATTATTAAAAGTTCTCAGTTCTCGTTATAGTCAAAGTTCTTATTTGATATATATATATATATATATATATATATATATATATATATATATATATATATATATATATATATATATGAGGAGGGTTATATTTACTCCAAGAGTAAGTTATTATAACTTACTCCAAATCTAGATCATTGATTCTTCTCAATCTAGTGGTTAAAAATAATAAGTAATTAAATGTGGAGAGAGAAAACTATTACTTATTATTTTTAACCATTAGATTGAGAAGAATCAATGGTCTAGAAGATGTGAATGTGAAATTAAAGATTTGAAATGTTGAAGATTTGAAATGTGAATTTTGAAAATCTAAGAATTTGACTGGAAGATGTGAATTGTAAAATTAAAGAAATTGGTTTTTATATGAGTATGACACCTTTAGGAAACATGGTGAAATTCTGAAAAAATTTCATGAACAAATGCCAAGAAATAATGAAAAGGTATCATGAAGAGAGGCATGAAAAGGTGTCAAAAATGATACTGGTTTTTCAATTTTGCTCAGGTGCAAATCGATTGTTGTTATGTGCAAATCGATTTGCACAACGCAAAATTGCAAAAATTTGAAAACTTATAGTAAGCAATTGATTTGCGTTATGTGCTAATCGATTTAAACTGAAATTTTACAGAGGAAACTTAGGTACTGAACAAGTGCAAATCGATTTTCATCAGATGAAATTTG
Organism: Vicia villosa; assembly: GCF_029867415.1. Taxonomy (NCBI): domain Eukaryota; kingdom Viridiplantae; phylum Streptophyta; class Magnoliopsida; order Fabales; family Fabaceae; genus Vicia; species Vicia villosa. The sequence continues at coordinate 115,412,740 of NC_081180.1, forward strand.
AAAAAATGTGTAAGTGTTTATGCCATGAAAGTGAAAGAGTTTATGCATTGAGAGTTTTGATCATTGAGCATCTAAAACAATAATGAAGGTAAGTATTGCTATTATACCTTCTCGAAATACAATTCCTTTGAATCCAAAGTCTTGAACATGATGCTTTATCTAAAGATTCATCTTTGCCTTCTTTGATACACACATATTTGTCTTCATCAAAACATATTCATCATAGAGAAGCTTGACTTCACATTCTCCCCCTTTTTTATGATGATAAACATTCCTCTTTGATGCTTTGTAATTTTTGGAATATTCTCCCCCTAAGAAGTACAATTTCCCCTTTATATGTGAAGCTTAGAAATATTTGAACTTGATCATCTTGAAGGAGTATTTGTACCTTTTAAAAGCTTAAGACAAAGACAAAGAAATACACAAGCATAATACATAACACCTTTCTCCCCATTGACATTATCAAAAAGAAGGGAAAGATGTGTGAAAGATAATAATTTGTTAAGAATATAGGTATCAAAGGGGAAAACCAAAATCACAAGAAAATAGAGACTTGTAGTAATCATGTTATATAAACTCAATCGTTACGATAAAACAACCACACATGCATTCAAAATACACCAAAAGCAAGTAAAAAGTTATGGTACATAGTACCTTACAAATGACACTTAAACAATTCATCCACATAGAACATAATTAAACTACAAGCTAAAGACAACATAAACGCTGCAAGTTTGAAAATAACAAGAAAATAGAAAACAACTAAGATTGATCCATATCATGGTTGTTGTTGTTATTGCCTTGGGAAGGGAAGTAATGTTGAAGTGGTGTGAACATTGGAGGAATGTTTGGGGGATTATTTGGATCTTAAGGTGGAATATGGAGGTGTGGGTAAAGATATGAAAGTGTTGAGGTTGGCAGATTATGTTGTCATGTAATCAAAGATTTCTTGGTTGCTTGGTCCATTTGGAACATAAGGATGAGGAATATCTTCACCATTTTCATCTTCTTGATCATTTTCTATATTGTCTTCACCAAGCTAAGTAATAGTTTTGGTTTCTAAATCATAATCAACACCCATTCTTTTGTCCACATTCTTGGTAGTAATTTGTGACCACTTATGTTCATGAGGCCATACTCCATACCTTTCAAATTTATGTGGAAGTCCTGTAGAATACGCGTAATAAACCATCCATATGGTAAGGATTTGAATTTAGCGGTCTTATATAACATGTTATGTAAGATGAGACGAGCCCAATTGACCTTAATACCATTCTTAACCGCATACATAACCTGCATCACAATATCTGTAATATTGCAATGATTGTTATTCCTAGAAAGTAGAACATACACCAAAAAATAATGGAACATCCTATCATCAATAGAGAAATTTCCAGCAGACCACAACACCCTTTTTTATTCACCCCGTCAAATGATTTAACCCGTTTATTATGTTATTCTTCTTCAAACACTCTACTGATGCTATAGTAAAATTCTCTCTTATTATAATCCTTCCAATCATCATCTTCACAATCATATAAGAGACTACCAACATAAGGGATATCCAAAAAAATTCCTAGTCTCTTAGAAGTCAACACAATCCTTTGGCCTATAACATAGGTAACAAATATTTCATTTTCTATAGCCATATTGCAGTAAAAAATCCTAACCAAATTTGGATAGTATGGTCCATAGAAAGAAATAATAGATTCAAAACCTAACTCTTTAAACTTGTTTTGAAACTTAAAGCATTTTGAAGGAAAGGTATAAAGATCATCGTCTTTTAGAGTTTGGATATGCTAGCTTTGATAGTACTTCCCATATCTCTCTAATTGCTCCTTGGTGAGTTATTTGAAGATTGGCGGAGTTTCAATGGAGGAAGCAGCTTGTTCCTTTCCCTTAGAAGTAGTAGAAGACTTTCTTTTTAATCTTGAAGTCATGGGTAAAGGATGAATGGAAGCTTTAATGGAGTTTTTGGTTGATTTGGAGAATATGGGAAAGTTAGGTTTTGAGAGAAGGATGAGTGTTCAGCGGCTGCTAGGTTAGAATGAGCGGGCTGAAAAAAATTTGGCTTAAAAAGGTGATAGGAGGTGAGATATGATTGGACCAACTCTAATTAAAAAGAATAAAAACATTTGAATGTTATAGGTTCAAATCGATTTTCACATAGGTGCAATCTGAAATAATGGTATGACAGACTCTGGATATCATTCACGATGTCAAGATATCTGATCTGTTATTAACGTAGCAGAGGCAGAACAGAAAGATCCCCTAATTGTTAATTACCCCTAAGGAGGAGTCAATGAGAACAGGGATCATATATGTTCAGTCAACATAACCAGATTGTAAACTTTATTGGTTCTGTAAAGGAACAACTATCAAACCTGATCCTAATGTTATACACGATGTCACAACATCCATGACTAAACAAACAAAACATTGCATAAGATAAATAACACAATTAATTGTTAACCCAGTTCGATTTAAACTACCTACTCTGGGGGCTACCAAGCCAAGAAGAAGATTTCACTATCAGTAGTACTATTTTATGTAAACAACCTCTGGTTTACATATAAACAACCTCTGGTTTACCTAGTCACTACCCAATGCAACCTTTATCTCAGATATCCATCCAAGACAAGAGAACCTCTGCTCACTCCCTCGTGATACCTAACTTGCAACAGTTATTTACACAGTTAACAATGACCAATAACTTAATCTTACTTCACAGCTTCAATCAAGAACACAATACTCAACTCTTACCTATAGGTTTCGAGTGAGAACAATCACTTCTCTTACCTACAGGTTTCGAGAAGGACATGGTAGCCATCCCACAACCTGGGTGGTCTACCTATAGAAACCCTAATGACTACATCTTTTCTAAACAAGGTTTTCTATATTTTTTAAAACTAGGTTACAAAGGTTTCTATTTATAACCTATTCCCAATTGGACTTGGGCTTACAAATCGCAGCATTCCTTATTGTTACGAATCTGCAGAAATCTTCTGCTACAATCAAGGTCTTTTAATCATGAGTTTCCTAATTTATCTCCCAAATTAGAAACTGCTGAATCTTCAATCTTCTGATCTGATTCTTCAATATTCTGACTTGATTCTTTTGACCTTTAAATCTGCGCCATATTGGATTATAAAATATTCCAAGAATATTCTGTATCTGTTGAGTATCAGACTGAATCTTCATTCCAGTTCTGCAGGCGCGATGTCATGAGTTGATGTCATGACATTCCATATAACATCTTGCTTGTACCTGTTTTGTTCTTTTATATTTGCAAGATTACACATTGTATTACATTTTACTGCTATTATGTTTTAGCCAAACATAGATGTCAATCAGCCAATAAAAGCACTAACACAATCAATTGCATGACAGTAAAAAAGAATTAAGATACACATGTATCAGGTAGCAATCGATTTGCATAAGGCAACAATCAATTTCTTTATGTTGAAAAACAACAAAAACAACAAAACAGTGGCGAAACATTCAAATGCAAATTGATTTGCACATTGGTGCAATTGATTGCATGAACTAAAACAAGCTAAAAAAATTAAAACAAATGCAAAGAAATAAAATGTAAATCAATTTGCACAGTGGTGCAATCGACTACTCCTGAGACAAAGTGAACAAAACTTAAAAGCATTCACACACAAATATTTATGCATATGTACCATATGAAACATATATGATAAGGGAGTATAAGCATAGAAGACGTAATTTTATAAATATAAATAAGGACATATGTGCACCTTTGATCTTTGGTGATTCAAGACATGAAATGAGTTGTTAGATCCATGGTTTTATGATTGGCATAAGTTTTGCTAAAACATGGTTCTTATCTGATGGTGAGCAAGATGTTGTAACATTTTGACCAACTGTCATGACAGGTTCTGCTGTCATGAGTTTTGACAGATGTTGTGACACGTTATACCAGAACATCATGACATTACATAATAGTTTTTAATCCTTGAAGATTTGATTGAAATATATGAGATTCTGGAAGATTCAAACACTCATACATGCACAACCAATCAAGGATTTGTTAAGACAAATGCATATTTGATTTGGTTTCTTAAAAAGGATCTTAGAGACTTTTTTTGGAAACTTAGAATTGATTTGGTCCTATTTTCTGTGAAGATTTTGCAGTTGATTGAAGAGAAGAAGATTGGATTCATTTGAGAAGTCGAAACCCATACTGCAAAAGTCTATAAAAGGAGACTTGCTAAACCTAGTATAGAAAGCATTCAAAAAAGGTAAATCGTGTGCAAATAAGGGTTTAGGTTTTGGGAGTATTTTTAGTATTTTCGTTTGTATACCACTCATATATCTTCTGATATATTGAGGTAGACTGACTGTTCCCACTCTTAAACCTCTTAAGCAAAATAGTTCAGTATTGGTCTTGGTTGGTAATTTTAAGCAAGACCAAGTATTGCTTATTTTAAAGTGTAATGTTTCTATTTTGGTACTTCCAGTCACTGGGACTGTGATTGGTTTTTAGTACAGTTGCTGAGATTGTAACTGTCTTTAACCACTAAGGTGATTGTGGGAAGTAAGAGGGGATTCTCATATCTAGGAGGTTCCTATGTAGAAATTGCATAGAACTACTGATTAGGTGATAAGTCATAAACTGGGACTATTTAAGCTTTGAACTAATACTATTATACTAGATTTCCTATCTGGCTTGGTAGCCCCTAGAGTAGGTGGCGTTGCACCGAACTGTGTTAACAATTGATTGTGTTATTTATATTTCTGCAATCTATTTTTCTGCACAATTTGTTTTCTGTCAGCAGATGATGTTATAAAATCTGTCTTGACATTGTGTGTGTTGAGACATCTGTATTACACATTCTAGAATTTCAATTGGTATCAGAGAAGGCACCCTGTTCTGTTTATTGAGTGAGCTCTAGGGAGAATATTTTCTAGTAGTATGGATAAAAAAGAAGGATACAACAAGAGACCCGCTCTGTTAGATGGTTAAAACTATGATTGGTGGAAAGTCAGAATGATGGTTTTTTTGAAATCCATGGAAAAAAATCTTGGAAGGCTATTTTGAAAGGATGGGAGCATCCTGTTGAGAGAGACAAAGAAGGGAATGTGTCCTTAAATTCTGAAGAAGATTGGTCTGATGAGGATGATAAATTAGCTATTGGAAACTCCAAGGCTTTGAATGCTCTATTCAATGGAGTAGATAAGAATGTTTTCAGGGTGATTAACACATGTAATGTAGCCAAGGATGCTTGGGAAATTCTCATAATAACTCGTGAAGGCACGTCAAAAGTGAAGATGTCCAAACTTGAGCTTCTCAGTTCTAAATTTGAAAACTTGAAGATGAATGGTGATGAGACTATTCAAGAATATCACATGAAGGTTCTTGAAATAGCAAATGCATCTAGTGCCCTGGGAGAAAAGATGTCAAAAGTAAAGCTTGTAATAGAAATTCTTAGGCCTAGTAAATTTGACATGAAGGTAACAACCATTGAAGAAGCGCAAGACATCAATAATATAAGAGTTGATGAACTTATTAGGTCACTGCAAACCTTTGAACTAGCTATTAGTGACGAGCTAGAGAAAAAGAACAAAAGCATAGGTTTTGTATCAGATGTTGACGATGAAATAGGTCAAGATGATTTGAATACTGACGAGGGATTGTGTAATACCATTGTGCTACTTGGGAAGTATTTAAATAGGGCATTAAAGAGATTGGACATGAAAGAAAGACCAGATGTCAAGAACATCTCATCTGACATCAGTAAAAAGTATGAGTCTCAAAGTGAGAACAATAATAAGAATACATTCAAAATAAGAGAGTTCAGTGTAATGAATGTAAAGGTTTTGGACAAATTAGTGTAGAATGTCCAACATACCTCAAGAAACAACAAAAAGGTATATCTGCTTCTTGGTTAGAGGAGAAGTTAGAGAATGAATCTACCAAGCATGTTAAGGCCTTTTCCGGAAGATGCAAGACTACTAAAAATATGGGGGAGAAGAAGGAACTTTTCACCAAAGTGTCTGACCTTCAAAAAGAAGTGTTGCTATTGACATCTAAGCTTGAAAACATGACCAGGACTATCAAAATGATGTTAGGAAAGAAGTTTGAACATCCTATAAACCATCTGGAATCTTGCACCATACCTAAACATAAGGTTCTGAAATGTCACCATTGTAGAAAATTTGGTCTCATAAGACCCTTCTGCTACAAGCTGTATGGATATCCTAAACAAGTAAAGAGAATGAGTAGAAAGTTGAACTCTAAAACTAAGAACACTTGTCTCATTGCTCATATTTCTTGCAGAACTCCAACAGATGTGTATTGTGGCAATGGATGGTCAAGATATATAACAGAGGCCAGGATTAATAGAAGTTGCAATGTAAAAAAGGATGTCATGACATTTAAGTGTGATCACTTAAGTAACATTAACAAAATGAAAATTCTGTCTCAACATGACATTACGAAGCAAAGTTGTAGTCCTCATCATCTCATCAACTATCTGATAAGGGGAGAAGCTGTGTCGATTCAAGCTGCTATCACATGGAAATTTCACTGTCCGGAATGCAAATGTTTTTGACATGTTCCATGTCTAACCTTTTAGTAGTAGTGAACACTTTCGATAGAAATGATCGTGTTAATAATGTGTTGAGAAAACCAGATATTTAAATCAAATTAAGGAAATAAAGAGAGATGAAAAAATAGGATGATGTCTTATATTTCTCAAAGAAATGACGTATCTTTACAAGAATCAAAGAAGGATATTTATACTACTAGAATTACAATTATTACATGAATGTAATAATTTACATTACTATTCTAAGTTCACATTGTAAATAGAACATTATTATTCTATGTTGACACCTAGATAGATAATTCATATTACTATTTTAAGTTGACATTTTAGATAGATATTTCAAAATAATATTAATAGTTTTCTAAGGATAAGTATTATAATAAATTAAAAAACCATTACTATTATTTTAAAATATTTTAGAAAATTATTACTATTATTTTAAAATGTCTATCTAAAATGCCAATTTAAAATAATAATTTGATTTATCTACCAAAGTATCAACTTAGAATAGTAATATAAATCATTACTTTCGTGCAGGGGCGACGCCAGCGCCCAGCCAGCTAGGGCAGTTGCCCAGGCTCTTCCTTCTCTCATCTTGAACTTCAAAATCTCATCACAATGGTCTCTCACTCATGAAATCGAAATTGCTTCAGGGAGTAGTCGCAGAACAAATATAGTATGTTGAATCATCGCGATTTCTCTTCTTCTTTTTCTTTCACTTTAAGCTCGATTGTCGATGCGGAATCATTGTTGTGATGATATTTATTGTTGTTGCAGGTTGTGGTTTATGAATCAGTGAAGAATTGTGTCCGAGTTTATCGTTTCGTGCTATGCACACCAAGTGTTCGGTGAAATGCCTGAACCATATTCTTTTGTTTTTCTATGTTGAAATCTCTTGATTGCAGGTCGGAGTTGCTGTTACCGTGTTGTGATCGATTGTAGTTGGAAAATTGATAGAGAATTGGTGTTATATCAACCGTTTAACATCTTTCAAATCAAACATGTGTAAGTGTTGAAATCTTTTGATTGCAGGTCGGAGTTGCTATTACCGTGTTGTGATCGATTGTAGTTGGCAAATTGATAGAGAATTGGTGTTATATCAACCGTTTAACATATTTCAAATCAAACATGTGTAAGTTATACCTATGCGAATTGCATTTCAAAAACCGGTACACTATTAGTTGCTGAATACAATTATATATTCCCATGGGATGAGGACCTTCTTGTCGATAATTTTGACCCGAAAAGGTAAGGCACTTGTGTCTATGTCCTACTAAAATTAAAATAGTATGTTGATAGCACTGCTCATTTGTAGATTATTTTTTAGAAGTGACACTCTTTTATTCACTGTGTTTTGATTTGTTGGTTATATGGTTAGGTATATATCTATTGTGAAACAAGAAGGGCTAGAGATATCACCGCCTGTACTTGATCCTAGTAAATCCGAAATCTATCATCCACTCACAGCTCGAATAGAAGGATCCAAAGTGCACGGGTTAACCTCTTCATCCTTATTATCATATAACTAATGCAGTGTTGGACTAATGAGCTAGATTATTACATTCTTCCTTGTTAGCTTGTAGGCTATATTTTAAAATATATGTTCACACACTCACACAGTTACAAGAAAGAAGGTGTGATGACAGTAGCACTTCTCCTCCTTTCTTAGGGTAAAAAATTGCAATATGCTGTGTGATTTTCTTTTAACTCCATCACTAAATCATTTGTGATGTCAAATATATTTTAAATTTAATATGTAATGAACTTGTTTTGCAGGTGGGTGGAAATGATGGCATCAGTGTTTTCTAAAAAACTTGGCCATATGTATCAGTATTGAATTGGGACATGGGTGATGAATCGATATTGAATTGTATGAGATCGGCATCAAAGCCAACAAATGAATGAAAATCTTATGATTCCTTTTAGATGCTATTGAACTCATGTTTTTTAGAAGAGTTTAGTGCCGACTTTGAGGATAAAGTAATTGAGACAGTGATTTTCGGTCATTAAATTTTTTGCCCAGGCTATATATTTTTTCTGGCTTCGCCACTGCTTTCATGTAATAATTATAATTCTAATAGTATAAATAACCCCATTTAATTCGTATAAAGATACACAATTTGTTTGAAAAATAATATAAGATATAATTCTATTTTCTTTTCTCTTTATTTCTCTAATTTGATTTAAATATTTGATTTTTTCAAACATTTATTTGTTTTTTAAGATAGACTTGTATATATAGAAGCCGCTAATATTAGGTCATGTCCCTATTTAATGCTTAATTTTATTGTGGACACTTTCACCTTTTTTATAAAGGATGAGACGACAAAAAGAAGTGAACAAAGCTACTTTATTTTGAAAAGTAGTGGCATAATACATTACAAGAAAAGCACAAATTAATATTATTGGTGAAAAGATGTATAAAGAAAATATGTGACATTTCCCAAGATATCCGAAAGAGCTATGGTGGATTACACATACAAAATTGGAACATGGTTTTGTCTCAAAGAACCAAAACATGAACATACCACATGTCAAGATTTGTAATGCAGCGACTGGAAGCAGCACTATCTATAGCACATATATTTGAATGATTAATTTTCACTGGATTTTGTTTGATAGAAACTTTTACTAGATTAATTTCCTTTTACAAATTAAAGAATGGATATGACTACTCACCTTAACTATGTTTGGCCCCACTTTATGTAACGACCTTATCTGAAACCATCTTCGCGGCAGTGACCAAACAAACATATATACATATGGAGAGAGACTTCTTCTTTTTTGCTTGGAAAAATAAAGGAGAGAGACATATTGATTAGTAAATGAATCAAGAGTACTTTATAATATTGTTTTTTTTATTTGTACATATTCATGTCTAAGGTATCTTTTAGCTTTCTAAGTCTTAACCGTTGCTTAATTATTAGTAAACAATTATGTGCAATTTTAATTTGAGATGTGTTATCAACTATACAAAGAGGTTTAGTAAGATCATCTAATTATGCAGGTCAATTAGGATATAGTATTTTATTGAATAACAAATAAATATACATCTATTGTAGAACATTGTACTAGAGCATACACGTCCTCTCATCTCCATCATTGAGATACATCTAAGAGCTCTCCACAATTCAAGTTGAATTATCCGTGACCGTTTTCTTCATCACTCATATATAACAAAACATAAATTCTTGTGACAATCGCCGCACCAGAAACGAATAAAGACTATGAGAAAGATTGGGTTTTTTAATAAAACACATGAAACCCTTTAGTTTATGAAAGAGAGAGAAGAGGGAAGAAGATGAAGAACAAAAACAGGATTGGTTAAAACCGTTTTACTATTTACTTTCTCAATTAGGGAAAATTGATTACAAATAAATATCAACCAACCTTAACTCTCTCTCAACAACCAAAGAGAGTTGTTGTTATCCATGAAGTTATCCATGTCGAGTCTAGAGTTCGATCCAATATACCACAAATCTCCACCTTGGATCAAACTCTATAAAATCAAAGGAACAAGCTAGCTTTCACCATACTTCTTTATCAACTACATATAGTGGAAGAACTTGCTACTTGGCAATGACTTGGTTATCATTTCTAAAGCATTTTGATCTATCGAAACCTTCATCACTTTTACTTCTCCACTTTTGATTTTCTCTCTGACAAAGTGCAACCTAACATCAATGTGCTTTATTCTCTCATGATAGGCTGAATTCTCCGGCTGATGTATGACACTTTGACTATCATATTTAATAGTGATAACTTGACCTTGAAGTTTTAGTTCATTAACAAACCCTTCAAGCGACAATGCTTCTTTCATAGCTTTAGTGAGGGAAATATATTCAGCTTCAGTGGTTGATAAGGCAACAATATTCTGAAGGAAGCTTTCCAAATGATTGTTGTACCAAGCATAGTGAAAACATATCCAGAAAGAGATTTTCTAGTATCCATACACCCTGTAAAGTCAAAGTCGACAAATTTTTGACTTCGGCTTCGCCATCGCTCATGGATCTACCATAAAACATGACCCTACTCAGGGATCCTTTAATGTATATCAGAATCCACTTCAAATCTTGCCAGTGTGTCTTCCAAGGATTGGCCATATACTTGCTTACAAGGCTCTCTCCGTAGGATATGTCTGGCCTCGTACACACCATAGCATACGTCAAAGAACCCATTATTCTAGATTACATAATGTTATTCATATAGGCTCTTTCGACTTTAGTACTAGGATTTTGAGTCGTATTCAGCTTGAATTAAGGATCAGTCGGTGTTTTAACAAGCTTTTAATTCAACGTGCCAAATTTGTCGAGAATCTTCTTTAGGTATGTCTCTTGAGATAAGCATAATCTCGACTGCTTTTTATCTCTCCGGATGTCAATCCCAAGAATCTTGGTGGGAGCTCCCAGATCCTTCATGTTGAATTCCTTATCGAGTTCAATCTTCACCTTCATTACATCCTCGATATTGTTGCTTGCTATAAGGATGTCATCCACATAAAGCAACAAAATAAAAAGTGAACTTCCAAGTCAAAATATTAATTAAAAACATTGGTCGAATTAGCTCCTAGTGAAACCTATGTGTGCCATGAACTTGTCGAATCTCTTATTCCAATGTCGAGGAGATTATTTAAGGTCATACAAAGACATATTCAGTTTGCACACATAATCCTTCTTGCCCTTTTCTACATACCCTTCAGGTTGCCTCATCACAATTGTTTCATCTAGATTACCATACAAGAAGGTTGTCTTTTCATCCATCTATTCAAGTTCTATGTCGAACTTCGCCACCATGGGTAACAACATTCTAATGGATCTATGCTTTACAACAGGTGAGAACACATCATTGAAGTCGACTCCTTCTTTCTGAGTGAATCCCTTAGTAACCAACATTGACTTAAAACTCTTGGACCTCACTCCTTCAATTCCTTCCATAACCTTGAAAATCCACTTACAGTTGACTAACTTGGCTCCTGCAGGTTTCTTGATCAGCTCCCAAGTGTGGTTATCATGAAGAGATTTTATCTCATCATCCATGGCCTTTAGCCATTCATTCTTGTTTCAATTCCTCACAACTTCCCTGTAATATCTAGGTTCTTCATTGAGTACCCCACTAGCAGATATTAATGCAAACACTATGAGATATGCATAACCAAGTCTCTGAAATGGCTTGATGACTTTTCTCGACCCGTCTCTTGCTAGTAGATAATTATCAATAGTTTATTCAGTTTCTTCAACATCTTGTGCTTCTTCCTCTACTTCATTTGGATTATTCAATTTAGCATCAATATTTTGAATTTATTGAATGCGGGGTAGATTTGGGGTGTTACAAGGAGTACCTGCTACAATCTTGTGCCTAGCAATTCCAGACATAACATAATTAATTTCAAAATCTTATTTTCTAAACCCAATGCCATTGTCAATCCTCAACCTTTTGACCTTTATGCCAGTCTGATTTTCGACCAGAGTCTTCCAACTTTTGAAATTCTCAAAAGTTTCATCCTTAGTCTTCTGGATGAATACCCATAGCTTTCTGGAATAATCATCAACTATGGATAGAAAATACCTTGCATCTAAATGTGAAGGACTCCTTGAAAGCCTCCAAAAATCACCATGAATGTAATCAAGAGATCCATGTGTTTGTTTGTTTGCCTTTGTTAAACTTCACTCTATAGGATTTACCAAACACAAAAGATTCATATAATTCCAGTTTTTTGACTTTGTCACCACCTAGCAGATTCTATTTCCCCAGTTCGACAAGGCCCTTTCACTAACATGGCCGAATCTCATGTGCCATAGTTGTGTCTTTGACACATATTTTGTGGAGGAAAAATATGTTGATCCACTTGCAGTCTCAGCATCAATGGTATACAAGTCTTGTTTCTTCACGCCTCTTAAGACTTCCTTCGACCCCTTCACGATTATCAGGATACCTTGATCTCCTTTGAAAGCATATCCTTTCTTGTTGAATTCACGAAGAGAAATCAAATTTCTATTTAGATCAGGTACATACCTGACACCAATCAACAACTTTATTGATTCATCATGGAGCTTGAATCTTACAAATCTAATACCTGCAATTTTGCAGGCTTTGCTGTTTCCCAGTAGCACCGATTCACCATCTTGATCACATAATTCCTCAAATATGTTTTCATTTGGAGTCATGTGCCAAGTACACTCTAAATCCATAATCAACTCTGTAACACCCTAAAACCCTAACTCTTAATTTAAATAAATAAAATCATCATTCTAGGATGCTACTCAAACATACATGCAAAGTTTTCAAATAATTTCAAAACTCGCAGCGGAACTCAAATAATTAACATAAACTTTCAATGTATCTTCTATTGAAATATTTAATGAAATCGATAAAATTCAAATATCAACTTTAAGCAAAACAAATGACATGTTCCCCAATGATACAAACCAGAGCAAAAATCCATCTAATAGCGAAAAATAACCAATAAAATGAACAGAGCTTCGTAGCCATAGAAGCACTTACTCCTCCTGAGTATCAGTACAACATTGTACAAAGAAACAAAAATAAATAAAACAAGAAATGAGTGAGAATAATACTTACACGTGTTAGCGGTGAAAGTAAACAGCAGGACAATTAAAATAACATTTAAATTATTCTCACATAGCCACAACAAACAAAATTAATAACTACAATGCAATGCGGAATGCACTAAACTCTTCTCTAATATGCATGTGGTACCAGGTTTTTGGGCATCAGAGGTGTCTTACTAATTTATCCATGTCTCTAATTCCTCTTTGAAATGTGTCCCTCTCTGGACTTGAAACTATCATGGTTCCTCTTTGAACCTGACCTCACTGGACCAAATTCCTACCTAACTCTAATATAAATGTATGCATGATTATGGCAACAACAATAATAAACTCAAACAGCAACGGCAAAATAATTCTCAAAAACTCATACTCAAATAGGTTCCTCTTTGAACCGTAATTTCGCCAATATAAGGCCACACAGTAATTTCTCTCAATTACTCAACTAAAAAAGAATTAAATTTAATTATTATATATTTATTCAAAATAATCAAGACTAAAGTAAAATTGTGCTATTACTCGGTAACTCAAATCATCTCAACGAACATACTCAAAATCATCTCAACAGGGCCACTACAAAATAATTCAACAAAGGCTTCAAGGGTATTCTACACTAGAGCTGTCAAAATGGGCTAGCCCATATGGGCCGGCCCGCCAGGCCCGGAAAATCATAAGGCTTGGGCCTTAAAATTAGAGCCCAAATTTTTCAGGGCCTTTTTAGCACAGCCCTGAAAAGCCCGCTACTCATTAGGGCTAGCCCATATGGGCCGTGGGTAGCCCATCAGGCCCGCATAATTATAAATTTTAAAAAAATATATTAATATTTATATTATCTTACTCCAAAATAGCATATTGATTTTTCTCACTTCACTAAATTTTATCTCTATTTTATTCAATTTTTCTCTTTTAAATATTATACATTAATATAATCAACATTTTTCATCGTATTATATTAGTTTTTCTCTTATAATAAATATTCAAGTATTATTTTATACAATTTAAACATATATTGTATTTAGAAACACATTATAGTATTTATAAGAGATAATATAGTACTTAAAAATGTATTATGTTTAAAATAACATAATTTTTAATTTTATTTATAACAAATGTTATGGTGTTTTTATTTTTTATTTTTTTAAATAAAAAAGCCCATTTAGGGCCGGGTAGCCCGAAGCCCATCTAGGGCCGAGCTCGGGTAGTAAATCTCGAGCCCATATTATACAGGGCCTTTTTGGCCCAGTCCTGAAAAGCCCAGGGACCGCTAGGGCCGGCTCGTTTAGGCCCGCGTAGCCCATATTGACAGCTCTATTCTACACAGCTCTACAACTATCCTTATAACTCTAGAGTACTCAAGAGTACTCTAAAATGCTCAACTAACAACTTCACGAGTGATAACTCTACTGAACTATTTGGGGCTGGCAGTTTGACTATAAAATAATCAAATTAACTCGAAAATAATAATTTATCCTTAAAATTATGAATTGGGCCACTAAATGTCAACGACATCCAAAATTGCTCGAATTTCATTGAATTGGCCCCCAAACTCAAAAAACACCCAAAACACCCCCCGTAGGACCCGCACCACCGCTGATGCTCCACCAATCCGGGTTCATACAACCGACTTTGTCGCGGCTCCCACCGCCGTGTAGCTTTTCTCTAGCGCCAACTCGCGCCCGTGTGCCGCAGCAGTATACCACCGTGCCCGTTGCCACTGACCGCGGCTTCCATAAAAATACCACTAATTATATTTTTTTCACTCTAAATACTTCCATAATCCTATTATTAATTTAATTACCAAAATACCCCTAAATCTCATAAGACACCAAAATCATTCAATAAACTAGAATAATTTAAATAATAACACTAATTCAAGCAAGACACGTATAATCACTCATTTTAATCAAATAATTAGTAAAAATAGTAAATTAAAGTCGGGGTGTTACACACTCCTTGCTAGAAACGCTTCTTGAAACCACAAGGACATCGGGTGATTCAAAATCATCTTGCACAATAATTGTGTTGCCATTATCCTTGCCTCCATGATTATTCAGGCGTTCAAAACACACCTTTCTTGTGTGACCCTCCTTATTACAATGATAATACCTACTTCCAAGAGCATCACCACCATAAGATTTTTGTTGGCCTTTACCCTTCTTCCTCTCAAACTTGCCATCTTTTTTCAAGAATTTTCCCTTAACGGACAGACCTTCACCAACAGATGATGGTTTGTTCTCCTTTCGTTTGTTCAAATCCTTAGAGTACAAGGCTGATTGAACTTCTTCAAAGGTCAACAGATCTCTTCCATACAAGAGAGTTTCTTTAAAATGATCGTGATACGTAGGTAAAGAACTCATCAATAATAGCGGTTGATCTTTATCATCGATACTAACCCCGATATTCTCCAAACAAAGGATTAGCTTGTTGAACGTATCTAAATACTCCGTCAAGACTTTATCTTCACCCATCTTGAATGAATATAGAGCCTACTTCAAGTACATACAATTTACTAGGGATTGAGTCATGTACAACCCTTCAAGTTTTCTCCTCATACCTGCTGTCATCTTCTCCTTCGAGACCTGCTGGAGAACCTTATCACCAAGTCTCAATAAGATGGCACTATGGGACTTCTCGATCATCATCGTCTTCTCCTTCTTCGTTAGCACAACATTCATCTTCTTCAATACTTTCAACACTTCTAACAAACCTTGTTGAACCAGTATAACTTGCATCTTCAAACATCTTTCCTGTTGATGAAGTAGACCATGGTGGCCACTAATTTGTTTACTTATCCGAGAGGTAAGAGAACTTGTTAGAGGATGTCTTTGCATTGTCAGCCAATAATAGCCAATAATGTAGGAACCTCACATTTTAATCCAACTCAATAGCTCGTTTTAGATCAAAGGCATGTCAAATAAAGGGTGGTACCTGCAAACACTCTGATGCTTAAAACTATAAGGAAAGACTAATTGAAAGGTATTGAGATAAAGTGTTGTGTACCTTTTACTCTAATTATAAAGTTTATATTTTGGTTCTAGAATGATTAGAATAATGAGGAAATCATTAAAATTACTAGATGTGTAGTCCTTACACTAACTTCAAATTGACGGAAGAATCGTGGTTGGCTCGCCCCCAATCAGGCTTCAACCAGCGGATGCTTCAGCTACACCTTTCTTTGTTTAGTTTCTGCTAATGCTGGGGAAGGAGAGTGGTTGACTTGCCCCTCAGTCAGGCTCTAGGGAGGAGTCGGATGCTTCCTGTATCTATGTTGATTTCTTGATCGAAAAATTCATCTTACTTCTCCCTAGACGGATCTAGAATAATAGTATGAGTCCTCTTTGAAGCGGACTCTAGAACGGTGGTTCCGCGAGATGGAGCGTTGTGGAGTCTTTCTTCAAGATGTTGTAGCCTTCCTTGAAGTGTGTTTGAGTTTTGCTGTTGAGAAATGTTGTATACATTGTTCAATAGTTCATTAGCACCTTTCACTCCGAGGTTCACATGCAACACTTGGAAGCAAGGCAAGGCTTCTTGTTATAAAACTTCAGGTGGAACAGGAGGTTTGATCGAAGTAACTTTAATAGATCTAGCTACCTGTGGAGCCTGGACCAGATCTGGATTTAATAGAATCAACGCTTTAGGATTCACGATGACTTGTAGAGGAGGGATATGTGGTTAATTGATTTGTTTCTAGAGTAGCAGCGGTAGTTTCATACGCAGCAGCGGCTTCGCGCGTAACAACTGATCGAATAGCTTTAGATCCAGCCTTAACTTGAAGTCGTAGAAACTGGTGATTTGGAAATCTGAGGGATCAAAATTAAGGTGATGCTTGATTGAATCGAAATGTGGTGGATCTTTGATTTCGATTTAAAATGCTCTTGATTTGGTGTCCTAAGGAGTTATAAGTAGATGAATTAGAGAGTGAATGTGAAACAATGGAAATCATAGAAATTAGAAGTCGATTCCCATAGACAGCACCATTGTTCCTTTTAGGAACCAAAAATGAGTAGAGGAGCAGTGGTGATGGTGGATCAAAGCTTCAGGCACCGCGGAGTGGGGTGGGATCTGCACAATTAGCACTCCAACGCTCAAGTCAGTATCTTAGGAAGAAGAGTAAAACATAATTGAATTTGAAACTCATTACCTCAATTTGGCGCCTTATATATATATATATATATATATATATATATATATATATATATATATATATATATATGGAAATAACGAATTTGTTATTTCTTATGAGTGGATTGCAAAGAGCAGTTAGATACATTTGTAGTTGAGATCCCTTATGATCACCAGGGTGATAATTCTCGTATGCTGAGAAGATTCAGGAAGGAATGAGGTTCCTTCATAGTAGTCGGTCGGGGTCAATATGGTCGTCCCAAAACACGCGCGCACACACACACACATACACACATCTCTTACTTCCTTCTAATTATATTTTTAATGAAGTTAAATCAATTGTGAGCTCGAGAGCATCGTTTATAGGTGCATCCCCTGGATTAACCATGACAATGTGCAAAAAAAAAGTCAATGATGAGCCTGTGAAGGGGAATGGGCGAGAAGGCAAGCCCACAGATAAATAAGCAACAAAAATGCCCAAACACATGAGCAACCAAATGGAAGAATAGAGCGTGAAGTACCAAGGAGAGAGGAAAGAGACCTTAGGAGAAAAAACCTACCTTTTTATAAGGAATTCAACTGCTAATCAACAATCCATATTGAAAGTAGGAAAAAGATCTAAAGGTAGCAAGTTAACTGTCTCATCAAAAGCAATGAAGGACCAAAGTACTCAAGCACTCTAGGTAGGGAAATCATGCCCTAATTTGGGCCCATACGCCCACGTTCCTAGAGGTCGGAGTGAAATATTTCAATGATGGAAAAACATTTAATACGTCTATTCCCCTGTACGTTTGTAACTGAACCAAAGTGTTCTTGCCAAAAGCAAATGTCATTACCGAGGGCTGACCACTGCTATTAATATTACCTCGGCTAATGACTATTCGACAAGCTTTTGGGGCAAATATTATGGGAAGGACACATGCCCAAGAAGGTAAGGTCCAAACCAGTATTGGTCCACTCTCAAAATTATCTAAGTTATAAAACCATCACACGAGATATTCCTTGTACACTTTATGATCTCTACTTTTTACTACACTCGTCAAGAACTCTGGACTGACTTGAACATTGGAGTATTAACTTTGCAAGTCCACCACCGCACTGATGTTCCAAAGATCAACACCACCGATTCGGGATTCCTCACCATCAACATATATCTAATTTTGGTTTCAGAAGAGAACAATATATACATATATAGTGGGGTTCAACTTACTCTAAGAGTGAATTTTTTTAGCTTACTCTAAGTCGTGGTCTTTAAATTAGATCATTAGATTTAATCAAATGGTTAATTAGCATTTTTATTTAATTAACCATTTGATTAAATCTAATTTAAAGACTACGACTTAAAGTAAGATAAAAAAAAACTTACTATTTGAGGAAGTTGAACTCCACACACACTCTCTCTTTCTCTCATACTTTTACATAAATGTATTTAAATATAAATCAATTCTGCTAAACTCAATTCTGTTAAAATTAATTATACTAAACTCAATTCAGCTAGAATCAATTCTGTTTACCTTCAATCCAAACACACTCTAAATTCCCTTACCGACCAAGGTATGTATTCTTCTTTACCTATATGTGTTTTTTTCTTTGGAGTGATTCAATTAGTACGGAAAGTGGTTATGACATATTGCATTATCATTATGCAAAGCACTTTGTGAAGACTAAAGACAAATAGTATGAATAGGATGATTTCAATAGGACAATGCAATATCCATCAATGCCATAAATGCTGAGTGAAAGTTATGGTCCCTTAGCCACTCTCTTTGATTATAGTCTTCTACGATGCTTAGTTAGTGCCTCCAGCAGCGTACAGTTCAGTGGTACTTTTGGTACTACTATGTGTGATAGTTAGTGCCTCATATTAGGCCGATAAGATAAGTAGATAATTCAAATCTACTATAAGCCATTACATCTTAAATTTTTTGTTGGTGTCCTATATATGTCGGACACCCACGCATATCAGACACTAAAACACGTTGGAAGTTCATATTTATCTCTCGATTCAAAAATTCATTAATGAATAGACACATTAATTTTAGAAAGATTGCATTATTGATTTGAATTACAAGTTCATGAAAAGACACAATCATTTTTGAATAAAAAATACATGAAAATAATGTGAAAATTCCACAAAACAATAATAAATCATTAAGTCCTATAAATCACGTGTAGCTATATTTTATTATTTCTAATTGATTAGAGTTTAAAATGTTACACCTTGTATGTAAATCTATAAATCATAGTCAACAATCTTCACATTAATAAATTTCAAACCCTTTTAAATATTTACTGCAAGACGTTAGCTTCCGGATACTTAGAGCATCTTCAACCATGAACCCATTTTTAGGTTCTTTGTGGGACCTATTAAGCCACATCAGCTTAAAGCAACTCAATTAATTTTTCACTCCAATGATGCAACTATGAAGAACTCATATTGGGTCCCACAATTTTACTTTATAAATGAATATTTTATTCATATTAAATTTTATAATATAAAAATATTGACTAGTTTGAATTTTTTAATATAAAAATAAAAGCAAGAACCGTTGATGTTTTTACTACGTTTGCCAACTTGGAACAATTTAAAAAGCAAAAGTATGATGCCACGTTGGCGAACCTGATTGAAAAACCTCCGCTGGAGGTGGTCTTAGGGGTACACGTTCTACTAAACACTAGAAAACTTGTAACAAATATAAGGAGTAATTGAGCTTGTTATTGGTGGCTAACTTAGTTAACATATTAACAACATTATCAAAAGTGTGTGAATTTTTTTCTAAGTAATAAATGTCATGATGAGATAGCTGTTTGATATTTTAAAATCACACATTAAAATGTTTAGCTGCGGTGTGATACACTTGATTTTTTTTAAATGATTGAGACTATGAGTGTCAAGATGCCACTGAACTCCATCTTACTCAACACTCAAGTCCTTCACTAAACCTATAATCAATAAAGCGTTTTCAGTAGCCTCAACTGTGATGTACCTTGCTTTAGGTGTATACATAACCACTTTGGATTGAACTTATGATTTTGAAAAAAATAAGTCCTCGTGCAAGATTAATGACATGTTCCATTGTAGACCTCCTATCATTCATATCACAAGCATAATCATTAGCAACATATCCTACAACTAATTAATCTTTTTTTATTAATAAACATGATATCAGTAACTTTTGTATCCTTCAAATATTTGAAAATACACTTGATTGTTTGCTGATGATACTTAATTAATTTGAACATAACTATGTAGTGAACCACTTTCCGTACAACGTCTTTGGGTAGGAACATCTACCGTCCATAATTCATGATTTTAGGCACTTTGTAGATGAAAGACAAAGTATATATCCTTCAGTGTCATAGTCGTCGTTTCGCTCCATGCTTGCACAATTGGATGAGCCTTGTATTTTGTTTGAATAGTCTCTTTTCTAATGCTCGATCTTTGAAAACTAAAACAATGTAATGCTTTTTAATGTATTTTAATTCTTTTTTTTTTAAATCTATTTTACCTTCGTTTCTTCCTTAATCATGAATCTTGATTTTACACAAACATTTTCCTTGAGATCACTCATCTATATGGTTTCCTCCGTTGATTATGATACAAAAGTGTAGTAGTAATAGCGTTCAAGTTAATAATGTTTTTGTCAAGGTAAGAGTGGTGTCCAAAAGGTTGTAAGAACCTCGTAAGAAGCACATCATAATAATTGGTCTATCTTCGCAGCAACCTCCACCCGAAGCCTCTCAAATTGGTCATTATTTTGTTGAATATAGTGACATATTATATATTGTAAATTGGATCTTTCATTCATGTTCAAACCATATAGTCCTTTATTTCATGAATAATTTATTCGGGAGCATCTTAAACATACATCAACTTGGGTGTTACACAAAGATTCTCATTGATGTGGTATCTCTTTCTTATATGTGCAATTAATTTCTTCCATGAATGTCGGTTTCATCTCATTGATCAACTTTTTGTAAACTTTGTTTCATCTCACATATCAACTTTTTGTAAACTTTGTTGAAGTAACAAATCATTATCGTTTCTTTACCATAATTTAAAATTGTTCGTTCCATTGAACCTTGTCACTTAAAATTGCACTAGGAATAATAGAGCCATATGGTACTAATTGTTATAACACTAATCATACAAAAGACTAACAAAAAGATAAATTCAAATAATGAACTTCAATCAATTGTGTCTACGTCTTCGACTACTAATTGGTAGTAATTTTATTTTACTATTTGTGAAAGATTAGGATCCCTAGTATTACAATTGACTTGTATTTAATTACTTCGCTTAATTAGTTATCGTTTCATTTGCACTAATATCATACTCTCAAAGTTGCTTCTACAACTCTAGATGAGGTAGGCATGCACAGTTTTTCTTTTAAAACTAGGATGAGCACAAATTGGTTGATCAATAGCAAACTATTTTACAACAACCAACTTTATGGTTGAAGAAAACATCAAAGTTATCATTAACCCCCAAAAAAAAAAAAAAACCAATTCAAGTAACACTCCATTTAGGATCTCTAGGACTAAAGAAAGAAGCCATAACTTTAGACTTAAGCAACTTAAGTGCTTTCTTAGACTTAACACACCTTGGTGTTTTGTACTGATTAATTGAAGCCCCTTTACTAATAAACAAATCCATCAATGCTTCAAAAGTTCCTGGCTCCACCAACCGTATCTCTAAAGCTCCAACAGATTTGTCATTAGTGCGGCATCTTCTGTATACATAATCCAATTCCTCTTCAACTGCAATGCAACATTCTTGAAGCACGTTTGGGTCAAGTGGGTCCTCTTTTGTGCCATAATGAAGAATCTCCCAGTACAATACGTAGTGTCCTGGTAGTGATGAAGTATCAGCATAACTAGTGTATTCCACTAAGAGAGCATCATAAGGCTCTAATAGCTTTTTGGCTTTTGTGACACTTCTGTGTAAGTCCTCTTCATTTGTCTTTTCGCTGTCGATGCTTATTACTACGTTTCTTCGACATATGAATCGGAATTGTGGCGCTTTGTTGTAATATCCTACCACTTGAAGCACATCACCAATTCTGTATCTATATAGCCCTGTAAAAATAATGGAATTTTAAATCACACTGCAATTGTGGTCTGATGTCTGTAAATGCGGGCCGCAATTTAAAACTATGGAACAAATAAAATCATTATACTTACCAGCAAATGTAGTGATGACCAGCTCATAAAAGCAACCAAGTTTGACATTCACTAAATCCACAAGCATATCATTAGGGACTTTTTCATTTTCATCAAAATCCATCAACAGTTTCCCATTATGTCCAAGAGGAATGAATTCATAGTAACCCATATTAGGCAACAGTGTAAAAGCAACATCATGAGGATCAGACAAAGGCTTCAAATTCACCCCAAAGTAACACTCAGAAGAAGCATACATAGTACAAACCAAAGGCAATTTCCCTTCACAATAATGCTGCAAAGCAGGAACATATTGAGCCATAGACCCTGTAACTACAGCTTCAATGTACTTTGCTTTAGGCCAAAGCTTACACAGAATCCCCTTCCAACACTTTTGGTTACAAATTTTTGTTATTTCATCAGCGAGACATGGATCAGGTGATGAGAGTAGTGTCGACATCGATGAACGGCAAGAAGGGTCTGTTATAAAGGAACTCAGCTGTCCATTTCTTATGTCATCGCATAAAGCTCTCCAGTTTCGTTCGAGGAATGAAATTGCTCTAAGAAAAGCTGAAGCGAAGACCGCACCGAGTCTTAGTACTTGGTGGCGGTGAATTAGGCCCGAGAGGAGTTGGCAATGCATGCTTTGGTTGATGTCATTGCAGAGAATGGTTTGGTCAGGGCTTGTGAAATCGCTCCAAGGATCGTGTGTGCGGCATTTGAAGTGTTTGCTTTTGTAGTAACTTGTTAATACAGTTCTTGCTGGTAAACCACATGGTGTGGATTTTTCTGCTTTCACAAAATAGAGATACATAACCTTGCCTTCATCAAGATCAGAAACATATCTGAAAATTATAAGTAAGATTATATTCAAGTTGGATATCATGTTAAGTGTCTGATTGAAAAAACTAATAGGGATGACAAAACAGATTCGGTCCACCAGACATGTCCGTTTTGTCTGCATTATTTTACGAGACAAACAAAGATTTTAGGCTCGCATTCTGACAATGCTAGTTTGACACCTCTAATTATAATTATAATGCATGTAGCACTTGTCAAGTGGCACTTGCAAGCTACTATAGTAGTGAGTAATAGTATGCATCATGATCTTTTAGTATAGTGCAAATATATAACAAACAAAAACGTAACAAATGCATGGTGATGGGTCCCTCTATCCACTCATATCATATCTTTCATCTTATCCTTTTCTTTGTCCATTAGAATGGATGACAATCATTAGTGGGGACTAATCATATTAAACATAACAAACATACAAGTTTTAAGATTTTTCTGTGATTGAATTTTATTTTGGTTTTAACCATCCAGATTCTAATAGAAAGTGACATTATTAACTCGAAGTACGGTCGAAATTCAGAAGATAAGTAAAGACTGATATTGTTCAAGTCAGAGATCTAACTCCGATACCCTTGATTTATTAGACCTTAACTACAACTCATTACCACTTGTTTCAACCAGAATCTTAAATATCTTATGAAAATTCAAATATCCTTAATAAGAAAATATATGACTAATAGCTTAATAGGCATTGTCTATACATGCATATAAATGATCATAGCATAATAAGAAGAAGAAAAAGAAAGTTGTGTAGTTGGAAATATATATTAACTGATTCATGATTGGCATGATAAGATTGTACACAAAGGTGCGACGATCAAGATCCTCAGCAATTGATGGCATCAATTTAGGCTCTCCAGCTGATGTTCCTGAACTGCATGCACATACCATAGTCCATAAACTTATGCTGAAGTGAGAAAATTAAATTCTAATATAGTTAGTAGCATGGTCAGAAATTTTACCTGCATAACATTTCTGTTATTGGTTGACCAGTGATGAGAGAAGAATCTTCACCATTTGCAATTCTTTGTATATATGGAAAGATTCCTTCATAACTGATTACTGGAACACAGCGCTTAAACTCTTGTAAATCAGTTATGAATGTTTCTTCCTTCATATACTTTTTTAAATACTCAGTTTCTTTATTCTGAGTTAAGATCTGCTTCAAAAGACTTTCTTGAACCTCATCAGCATTCATTGTTAGCCTCTCTATCTCCTTGAGTGCTTCTTCACCTTTGTATTCTAATTTCTTTCCGTCCATGGCCACTATAACTCTAGAAAGAAGAGAACTACCAAAAACTGATTTGTGTAGCTTAATTAACTTGCTGGTGTAGATAGAGTATATATAACACTTATTTTTCACATGGTTCGAGAAACATTTGTGTCTATATATTGATATTGATAGGGATATGCATGTTATGATGGAGAATTGTAATACAGTCGTTTGGGTCCTTGTAAATTGTTTTATTAATTTTCAATATGACAAAAAATAACATTATAGACTTTATAGTTAATACATACTATACATACATACATATATATATATATATATATATATATATATATATATATATATATATATATATATATATATATATATATATATATATATATATATATATATATATATATATATATATATATATATATATATATATATATATATATATATATATATATATATATATATATATATATATATATATATATATATATATATATATATATATATATATAGAGAGAGAGAGGAGGGTTATATTGACTCCAAGAGTAAGTTATAATAACTTATTCCACATCTTGACCATTAATTCTTTTCAATCTAATGGTTAAAAATAATAAGTCATTAAATGTGGAAAGAGAAAAGTATTAGATTGAAAAAAATTAATGGTCAAGATGTGGAGTAAGTTATTATAACCTACTCTTGGAGTCATATATATATATATATATATATATATATATATATATATATATATATATATATATATATATATAGAGAGAGAGAGAGAGATGAATAGCACCCCTAGGCTGATAAGGGTTACCAGAGGCTTTAGTGTGTTTGTGAGATGAGAGCAAGCTCACGAGATTGAGATGTATTGTTTTAAAGGTGTTTTTTGTGTGTGAATCAGATTGTCCTCCTTAACTCTAAGGTGGGTTGAGGTATTTATAGAGGCCAATAGGCCTGAATTTGGGGATCTAAGAAGTAGTAATTGTTCCAATTTGACAATAAAACTCGTGGATTACTTACTTCTCAGGAATCGTGGTCATGATTACTTCCACGTGTGGTTATGGATAGCATACATGACACTATCCATGTTTTCTTCCCGGGGCGAGCCATTCATGGGTGGAAGTCATATCTAGGCGACATACCCTTAGACAGGCACCTACTACGGGTTGTTTCCCATGCCGCCTTATGCATGCCTTTGTAAACATATCACTACAAGTCTCTCAATTACAATGACTTGTAAAAGAGGAAATGATTAAGCCTCTTCTCCACTTAGTTTAAGCTTTTCATTCATCCCAAGCTAGTCCCTCAGTTAGGAGCGAGTCCCTCAATTAAGGGTCAGTCCCTCAGAAATTGGTGCATTATGACGGGTCTCTAGTTGTACCTCTAGGTGTCTCGTGAGTGTTATGCTATCAGTCTATCAATTTCAGAGACGTCAAAACGTCAATCCGTTATGAAAACTTAATCATTTTGTGGGAAAGAAACGTGCGTAGAATTTAATACTGCTCATGATGGCTTTCTTAGGGAAACTCAACCTAGCTTTTTCCTTATGTGTGTCCTTGAAGGATGAAAACGTTCCCACTTCTCGCAACTGTTGTGCTACCAGGTCAGTACATTGTTTGTGTTCTTGGATTTTCCCTTATAAAAGGATTCTGCCTAGTTTTCTCATAAAACATTTCCATGTCCCTCTTGTTTTAAAACTTCCACTATTCAATGGAGGAATCTCATAGGAGCACTTTTTGACCTTTAAGCCAGGAGAAGTCAAGGTGTGTGTTAACCTCTTCCATTTTTATCAAGTACAGATGGCCAAGAAGAATGTAAGACATGTCCATATCGATAATTGTGTCCTTAAATTTTGACTCAGATGAAATCGTGGGCTTCCGTTGAAATATTAGGTTCTCCAGCATAGGGCATGAATAGGGTTTAATATTGGAGTCGTTTTCAAAAACCAAAAGATAGATTTGTTGGAGCCCTCTGCGGAGTCCTATGACGATTGAAAAGATAGATTTGTGAGTGTTATATGGTGAGATGAAACTTTTATGGTCACTATAGAGACGACATGCACCTAGGGATGGCAAAAATATTCGTACCCACGGATAAAATCCGTCACGGGTACGGGGCAGGTAGTTTAAGAAATATCCACGGATAAAATAAATGGATAGTTAAATACCTATTTATTAATGAATATGAATACGGGTTTAGTTGTGTCCACGGATATCCGTATTTGTTAATAAATTATAAAAATCACATTTATATTATTAGTTTATTATACTCTATCTTTTCATCTTCTACAAAATTAGTCCCCTCATATATATGCTCACCCTCTAAAGAGCATATACAAAACAAAGTTCCCTCAGAGCCTTAAGGAGCCAAATGCAAAACGAAGTTCCCTCAGAGCCTTAAGGAGACAACCATACATCCTTTGAGGGAGGAGGGGTTGGTGGAGATACTTTTTTGATGGTGGAAGCTCCTTAAACCTCATTGTGGATGACCCTTCTTTTAGTGTGGTCGAGTTTACTAAGTGTTGCATCCCTTTCTAGAGAATATCTCAAGGAGGAGTTGTCGACCCTAACGTATTACATCTGACGAGTTTCTATCATTCTAGATATAAACAGGGCTTGTCGTAAGGACTTTCTTTTACCTTATTTGCGTCATAAGGAGATATAACTATTACAGGACAGTGTTCGTGATCTGACGTTTCAACGCGATACGTGTCTTCAAGAAGTACAAAAGGCTTCAACATGACACAGAGGAATTTCTGGAAACATTATGGGTAAATCACACACTCTAAAAACATTTGAGAAGACTCTCACTTTTTTAAAATTTAAATCACCAAAAAAAAATTCAAGGCCTAGCCATTTTATTAGGGGATTGTTTAATTGATTAGGAGATTTTTGTAACTCTCCAATCAATTCGATCTTTGGCCTAATCGATTAGATGGTGCCTAGTTGAGTTTGTAATCGATTATGATGGTCTCTTAATGATTGGTAACGACTCTATATCAAAACCTTCCATTTTGATCCTCAATAATGGATTATTTGAAGTGTCTAATGGATTATTCTAATTGATGAGAGCATTCATTTGGTCCATGAATTGTTTCCAAATTTACACCTTGTCTTGGCCTATAAATAAAGACTTTTTCTATCACTTTTCATATCCAAAAACGTGAAAACCTCACTTTTCATTTCTGCCATCACCTCTCTAAATCGTTCTTATCTTCTCACATATTATAGACCTAGTTCTTTGAGAGTGTTCTTTAATCTTGTGAGGAATATTGTTCTAGGTGAGGGTAAAATTTTGAATATTCCAAAAGTGAATTTATCTAGAGTAAATAATTCTTCCATAGGAAGTTGTTATTTTGGTTGTGAGTTAAAACATTCAAAAGATCTTGTTCATTGAGGGATTGTCTTAGGAAGTCCCGGTTCAATTCATGAGTTTCATCAATGAACAAAAGCTCTCTTTTGTTTCATGAAGATTATCTAGTGAAAATATCCATAACAGTTCTTGGGCTCACCCTAGTTAAAACCTCTATCAGTTTGAGATCAACCCAACTTAAAATCTCAATTGATTTCTAAATTCAGCATGTGTAAAAGCTCAATAGGTTCGAGATCAGCCCGATACAAAATCTTGATTCAGCTCCTGGTTAGCCTGTGTAAAACCCCAATTTGTTTCAGAGGATAATCAACTTAAAACTTTGTTTTGGTTGGATATCATCCTGTGCAAAATCTTTGTTTGGTTTAGATACTAAACACTTCAAGCCTCCTTTGTTGTTTGGTTTGGAGACTACCAATTTTAAACCTCGTTTGTTGTTTGGTTTGGAGATTACCAATTTCAAATCTCGTTCGCTGTTTGGTTTAGAGTCTAGCTGCTTTAAGCCTTGTTCGTTCTTTGGTTAGAAGTTATCCCAAAAACTTTATTTCCTTGTATAAGGGGGTTCATGGGAATAGCCTTCTAAAATTTGTCAAGACTAGTGGATATTCTCAAGATTAATTTTTGGGTACATGATTAAGACTTCTTGATTAAATCTGCATAATTTTCTAGTGGTATTTCTCTTCCATTCTCTCTGTTTTTTCTTTTTGTAATTTTCTTTACTTTTATTTTCCTATTGCATATTTTTCAAACATGTTTATAAAAAAAATATTAAACTCTAATTTATCAAGTGATTTTATTTTAAATCTCAGTTTTTTTAAACCTCCACAATTCATCCCCACCCCTTCTTGTGTATGGAGTCACATATCCAGTAAGTGGCATCAGATCCTAGCTCATGTTTAAAGACTAATTATCTTAATAGGGAGATGGATTCCAACACGTCTTTTAACTAGAGGACTTTCCTAAACACACCTCCATCGCTGAATAGTGGTAGGTTTGAATTATGGAAAGCTAGATTTAAAATAGTCATTCAAAGTCTTGATCCTGAATTATGGGAAATAATAATCAATGTTCCATTTATCTTTACTCACCATGTTAATGATGATGTAATAGATGAGCCTAATTTTCTTTGGACCGTAGAAGAAAATAAAAAGTTCAAAATTGATTTCAAAGCTAACTTTTTTAGCATGTCTTTAATTGAAAATCAATTTCTTTGAGTTTTTAATTATGAATCCGTTAAGAAAATGTGGGACACTCTTGAAATGATTTATGAAGTATCTCCAAGGAGAAAAAGATGAATGTCAATGGTTCATTCATATTTATTTTTTCATCCATAGAAGTTTTTGAAACAATTTTAGAACTTCTGTCACTAACAAATATATAAGTGTTAAAAATTGGAATCAGAAACATAATCCAATACTTAAATCAATAGATGGAAATGTTTGTAATATTTGGGAAAAATTCTAGAAGGAAGAAATCATCAAGAAATTAAATAATTTAATTCAACGGTTAAATGACGAAGGCATGATCCTAAACCTAGAAATTCTCTAGAAAATTCATCAAATAACTCTTTCGAAGAAGAAGAAGAAGAAGAAGAAGAAGAAAAATCAACTATAGTAATCTCCTATGGAAGAATAATCTCTGTGATTGAAAGATACTCGGAAGATTCAACGTCAAATGAAGAAACTTCTTCAAAAAGAGAATATGAAGATGAAGAAGTTTCATACAATAGAATCTTCGATATAATAAATAAGAAAGAAGTCTCAACAAGCAACATCTCCATATACTAAACATTAATGAGAAATCTTGAAGAATCAACCTCTATAAGAATCTTCTTCCAATAAAGAAGATGAACAAATTTTCTTGAAAGCTTCTCATAAAGAAAACAATTGTGAGGTAACAAGGTTATCAAACAAGCCATTATTTAAATTAAATGTCAAGTTAATCGATGAACACGATATGATTGAAAAGCGTAGCTAAGATCTTAAAGACTATATTGAACTTCTAGAAAATAGTAATGAAATGCTTGAATATGAAATAACTAAAATTAGAAACTAGGCTTAGAAATGTGAGACTAGTGTCTCGATGAATAAGGAAGTGAAAAATCTTCATGAAACCATAAGTAAATTTATTAAGGGGAAAGAAAACCTAGATTGGATTTTATCAAATCAAAGGCGTTCCTTGAATACAATTGGATTAGGGTTTAAATCTAATAGATCACATAGTAAAGGTTTTAATAGGAAGAAAGTAAATCACCCTATTTTAAATGCTCTTTTTGTGATAGGTTTGGTGATATAGACACTTTTTGTTATGATAAATAAAGAAGTTCTAAAGATAGTAACCCTAGACCTCTTAGAACCACTAATGCACTGGGACCCAAAACTATTTGGGTACCAAAGGTGAAAAGCAAATTTGTTTTTGCAGAATGCTTTACATATTTAATGAAGTCTTAGTGCATATTAAAAGAAGTTATGAAAATCAATATGTATACTTTTAAGTATACATGATGTTTAATGATACATATGCTTTTGATCCAAGGATGTTCGCTAATAGTATATTTCAACAGACGTGATCAAGGAATTTTTTATTGAGGATGGTTTCCAACATTTATGATTTGTAATAATCATTTAACCTCTTAGTAGGTTAAGACTATAAGTATGTAACGTATTCATTTGTCTTGTTTTCTTAATCAACTCTCGTATCCTACGATTCATATAGAAGAATGTACGATATTGCTTTGCCATTTCCTCAAATGGGGGAGTTTATCAAGGTTACTTGATGTTTAAGGTAGTACAATTTTAGAGGTTGAATAATCTAGAAACTATGATTAAACCTCTAAATAATTTGTTTATTATTTTCTCATCAAATAAATTATTATTACTTATAAACTATTTGAGCTTTTAGCATTTTTGGAGAAAAGGGTGCAATCTAGATGAAAAAGGTTGTGAAAAGCAATAAGCTAAAGCTAAATTTCATCCCAATGCCCAAAAAGACCAAGGAGGCTGAAACTAAGAGAAATAATCAATTAGATGACCCTTGCATTTCAAATTTATTCCATATTTGTGCAATTTACCAAAGAGAGTAGTCAACTCCATGGATGACAAAATCCTTATATTCAGAAATCATATTGACTTTAGGTTGCCAACTGCGATTTAGGGATCTAAGAACTTTTAAAACCAAGTCCTCATTTTGAAAAAAATTCCAATGGTTCTCATTTGATTAACTATTTGGATAAATCATTTTTTAATGTCATAAATATTTTTCTTCATGCTTCATCTGATAACTCAAATTTTGTGAGTTATTACAAACCTTATCTTTTGAGTTTATCAATTTTAATTCAGTAATTCAATAGTTTAATTTATTGGATTTTTATATTTTTGAGTAGATTATAATGAATACAATAGGTGCTCTTGTTGGTTAATTTTTATGCATATGTTACTTGTGTAGAAATTACTTTTCATGAGTCCTGGCATGAAACTTCTGGAATAGTGTTTTAACCCCAATTGAAAGTGGAGAGTTTGATGCAATGGAAGTCACAAAGAGTATACATTCATAGTTTTAGGGATTATGTGGCACCAATCTGCATAATGGAGTGTATTTGAATCAAATGGCAAAGAGATAAGACCAAGTCGCTAGAGCGCCCAACTTGTTTACCTACTACAAAAGACGACTGCAAGACAATGCCACCTGAATACTTGTGCCACTAGCCTACCACAGGAAACTTTGTCTCCCACATGCTAATTGTTATTGGCTCTACAATGGTACAAAAAGGAAGAATTGGAGGGAAACCTGTTGATTTCTTTGGATCATAATTCACGAATATCCAAAAGCCCGTGATTCAAGACAACACAAAACCCTAGATGGAAGTGACAATACAATGACCTTTTGGAGGCAATGCAAGGTGGTTAAGAAATTTAGAGAAGAAACATTTAGTAAAAATTATTTAGTGAAGGAAAACATTTAGTGAAGAGAATGAACTGAACAAAGTGGAGAACTTCTTCTTCTCATCATCTCAAGCGTATGCTACCAGTATCTAGTGTAATAGAGGTCGTCTCTTGCTAAG
Source organism: Vicia villosa (assembly GCF_029867415.1). Classification (NCBI taxonomy): domain Eukaryota; kingdom Viridiplantae; phylum Streptophyta; class Magnoliopsida; order Fabales; family Fabaceae; genus Vicia; species Vicia villosa. Next base: position 115,444,678 of record NC_081180.1, read on the forward strand.
TAAAGATCACAAGAAGATGAAGAAGTTACTCTTAGATTTTTATTTCATTTTTATTTTGTGTTTAAGAATGTTTAGCTTAGGATCCAGTATTTATGTATGTACTAAGCTTATCATGAGTTAAACCCTTCTTTTAGCAATCTAAATTTAATATGAAATAGTTGTTTGTGTTAAATGTGTGTTGTTAGTGATTTATTTTATCATGTATCAAACTGTAATAAATCTACTTCTTTGAATGATCAACTTAGAAAAAAATACAAGCTTGTTGTTGTGAGAGATCCAACAATAAATGGATTTCATGATAAAAGTGATTGAAAATAGCACGATAGAGATATTCACTAGATTAGCTACTTTAGACATAAAGAGCTACAATCATAGAGGACATTCAGAATAAAATTAGGCATTGGTTTTGCCATTATTTACTCCAAAGTTGAATTTGTGACAACCATCAACTATTTTTGTTCTTGCTCATGCTCATTTATAAAATAAAGTTTTACAAATCAATCTAAGTTATTTTACAAATCAATAAGTAGTTGTTGAAATGTTTGAAATGGAGAGAGGACCTGGAAAGTCCTCTGTCCAACTAGTCGAGAGCTCGGGATCAGGTGTGAGGTGGCAGCTGGAGAAATCACAAAGATCATAATGCTTGCCTTAAGGAGGAGGAATTGGCTCTTCAGATGCGATGGTGAGGACCGACGATACACCTTCAGGTGTAGGGACGGTGTTGAAATAAGTGAGATTGAGCTACTTTGAAAGCTACCATTTTTTATGGTTATTTAAGTTAAAGAAGTTAACGGTGATCAGATCAGTTGGCAAGAACGATTGCGACAAGCAACAAAGAGAGTCATAGAAATCTGATGTGGAATTTTGTAAGAATCAATATGTGATTCTCACAAACGCGCCACTATTCTGATATCGAACAAGAAAGTGATGGTAGGTTAGTGAAGTCCACCATGAAAGGTCTCCAGCATAGTGGTTGAAGTCTTGGATTGATGAAGACAGGGTGTACCTGCAATGTAAGCACTCCAACGCCAAGTTATTAGGGTTAAAAATGAGAATTAGAGATGGGGAATTTTGAATTGTGTAATGAATTGTACCTTGGTGTGACAGAAATGTTCACTTATATAACAATGACAGTTAGAATAGTCTTCGTTGAACGTGGTGCCTTATGTGGAGACCGTTGGATAAATTTTAAGAATTATGGTGAGTGTGGTGTTTGAATTCTGTGTGTGCCTCGTTAATGAGGATACATCTGTCCGTCAATCTGAGTGGGTAGAGTTTTGTATTGAAACTTCATATTTGATCTATTTTATTGGGTTGTTTGAATGTTCTAATACAGAACCAAACCATAATACTAACGTAATACAAAGTTTATTTTCTATTTCAGGAAATATAATTGATGGTGTAGAGGAAAATGATATATGGACTGAGTTTTCCATGAGTCATTGAGCACACGGTAAGGGATTTGCTCGTCTCTCCAAAAGCTTCTTGGAAATATTCTTTGACATTGTTTCAACTTTCAATACAAAGCTACAAAAACAAACCGTACATTGATGAATGGGTTAGCATTATTGTCCGCAACTAGCTGAGTGGAAGTAACGTTAAGACAAAATCATGTAAAGAAAGGAAACATGTGCAAAATGAGAAATGTGGATGTCTTTACAGTGAAAAGGAGCTAATCATCTTTTTTTGGTTTTGAATTTTGGGTGCATATTCCATGCCATTACTTAGTATCATGTGTTAAATATATGCTTACTCTACTTCATCATGGAGGTGTCTCATATAAAGTCGGTAAAATAGGCATTTGGTGCATGAAACTTGACTTTCCTGGCATGTATGGATTCACCGCATCTCATCATTTGATTGTGATATCAAGTAAAAACTAATGGTTCGATTCAATTTTATATGATTAATTAAAAAAATTATATTCATATGATATGAAGGAGTTTAATTTAGATCAATTTTTTAATATTCAAATTACACATTATTTTTTTATTAAAATTATAAAAATATTAGAAAATAAGACATTTGTAATTAAAAATTAATATTATAAAATAGAAATATTTGATTATGGTTAAATAAATAAAATAATAAAAATAAATATTAATAAATAAGAAATAGCACAATTGATCTTACCGGTTGGTCAGAACCTGAAGTGGGCCAGAGAATTCGTCTATAAAACTATGCTGGAATCGAGGAGGAACGGAGTGTACCTACAAGGCACTCTGATACTAAAGTCATTAAGAGTGCAGAGACATGTGGGAGTGTTTTGAGGATAAGATTTGAGTTACATGACCCTCTCAAATGAGAGGGTATTTATAGTGCCCCCAACTTGGTCCCTATTTTTGGGCTGGGCATCCAAGATCTAGGCCAAAAAATAAGTAACTGTCGAAAATCTGCATGAAAACAAGGGCGGGCAGCTCGTGCCCATCGTCTTGGAAGGCTGCCCAGGTAGAGTAAAAACTAGTCGTTGGTGCGGGCAAAGATGTAGTTGAGGGTTGGTGGTTTAGTTGGCCTCGGGGTCAACCGATCACGCGTGCCCCTCGTAAGGGCGGAAGGGGAAAGACGCCATTCGTTGTTCCCACCGATTGGGCCAATTCTTTTGGGTCGTCTGGGACTTAGAAGCGGATTGGTTCATGCTCATCCATTGGGTCAGTCCAAAACAGAAACCCCTCAAATCGTTGCTTTTGGGCAAATGAGCGATGACTTAAGGTCAACCACGCGATGAAGAGGAAGATATGTCGTTGGCACTTATCGTTTGAAATGAGAATGTTTTGCGATTCGTCGGAGGACGTCCTCGAGGAGAGCAAAGGTCGCATTGTGTTTATCACACGGGGAAGCGAACAAGTGAGTGGAGTCATCAGAGGTGACGTTGTTCCATGCCCGTCTCGAGCCACGCATTGCAATTAATGGGCAATGATGGCTAGGCTAGGGAATAAGGTGTAATGATGGCTCCCTCGTTCCCTAGGATGTGCATGCATGCACACGTGCCCAGAGTCCTTCGCTATAAATAGAAGGGATGGGGATCATTTGCATCTTCTCTCGTTGTAGGGGAATCTTCCCCCAACAGGCGACATCGACCAGGAAGCATTTTCGCTATTAAGGGACCGTCGACTTGACCGATAAGAAGGATAAAGAATAAGTATGAGCTGCCTTTGTGCTTCCATCAGAGGGATTTTTTTGAAGGCTTTTCCTTGAGAGTCCATAGGGCAGAGTCTCTGCACCTCGAGAAGTTCGACCGTCCGAGGATGCAGCTGCCTTGATGAGGGTCTTGGGCATGGCGATGGTTTATGTGGAAAAGGGGACCTCCAAAGAGATGGAGCTTAGAAAAGCCCAGGCAGCTAATTCGGCTCTCGGGGAGAGGCTGAGAAAGATGAACTATGAGAAGGAGACGCTGGAGGGGAGAAAGCCGAGTGGACCAAGTAAGTTGAGGAGGTGTCGGGCCTGAAGGAAGATGATGCCAACCTGCTGGTTGACAAGAAAAAGCTCGAGGATAGGATAGCTTTCCCGGAGGTTTATGTGGCACTAGTTGAGGATGAAATTGAAGATATGACGAGTCTAAAGACCCCGACCAACTTGGTTACCCGTATCCGGCAACTCGAGAAGGACTAATTAGTGTCAATGGAGGATAGCTTCAACAACTTTGTGGAAAAGTTGAGGATTGCGAATCTTGAGGTCGAGTTTGTCACTATTGGGAAGAAGGTCGGATCGTCATCCCCGACTTTCTCAATTTAAGTGGTGGAGATGTATGTGGTGACCAGCTGAATCTGGAGGAACTGCTACCTAAGGTTGACTGAGATTTTTTCTTGTTTGTTGTATGCCCGACCTGCATGTTGTAATTTGTAATGATTTTTTGAATGGGCTTTGCCTAGTTGATCTAACACCCTAACAATTTCGACCCTCGTGGTCGTTATTTTATTATTTTGGATGGGGGATTGGCCCCCTTAATGTATTATTCTAATAATCACGACCCTTGTGGTCGTTACCTTGTTTACAATTTTGGTCTTGGTGGTCATTTTAATATTTATCCCATTTTTTATTTAGCTTGCTCGTGAATGATTGGAACTATCTATTCTTAAGTCTTTGCATGTTTGTATACTCGTATGTTTGAGACTTTTATTTCCTTATTATTTTGCTAAGTGTTTTGGGGATCGCTCGACAGTATTATTGTTTGAGTGTGTGGGAAACTTGTCAAATGGTCCGGATAGATTTCCGAGCAGAGGGAGAGCTCAGTTCCCGTTTCTGATCCGAGTTCTGTGACGTGAACTTCCTATCGCGAGTTGGGCATTCTGCAATCGTGGTACGATGATGGTGGGGCTCGTTCGAGGGACCTCTGTCGGTCATAGAATTTGCACCTTAAAAGAGAAGAAGTTTGCCTTTTGTTTCTAGTGGGATGTTGTGCTTGTACCTTGGCACACATACATGGTCAGGAGGTGTCGTGTTCGTTGTTAGACTGGCACACCAACTGTTAGGGCCTAGTTGTAGTATTGCTTTAGTTTTTCGGCGTTCCATGGTCGAGCGAGTTCTTTCCCGTTAAGGTGTTCCTGCTAGTAGGCTTCATTCTCTATTTTTGCTCGGACGCGATATGGGCCTTCTCAATTCGTTGAGAGTTTGCCCTCGGGAGAGTCTTTGTGATTCCTCCTTAGGACAAGAATGTCGACTTTAAAGTCTCGTCGTATGACTTTAGTATTGTGCCTTATGGAGATTTATTAGTGAGGCTTCTCGAAGAGACACTCTTGCTCGGACCTCTTCGACTAGATCGAGCTCTTCTCCTAGCGCCTCGTTGTTTGCCTCGCCGTCTAGAGGAGTTGCGGTTCATTTGGAGGGCACATGAATGTCAATGGGATTACCGCCTCGGTTCCGGAGGCCTGTCGGAATGGGGTTTCCCCGGTTGTCTCAACCCTATGATTGGCATTCTTATTGAAACTAGAGTGAAACATAATAAGGTCATTGCTCTCATGTCTAAGTTAGGGAGTAAATTGGTCTATATAGACAACTATAGTAAACATAATAATGATAGAATATGGGTTTTATGGGATAGGAAAAGAATAAATTTGGTGATGATGTCTAGCTCTGCAGAGATTTAGTCAACATCATGTAGGTAATAATAGGTTATTTAAGTTTCCTAATGTGGTAATTGAGGATTCTGGTTTTCTAAAGGCAGTTGCTACATTAGTGGTAAACCTATGTACAAGGTGTGGAAAAAGTTCCAGAGAATTCAATTTGTTATTAAGAGCCTGATGAAACCTCACATTAGGATTAAGAAGCACAATGAAAAAGCCAGATATAATTTGTATAGTGCTCAACAGGACCTGTAGTCTGATAGGCTGAATTGTGAGAAAATTAACCATGTTAAACATTGTACTCTTAAGTTGATCAAATTATCCAATACTGGAGAGAATTTGATAAGGCATAGAGCGACAATAAATTGGATTAGGCTTGGAAATAGTAACAGCTCTTATTGTTATGCTACTTTGAAAAGCAAGTACAATCAAGCCTATATTGGATCTCTTAAGGATACATATGGGAAGCATATCATTAATCAAGACGACATGGAGCATGAGGTTCTGAGATTCTATGGTGATTTGATTGGTAAATAGGCTCCTATTTTGAGGAAGATTGACATTGGACACCCTACTTAAAGCACAGCATGTTTTTGAGGAAAAATACATAAGAAACTCATGTCTACATACCACTTTTTTTTAAGGTGAATTCTTATCTACTCAATTCAAAAAGTTGAGTAAGATTACCTCCTTTGTAAAATGCTTTGAAAACAACAAACATTTGTAGCATTTTAATAAATAATTAAATGTGTTTAATTAATGAGATGGAATCATGTGATTGGTTGGAGCACTACCCAACTTTTTATGATGGGTAGAGAAGTTGTCCCTTTTTTTTTAAAACATTGGACACCCTATTTAAAGCACCACATGTTTTTGAAAAAATGTGAGAAAATCAAAATAAAACTAGTAAATATTAAAAAGCAAATTACATTTTTGCTAAAAATGCAGGAAAATTTGTTTCGCGAATTTTAAAAGTAAAAATGTCGTAAAATAGTACAAAATTGAAGAAGTGTTTAAATGTATAGAGATAAGGAAATTTTATGGAAAATTTTGTTAGAGTGAAAATGTATAAATGACTAAAAAAATTATTGTTTTCCACTTTTCCTTATTATTCAACAAAGTTGTTATAGACTACTTTGTGATTTAATTAGGAGTGGTAAAACGGGTTTGGTCCGCGGGGAAAAATCGTTTTTCCCGCACTTTTTTGCGGGGTGGGGCAAGGTTTTAGGCCTGCTCCCTTTAATGTGACCGTCCCGCTCGGTCCTTTTTTTTTTGCGAGCTTTTGCTGGCATGAGTTTTTTCATACAATTTTACTATTTAAAGGTCTAAAAGGTTCAATGCTCGCGGGCTTTACTCGCCCCACCCTCACTTTTTTGTGGGACGGGACAAGGTTTTAAACCCGCACGCTCAAATATGTTCGTCCCGTCCTACCCCATTTTTTCGTGGACTTTTACAGGGGCGGGCCTAAACGGAGCGGACATGCGCGTTTGCCAGTCTAGATTTAATGATAGGAATGGGAGATAAATTTCTCTTTAAAGAGGCTTAGTAAGAACTAGCTATTATAGCAATTTAAAATACATAAATGTTTTAGTGTCATCAATATTGACACCTACACCGTATTTTATATGGTACAATCTATTAGTCTTCTTTTATTTATTATTTTTACTGGTATGATATACTTACACTATATCATATGCTACACCTACACTCAATCTACTGTTCACAAATACCGTGAACAGTCACATGAAGAGTGAATAGTGATATGAATAGTAACGTGAACAGTGTTGTGAATAGTAATACGAACGGTGTATAAATAGTGGTAACAAGAAATTGGTTAATTGAGTGTAAAAAGTTAGTTAATATAATTTATTTTTTGGTTAATAACGCTTCAGATATTAAAAATAATTTTTTAATAGCAAAACAAAGTTGGTTAATGATGTATAAAATGTTGGTTAATAAAGTAATAAAGTTGGTTAATAAGCGTCCAGATAAAAAATAATTTAGTAGTAAAACAAAGTTGATTAATGAAGTGTAAAATGTTAGTTAATGTAGTCATGAAATTGGTTAATAAGCATCCATATGTTAAAAATAATTTAGTACTAAAATAAAATTGGTTAATGAAATTAATAAAGTGATGAAGTTGGTTAATGACACAGTTTTTATATCACTCTTCTTTAATAAAAAAATATATAAAAAAAAAAATTATTATTATTTTTTAATAAAAACACTATTCAGCATATTGATAAATAATAATTACAGTGTAAAAATAACATTTTTCTTATTTTTATTAATCTTCAAATTTGTGTCACACTTAAAATAAAACATAAAAGCTACAGTGTAAAAATAGGATGTCATCTTTTCGCTGTCATTATAACAAACCTCTTTAAAATACTACATGTTAATATAATGCGGAGCACATAATAACATAGCCTGACTTTTTTCTTATCATGTAATTTAGTAGTTAAAACTCACTCATTAAGAATATTGCAAATTCGAACTCGCATCTGCCTCTCCACTGGATTTGATGTCCTACTAATTTCAAACCTAAATAATCTTAAGTAAGTTTTTTTTTCTACCTCAAAAATAGTTGATATCTAATTTATTTTTATTTTTTTATCTTTAGTCCGGTTTAAGAGTCAATTCGGATATCAAGTGGTTACAGCTCTCTCCCAATCGTAATTGCGAAAAATCAAATCATGGCCCTCCTTACTAAGTTCAACGCCAATCATCATTAAACCAACTAATGATTAGTGCTGATGTCTAAATTTATTCAGTCGAGAAAATAAATTCTTCACATAGTGTACCTATTCATCCAGACGAGACGAGAAAACACTATTATTAAGAGTTGCAATTCCGAGCGCAAGAAAAAGTAGCTTCTTTTTCCTTCTTAATTAGTAAATCCGGAAGGTTGTGATCTTATATTTAAAAAACAGTATGAAGGGAAGAAACTAGAGGCTTAAACCTGTTTCAGCCGTAACATATTTTTTATGTCTTAAGGGTGGCAGATTAAACTCCGAAAGAAGAGCCATAGTTGGAGATTTGTTTGTTAAATGCAGCCATGACCTCTTCCTTTTTGCAGTCCCTATGATGAAGGTCTGTAACGCCTTAAATCCTTACGCTTAATATATTTGAAAAGAACTCCATATATGGTGATCTTTCCTAGGCATCCATCAACCAGGGCTTACAAAATGGTTACCTCCACCCACACCCTTATCAAATTACTCAGAATATTACTATCTACAGTAGGGTTCTCCACCCCTAAATTCGAGTGTTCTAATGGTAAGTTATGAATTATTCAAAAAGACACCAGATCAGTACTGATTTAAAAGCTGAGGCTTTCGGTATCCAGCTCCAGAGGCTACGATACCAACTACTCTGATATCATATTTTTGAATTACCAAAGATATCCATTACTAAATTGCAGGTTATCAACAAAAAAAAGCCTTATTTGCATAGCCAATCACTACTCTGAAATGGGAGTTCATCAACAAAAAAGTCTTACATTGTTTATCAATAACGGCCTTTGAGCAACGGCCCTTGAACATTTGTTGTCAAATTCCACTTTCCTTGTACTGTGTAAGACAAGATAGATGAAACATCCAACTCTTCTTTTGAAAGTTAGGGGAAAAAACTAAACAAATTGAATTTGTAGAACCACTTGTCAAAATGTTGGAATAAAGCACAAATAAGTGGGTATTAGTTTATCAGCCCAAGGATTTGGGGTCATGTATTCAGTCATCCACTTACAGCATGCTGAGGAAATAACAGAGTAGAAGGGAAACAAAGTGATTTGTAACATAAAACTGTAGGAATATTGCTAAATCGTAAAATTGTAAGATGATTTAGCTACAAATGATCAGCAGTATTCAACCAGACAACACTAATTTTCTGAACAACATAGACAAAGATAGTTGATGCACCATACCAATCATCGTACAATGCAAGACAAACAATGAGAAATTGAACTAAAATGTCACTTTAAGATGAACCCTCTTCTTTGTTCGACTCGTCTTCTTTAGGCTTCTCAGGGGTTCCTTGTAATTGAGAGAGCTCCACTCCTATCTCAGCTCTCAGCTCATTGATGCTCTGCTCCAACTCTTCGATTCGAGATCCCATATCATCAAGTGCATTGGTGTCAAGAAAAACATTACTTCCAAAGTTTGAGAATTGGGAAAGTCTCTAGTACCCATATTATAATAAAATTGGTAACACTCGATATCATGCCTTAGCCAATATAAATTACCCTAAACCAGGAAATATATTATGCACAACTTCACAGGTCATTGTCATTTGATTGGGTTTTCAAAAAACATTGACAAGATACAGATAATAGCCATAATTAATTACCACAAGTTCCGTTATGTCAATAACTATCCCAATAACTTACTCTATTCAGTGACAGATGAAGGCATTTGAATATTTATATTAAATCTCTACCATCATATGCATGCATCATGTTATTGGTTTGCCTACTGATACACCATTTTATTGGGTACTGCAGACTTTAGCTTAGAATTACAGACAGAAATAGATTTGTATCACTGACAACACAAACAGACAATTAAAACATAGCAAACTGAAGCAAAACATATAGACTGCAATTTAGCCATCAAATAACCAAAAACTAAAAAGGTTCCATTTAAATCCTTAACTAAAATATCAAGAGTCGTCATTAAAAAAAAACAATAAGTAAAAGTAATCAAGTTAACAGAATGTAAGCTAGTTAAGATCTACTATCATCTAACCAAACTACACTCTTTGATCTAAATCTTATTTCATGAATAGGGAAAAAAGTTCAAAGCATTAAGCACCCCTCTGAAATTGATTTTTTTAGCAAACCTGTCTCTAAGATTAGCTTGCTTAATTAAATTGAAGGCATAACAAAAAGGATATTCTTTGTAATAATGGAGTCCGACATGGTCTGGAACCTACCTTGCTGAACCAAAAAAAAAAAGGAGAGATTCTAGTTAGCACCAGCAAATTACATTCTAAAAGTTGGGAAAACTCCTCCAAGATTCTATCTAGACCATAAAACTCACCATCTGCTGAAGAAGATTTTGCACCTGAAAAACACAACAGTGGAATACACAAGTCAGAAACTGATCAAACATTAACAAAAACTTCATGAAACTAATTACTCAAAAATTCGCATATGGTACTCAGATCTATTTAGCAATAGACACTTCAATTATTTTCTTGTATCCCACAAACCCCCACACATATAGTTAGATTTAATCACTAACACTTTCTTAAACTATTATCAAGGTTCCATGCAAACACGACACATAATTTGACACCGATAATAATTCGGAAAATGAATATATGTAACGTAATCAGCGACACCAATTTCAGACTACGACACACTTTTTTTCAGAGGTGTCACTGCTACGGAGCTTCCTATATTCTAATTAGAGTTTGAAACATCGTTGGAATTGAAGTCTAAAATAGCAAGATTCATAACTTTATAAGAACCGGAGACATCAAAGATACGAATTCGTAAACAGCATATTAGAAAGGGAAAAATCAAGAGATTCAAGAAATCGGCGGAAGAACTTACAAATGCTGTCATATCAGCAGGGCTTTGTTTGCCGTCTTGAGAATCGTGGCTATCCTGCAATCACAAAGGAAACAAATGAGATAAAGCAATAATGCAACGGAACGAGATCCCAAATTTGGAAAACCCTAATTTCAAAAACACGCAGATTCTTGGTGAACACGATGCAGTGGATGAAACCGCGAAACGAAAAAGATTGAATCGATGAGATGAAGATGAATTTGCAGAAAAACCCTAACCATGAGATGGTGATGATGATGACGATGGGTGTAGCTGGTAACTGCTCAGCTCCACAACAAGGTTTCAAAATGAACTGAAATTGAGGAGAACCGTTTAAATTTTGAAGTTTAATAAAAAGAACTTTTATTTTTTATTTTTTTTAATTTAATCGGTGATGTTTTTGAATTTACGAAATTGCCATTCGGATTTTTGAAGTCTTGTTGTTCAACTGGTGCATTTTGGGTTTTTGAATTTTGGATAGCGTCTCTCTCCATTCACCGGCCCGCCAATTATGTTCAAATAAACTTCATCATTTTATTACATTATATTAGGATTAAATGTTTTTTTTTAAAACTCTTAATCCACCCTTTTGACTTCTTATGCACCACACGCATTGCCAAAAATGTCTCCTGTTTTCGTAGATATATCTTCGGATTTTTTTTTTTATCAAAGTTCATTTGTTCCATAGGTGCGTTTACGAAATTCTTCAAATTATGCATTTACGGAAGCATTTGATCTTATATTCGCGTCAGACTGCTTCTCCTCCCTCATTCTCACACTTTTCATCTTCTACTCTCTTAATCTCTCTCAACCTCAAAAATCAAACTACTATCAAACTTCATTATTTTCTCTTGAGTTCGCCAGTGATCGTTAACATCAACACATTCCAACAACTTCAAAACTCAATTTAATCGGTAAATTTTTTGAGTTTTCAAGTTATTTTCGAGTATTTCCCGTAATAGAGTTTGAATACACTTTAAGGTGTAGAAATCATTAGTTAGTTTTAGAAACATAATTTGGAGACAATGTAGGTATTTTTTTTATGTGTAAAACAGGCGATCAAGCCACTAACATGGGGTTTTTTAGTGGCTGAAACAGTGACAGACGCCATTGTTGCATTTTTGAAGTTTCACAACATTTCGTAGGTGCATCTATGGAACAAATGAAACGTTATGTAGTTCCGTAGATGCACCTACGGAACAACATCAGTTTTTGAAATGTTGGGTGCTTCCGTAGATACATCTACGGAAGATTTCCATATTTGCACCTACTGAGTTAAATTTGATTTTTTTTCCTTTTCTTTTATAAGTTTATTGTATCTAACTCGACTTTATTTGTAATACAATGCAGACATTATGGCCGACCAGTCAGACCGATTTATACGTGGGAGGATTGCATAGCATGCCTTCGTGCGATGTGCACGTATGCAATTAGTCTCATAGGTGACAGATGGATCCGCCCTTCCAACAGATGTACATGACACCTCCGTTCCAGCAGAGGTGACGGATGGGGCCACAATGCATAGTCACCCGGAGCATAGTGGACAGGGGCCTTCCACATTTACTTCCTAGACGCCCTCCACCCGCAGACGTCGTCGGGATACTTCTTCTACTCCTGTGCCACCTCTGGCCGATGGTAGATCTCCTGTGCCATCTCTTGATGGTGTTGACCCGTTGCACGAAGAGGTTGATGCACCTTAGGCGCCTGTGATCTACCCAGGGGGTCCTTCATATTTATCCCTGTTGACAGGGTATGTATATCATACAGTCAGACATGTCTGAAACAGAGAGGTAAAATTTCTTAGACTTATTACTTTTTTGTCCTCAATAAAAATTTATTATTTCTAACTTTGCTTATTGTTAACAGTGTTTTCTTTGGAAATTTTCAAGATAGACATCCCCAGAAGTTCTACAACTACGGGCGGAAGATTGTCTCTTTCCAGCAGCCTACAAAACTGTGGTTCCAGAATGTCCTCACTGCGTATGGGTTGAATTCCTCACTACAATCATGAATCAACCATGTCAAAGAATATTAATCAACTACAAAAACATCAAATAAAACTTAAATTACATTATTAACATAACAAGATCCAGTTACAAATCCTATGCATACTCGTGGAAATAGAGAAATACTTATAAGTATGCCAATGTACCTAAAAATACAGAGACAAAAACTTTAGAAAACTAACAAGGTCTAGTACACTTATACATCTTGCTGCTTAACATTGAAACATATTTCAAAGGGATTGAGACATTGTTTTTGTGATCAAATATATAAAGATAAACTTAATTGCTACATAAAACTGCATCTAGATGCACCGTTAACAATTTTTACTTCAAATAAATTTTCATAACCAACCAGACATTTTTTTCACTTAAGATTGAGTGGCTCATCGTTTACTTAAACAACTTTAAACAAACTAACTCAATTTATATCTCACTCTAAAGAGTAAATTGAGTAATATGGATCATCTATCTATGAATCAAAAGCGTAAATTCCAAGTATAAATCATGCATTTTAAAATAAAACCATTTGATTTTCTCACTTGACATTTTATTAATATTGGAGGAACAAAACATATCAATCATCATACAATAGTAAAATGAACAATGAAATCAATACAAGCAAAATAAAACTCAAAAATTTAAACTACACAATTGAGAAATATACACAAATCCAATGAAAGTTGAACTAAATACAATAACAACAAGCTTTATGATAAAAATAGTAAAAATATATGAAATAAAATATAGTGCCATTAATATATCAAAATATAAAAGACGGGAGAGTGAGAGAAAATCATAAGATATGCATGCATATACATACCAAACACGGCGAAGAAGACAAGTGGACGATGAAGACGATGGTGGTTGTATGTTGTTGATGAATACGTTGATGAAGACGATTCATTACGAAATTTGATGTTTCAAAAATGCTTCAATGTGGACATTTCATTACAAATCAACTTGGCATTTGGTTACTAAAGTTTCGTTTTGAGGGTGATGAGATGTATTTTGTTTCGTTTGGTTTCAAAAGATATATATTTTTTGTTGAAGTTATAAAGAGAATAAGTTTTCCTATCGGTGAATTGGTTTAAGGGAAGAAAATATGTTATAATTTTCATATCAGTTCAACGTGGAAACTAAGGGGAAAGATAAAGAGAATTATTCAATAAGGGTTTTCCTACTGGTCTAGGTGGAAACTGAGGGAATAAATAAAGATGAATTTTTTAAATAAAAATAAAAAGAGTTTTACTATGAGGTTTTCCTATCGGTTGTGTATCCAATTGAGAGAATAAATAAATTTGAACTTTTTAAATAAAAATAAAATAAGTTTTTCTAAAGTGTTTTCATATCGATTCTGTATGCAACCGAGGAATAAATAAATTTGATTTTTAAATAATAATAAAAATAGTCTAGGGAGGAAGAAATTAGAAGACACATAATGCCAAAATGTTTTCCTATCTATGAATTTTCTTATCGATTCAATTACAAATCAAGAGAATAGATAAAGGAAATTGTTCAAATTTTTAAATATGCCATTGCATTTTATTTTCACCTAGGGCAAACTTCCACTGATGTAAAATCTTATTAGAAAATTTATATTTTATTTTAGTGCAGGGACGGATCCAGAAATTTTAGTAAGTGGGGTCAAAATATTTATATATATATTCACTTTTATTTATCCGCTTTTAGTAGGGACGAGTTGTGTTTATTTATCCATTTTTTTAACATGTACAAGCGTTAAAATATAAATGAGTATTTTTATTTAAATTTAATTTTAATTTAAAATATTTGTGAAATTATAAAATACCTATTGGTTCGTTTCATGTCTTTAAAAATTAAATTTGTATATAGACATGGTGGAAATAATATACACATATTTTCATATAAGTTTTATATCCTTTTTGTTTTTATTTTTCTCTCTCTCGTAACCTTTTAATATTACAATTTTTATAATATTTTTATTTTGTATGTTAGCATATGACATTTTTTTATTTTATTTTTTAAAAAATCTAACCATTTAATGATAGAGGAAAATATGAAAAATTGATTAGAAAAATTACATGGTATTCAACTATATTGCATTGTTTAATATTTTACTCAATGTTGAGAGAGATTAATTTAAGTATATTTTGCAAATTAAAAACCGTCCGGAGACAATGCACTTAGACCATCTCCAATGGTAGTTCCTTCTAATAAGTTCTCCACCTAGACATGCCACATCATAGTACCATTGCATTGCAATGCAACTATGAAAAAATTGTGGTACCCAATCAAATTAGTTTATGAGGTAAAGTTGTGGGCCCAATAATAACTTTTTAGAATTATACAATTAAAATAAAAATTATAAAAGTTATTTTAAGATGATGTGGCTAGTAGGACCCATAAAGAACCCAAAAATGGGTTGCACCATTGGAGATGCTCTTATGTACACAAGGCCCAATCTTATTTAAAAATAATAGTTCTTTTAATATACCAGTAGTTATTTGTTTGCAGTATAATTAATTGAATGGTGAGGGGACAACTTAACATTTTATGTGGGGTCAAAACCTATGCATATTCAGTTACTGGTTGATTTTCACTAAAAGAAGTGGGGTCACTTGACCCCAATATGGAAAGGGTAAATCCATCCCTCTTTTAGTGTTTAAGTTAAGAGATCAATATGCACTTATATAGTTAGATGCCCAATTATTATTATTATTATTATTATTATTATTATTATTATTATTATTATTATTATTATTATTAGACTTTTATAAATTATATATTTAATATTGAAATTGTGTCAGTGTTTTCTTTTATTATCAAAGTTTGAAATTTAAATTTAGAATGTCACAATTTTAATAATAAATATGTAATTTTAAAAAGTCTAATAATAACAATAATAATATATATTAATTTTATAATAATAACAATAATATATATATATATATATATTAATAATAATAATATATTAATTTTATTTAATATAATAAGTATTTTAATTGAGACGATAAGATAAAGAGAATAAAAGAGAGAACACTTTCAATCAAAAAAATATGTTTGAATTATAAAATGATGAAGATTAAACATTTTTGAAAATATTGAAAGAAATAAAAGAAAGGAAATATGAAACAAAATTATTGAAAACTTTGAATGCGATGATTGGTTACATATAGTGAGTCGTTTGAATGTAGAATTTCTGTCATCCATAAAATAATGAATGATTTAACATTTTTTAAGATATTGGAAAAAAAAGGAAATACAAAACAAAATTATTGAAATTTTTTTCCACTTATTTCACATTTTAAAATTTAAATAGCAACGTTTTATTTATCATTTCTATAATTCAAACATATTTTTTTGATTAAAAGTGCTCTCTCTTTTATTCTCTGTATCTTATCGTCTCAATTAAAATACTTATTATACTATATATATATATATATATATATATATATATATATATATATATATATATATATATATATATATATATATATATATATATATATATATATATATATATATATATATATATATATATATATATATTACTTTAAAAAAATTCAATAATGTCCAGCGCATCACGCAGATCTCAATCTAGTTATACATTAATCTCAAACCTATATGGTAATATCTTTAAATTTAACTGTTGATTTTAAAAAATATTTATATGATGTAAAATTATTGAGCGAGTGAAATTATAGATCATATAAAGAATATATATTTGATGTGAAGTTATTAACTATACAAAAAAGACATAATAATAATAATAATAATAATAATAATAATAATAATAATAATAATAATAATAGTCAACATTTTTATAACTTTAACAATTATTTTTTTCATTATTTTTATTCTTCAACCTTCGTAACCTTAAAAAAACATAACCTTCAAACATATTAAGAGTATTATTTTTTCATCAAATTGTCCCCCTTATCCAACAAAATATTTTTATTCCAAGGATAACAACCTCTATCACTACCAGAAATTCTACATAGTCCTGCTTTATGTATTGACCAAGTGCATATGCTACATTTTCCGTCATCCCGTGATTCTTGATAAATGTTGAAGTAGCGAACTTCAGTACCCCATAAAAACTTACAAAAATATAAGGTATTATGCATAACAAAGTTAGGCCGAAAAGTGAAGGCATAATTTCGAGAAGGGTATAAAATATGGTATCCAAGATCGTCATCTTTAGATTTACATTGAACACCAAGTTGATAGGTTGGTATATCGTTGGTGATTATTATTGTTACCTCTTTCTTTTGGAACAGACTATTGCCACCCTTGAACTGTAAAGCAACAAAAACAGAGAGCAACATTGAAAATAATAACACAAATTTGGAGACAAAAACCATCATGCAAAATAAATGGTTTGATACTATGATTTTGAAACATATAATATGCCTCTTGTTATATAGGGTTGTCAAACCTTAAGATTGGGACTTTTTTAATTAAAATTTTTATAAATACTATATAATCATCTAACCATATATAAATGGTATGGTAAATATAAAAAATATTTTCTATTTGACTTTTTTTTTGTTTTACTTTTAAGAATAAACTAACAATAGAAATAAATATTAATATATATGTATTAAAACTTAAGTGGAATAAATAAGAAACACATATTAATATACACAATAAAATCTAAAAATAAAATTCATATTAATTATAAAATTATATGAAAACACATACTCAAATTTATATCATATTTTAAAATTTTAAACTTCATACAATTAATAAAAAAAACAAATATCTTGCCTTGTTAGTGATTGATTTAAATTTTTATTGAATCAATCACAAAACAATGAAACCTAGATTTCTTATTTCCCTTTTTGTACGTTTTATATACATACCTTCCTCCAATTTCCCACAACTTTTATTTTTCAATTCTATCTTTTTCTACTCCAAATATACTTATTTTATAGCGTTCTAAAATTTATTACTTTTCTATATCGGCTGAAAATGTCTTTGGAGGTTCTATGCTTTGCTGCGAGTCAACAACAGATTCATTGTAATAAATGTTTATGGTATCGAAATGACAAGGATGTGGCCGTTGAGATATTATTGGGATTTGTTGAGATATTATTGAGATTGATATTATTAATATAATATCAAATCAAATCAAATCTAATAATATCAAATATAATCCAAGTTGTGTAAGCTCAAGCTCAATCTGAATTGTATATAAATAGTCATAGTCTGTATCATTATTTGTACAATTCAATTTAATAATATAATCCTTATTTCCTTTATATTCTTTCTCTTCTCAGTAAAAGTGTCTCACGCACTAACAAATTGGTATCAGAGCTTCTGGTTATTGTTCTCGAGAACTTCACGTCAGAGATCGTGTTTCCAGGGAACGTGAATCAATCGCGGTAAAGATGAATGGTACTAATGGCATACTGAATCCTCTTCCAATGCTTGACGGTAACAATTGGATTTGATGAAGAAAATAGATGCAAGGCTGCCTACAACGAAGCAAGGAAGAAAGATTTTAAGGTTGCCTATTGAATTCAGACGACGGCTGATTCTGCAAATTTCGACAGAATCTCTCATGTTGAATCAACGAAGGAGGCATGGAATATTCTTGTCAAATATTATGAAGGAGGTGAAAAAGACAAGGTTGTCAAATTGCAAACCTTGCATCGACAATATGAATTGTTGTAGATGGGAGAAGATGAAAAGGTTGCAGAGTATGTGTTGAAGGTGCAGAAACACGTCCATCTCATGAAGGGTTATGGTGAAATCCTAACTGATAAGATGATAGTTGATAAGGTAATGTGTACGTTTACCTATCACTTGATCACGTTATCGTAGCTATTCAAGAATCCAATCAACTTAAAACCCTAAAATTGGAAGATTTGAATGGTTCGTTGGAGGCGCATGAGATTAGGATATTCGAAAGGAAAGAAGTTCAAGATTAGATACATGCTTTGTAGGCTCAGTCATGGAAAAAGAATAATGGTTCCAAAAAATTCAAAGGCAAAGTCGACATGACTCAGGGCAAAAATTCTTGTTCGAACCTTCACAAGCAGCATGTTGAAGATAGAACTTCTGAATCCTCGAAAAGAGGAGGAGGAAACTATCAAAAGGACATATAAGATAAGAAAGGTGTTCAGTGCTATCAATGTGAGAAGTGGGGTCACTTGTCTAAAAATTGTTGGTACAAGAAAGACAATGGATCGACAAAAATAAAAGACGAAGGAAAGAACCTTGCACACCAAGATTCAGATGATTTTGAAGGAGATATGATGGTTATGGCTGCAATCACAGATAACCATGTCAAATCCAATATCTGGTTTTGTATAACTGATGAAGTCGAAGTTGAAGGAATTATTGAGAATCCAGTCAAGTAGAAGCAATTACTGACATTACCGACATAGTCGAAGTTGAAGAAGTTGTGGCTGAAACAAGCCAAATACCTCAACGAAATAAAATTCTTCCAGCAAGACTTCAAAACTATGAAGTAGCTGGTGATGATAAAGTCACACTAGATGGAGAATTAGTTCATTTTTATTTACTTGCATGTGTTGAACCAATCAACTATAGCGAGGATTTAAATATTCAACAATGGAAGTTTGTTATGGTCGAAGAGTTACAGACATTCGAGAGAAACAACACATGGGAGTTAGTCGAATTCCCAGCATATAAAAAATCTATCAACGTAAAGTGGGTGTTCAAAATTAAACATAATGTCGATGGGTCGATAGCAAGACATAAAGCAAGATTATTAGCTCGGAGATTTCTTCAAAGATCAAGGCTCAACTACTCTGAAGTATTTGCTCCAGTAGCAAGATTGGAGACTGTTCGACTAATAGTAGCCTTGGTGTTAGAACAAGAATTGTTCTGATCAATATTCTTAGTTTTCATGATAACAATGTATATGAATTTTGTATAAGATAATGTGGTACTCTGATCCTATGCAATTTCCATTTCAGGAAACATATAAAGAGTATGCACAAAATCAGCGCAAGAAGCACTGAATCAGAAGGTTCAGCATGCAACATCAGAACATGCTCTGGCAAGACATCAGAAGATGGTCAAGCAGAATCAGAACATGATCTACTGAAGCATCAGAAGAACTCGAGATCAGAAGCAGAAGCACTGAAGTTCTCATGGTATCACGCTAGAAGCACTTCAAGGTCAGAAGACAAGAAGATGCTCTGCACCAAGCTGTTTGACTCTGATGATTTTCAAACGTTGTTTATACAAACATCGGATCAGAAGCAAGTACAAGATGGCAGGCTACACTGACTGACAAAAGGAACGTTAGAAGCTATTAAAGGCAAAGTCAGTTAAAGCAGGAAAAGCAAGGCTCGAGGTAGTTGACAAAAGAGTGAAACATTAAATGCAATGCTGTACGGATCACGCAACGCATTAAATGCTCCCAACGGTCATCTTCTCAAACGCCTATAAATAGAAGCTCTGATGAGAAGCTGAATACAACACTTTGTGTAAACATACAGAAACACTGTCAAATTCAAAAGCTCTCAAACTTCATCTTCAACCTCACTTCATTACTGTTGTAATATTTTAGTGAGATCAAGCTTAAAACTTTAAGAGAAATATCACAGTTGTGATTATAGCTTTTTAAGAAGCATTGTATAACTCTTGTAAGAATTTGTTTACATTCATTTGTAAAGAACTAGAGGAGATCAAGTTGTGATCGGATTCTCTAGAAAGACTTAGAAGGTATCTAAGTGGAAAACCATTGTAATCAAGGTTGATTAGTGGATTAAATCCTCAGGTGAGGTAAATCACTCCAAGGGGATGGACCGGAGTAGTTTAGTTAACAACGAACCAGGATAAAAATCTTTGTGCAAATTGTTTTTATCTTAAGAGTTTTTAAAACTACACTTATTCACCCCCCCCCCCTTTCTAAGTGTTTTTCTATCCTTCAATTGGAGAACTTGTCAAAGTTCAAAGAGCTGGTGACGAAGAATTTGAAATGTCGGATATGGGAAAATTGTATTATTTCCTAGACATGGAATTTCAAATGTCGAAGTAAGGTATGGTGTTGCATCAAAGGAAGTATGTCAAAGAGATACTCAAGAGATTTAGAATGGATGATTCTAATCCTGCATCCTCACCTGTCGAAACAAACTTGAAGTTGGAGAAGCATGGAGAGGAAGACAAAGTCGATGTAACTTTGTTTAAGAAAATCATAGGATCTCTGAGATATGTGTGCGATGGTTGACCTGATATAGGTATCGCAGTTGGATTAGTTAGCAGATACATGAGTGAACCAAAAGTGTCACACATGAAGGCTGCAAGAAGAATTCTAAGATACTTAAAAGGATCGATAAAGTATGGAATTCTATTTCGATGAAATTATCAAGATAAAGAAATAGTTACTTGTTTTTCATATGCTGGTTGGTGTGGAGATAAGGAAGATCGAAGAAGCACAAATGGATATTTCTTTCAAGTATTTGGTGCCCCAATTTCATGGTGTTCGAGGAAACAACCTGTGGTGGCATTATCATCGTGTGAAGCCGAATATATAGCATGATCATATTCTGCATTGTCATACCCTAATTTTTGACCCCCCTGAGATATCACATCTCAATTACTCCATCAACTTAAAACAAATACCCAGAGCAGTCACTTGTTCACCAAGTACTCGGACTAGGGTTTCAAGCCAGGAAGTTCAGGCAAAGGTCAATCAATGATTGAAATGATCCTCAACACAATAATATGGCTCAAGATGTGTCATTCATCTACATATGATATCCAATCTCAAGGCATCAAGCCTTAAATCCATCAAGGTCACCAAATTAGTGTTTTGAGCCTATTAAGGGCTAAAATCAGGGCTTTCATTTGGGAAGACTCACAAAGCTTCAAAGCATGATCCAAAAAGCTCAAACATAATCCATTTGAGCTGAAATAAGGGCTTTCATTTGGCTCAAAAAAAAGATTCAAGGGTCTTCAATTCAACAATATAATCCATTCATATCATTCAATTGAAGGGTAGAGTTTGATTCATTTGAAATCTCCAAGATTACAATTCATTTGGAAAAAGTCAAATGTTGGGAATCACCTTTGACTTTTTGGAAGTTTGGTCAACTATGAACTTTTAAGGATAAAAAACATAAACATATGATTATTAGATTCATTTGATCAAAGAAAATCAAGAAAATTAATCAAGAATCCAAAAGTCGACAAAAGTCAAAGTTGGAAATTTCAAAGACTTAGAATTTTTCTAAGTGTTTTTAAGCATTTTCGTCATAACTTCATGGGCAAGTAACTTAAATTTAAAGTACAAACTGAAGCAAAATTCCAACATAAAACTTGTATATCTTGATCCAATAAACAACTTTGTCATATATAAAATTTTCTCAAAAGATCAACCATTTGAAAGATATGGGTCCATGAAGTTCCTTCCAAAAACACTTAAGTGTTGAACCCTAAGTTTTTCTCAACGTTATGGACAATTTTCACCAAGATCCAAGATGATTCCTTCCAAGACCTTAATAAGTGAATAGAATTATATCCTCTAAGCTTTCCAAAGAGTCCTAAATCACTCTTTAATTCAATTTAAGCAAGGAGTTATGCATGATCAAAGTAAGACATTTGAAGTTGAATTTCAAGGCATGACCAATTTTGCATCTTGTCAATTTTGTGCACATGCCTCCACCAATCGGTGCATCCTCATTCATATGATATCAGGATAGATCAAGAGGAATCAAATGCATCATTACATCATTTTTGGCCAATTACAAGAATTTTCAAAAACCATGTGATTATGTAATGATTACAAAATGGAATTTATGGCAAATTGATGAATCATCAAGGAATCTTCTCTAAACCAATTGGGATGCTCCTACACATCAGAAATATGCCCCAAACTCGGATGGAATCAAGGGCTAGGGGTGGATCAAGTGGAATAAAAAACTCATCATTGCATTTCAAGGATATTTCTCATTTTCTTCACTACTAAGTTTCATTCAAAGTGACATCACCTTGATCACTTTGCTCCCTCGCTAATTCAGTCCATTTGCCTATAAAAGGAGAGATCACTCTCATTCAAATGTAGACCAAAGCAACATTCTTTCTTGCTTTCTCCAATTCTCTCTTTGTTTATGAATTTCAAAAGAACTTTTGGCAAGAAGAAGTGAATTCTTCAAACCAGAGCCTCTCCCATGAAAGTGAACATTCTAACACTTCATATGTGCTATATGGAAGTTAAGAAATTGGAGTCGAGTAGAAGAGTTCAGAGGGTGTCAAACCAATTTGAGTGCACCAACATCTTCCATGAGGTGTAAGGAAGCTATACAGATGTCTGCAACACATCTGTAACACCAAAATCATAATCCTCCATTCTCACTTCAAGCCTGAGCAAGTGGAGCCGAGTAGAGAAATTCAGAGTGATTCAAGGTGAAGTAAGCATCCCTTTAGCATCATTGAGGTACCAGGAAGCTATTGCAATCATCATATCATTGCTGGGAAGCCTCTACCATAGCTTTCGATCTTCAGTTTCAGAGGTAGGTTCTCAAAATCTAACTCCCTTATTCTTGTACCTATTTCAATAAGTCTCGATACCATCTTGTTCAGCATCATGAGAGGATCAAAAACCCTCTATTAGCATTCATTTATTCATCATAATCATCACTTAATTTTATTTTTAAGAATTAGGGTCCTTAGTGTTCATACAGTCAATTCTTAATCTACACTAAAAATAAATGAATTCTAAGATCACCATCGTATTCCTTGTTAAAAATTGAATGAAATCCATGTTTGAATCATCTCATTTGGTTGACAAATGAGCAAGTTAGAAATTCAAATTCTTGAGAGCTCGAGGTTGAAGATGAAGATGGTGGCGCCATTTTTGAATTCCTGGGTTTAATTAAATATAATGAATTCATTGCATATGACTAACAAGCCACGCGCGTGGCTCAATTGGTCACTCTTTTGCTCTGGTAACTCCATGGGCGTGGGTCCAAGTCCTTGTGAGACCAAACCTTCTTTTTTAACACTATTTTTCTTCATTTTTTTACAAATTCACTTAATTATTTAACCTATCAAAATTAATCATTCTCAATTTATTTTTCACACACTCTTCACCTATCACATATATTTTATGATTATTCAAAAAAGTCGCAAAAATAGTATTTATTTAATATATTTTTATTTGGTTTAAAAGGGATACTTTTTAAGTATTTTTAATACTTTAAAAAATATAGTTTTCCTTTGATTTTCAAAACCTAATAAACTATAAACAATTTTGTGGATAAATCTTAATCTTTTAGGTTGTAATTAAGTGTAAATATTATTTCTTACCTTAATTGTTTCATTTTTACCTTCTAAAAACTTGTTTTCTCCAAACTCTCGATTAAACAAACGATCAGGGTTTTCAGTCAACAAAACCCTACATCTCTCAATCAAAGATCAATATTTTCATTCAAAAATCATTTGGGCTTCTCCTTGAGTATAAGTCTCATTCTTTCCTTCTTTCAAAAACAATTTCAAACATATATTTCATCTGTCTTTCATAGACAATAAAACCTTTTGGGCATCACCTTGAGTATAAGCCCCAATCCTTTGTATATATTTGTCTGTTTTAAAAACCTTGTTTTATGTACAAATCTTCTCATTTATTTTAAATATTTGGTACTAAGAGGAGCATTAATCCTGGTGAAACTACTCTTAGACCTTTGGGCCCCTCTTATGAGGTATAAGTCTCAAGCCTTCTCTTCTTCTATTTTCACCTGTTTTCAAAACCAAACTCTGGTACCAAGAGGGGCATTATTCCCGGTGAAACTGCTCTTAGACCTTTGGGTCCCTCTTCTGAGGTATAAGCCCCAAACTTCAACTCTTCTATTTTCAAACTTCAAACAGTTTTCAATCAAACTTCAACTTTGTTTCCAATCAAAATCCGACTGCTTTTCAATCAAGCTTCAATAGTTTTCAATTCAATCTTCAAACTATTTTCAAATCAACTTCTCATCTGTTTTCAAATCAAATCTTTTGGGCTTCTCCTTGAGTATAAGTCCTTATCCCTTCTTTATCGTCTCAAATTCCTAGGCCTCTATTACAGTATAAGACCCAACACATTTTGTTCATACAGTAAATAAATATTTTGGGTCTCTCCTTGAGTTATAAGACCCAACACCTTTTCTTTTCCTTTCAAATAAAGCACTTCATTATTTTCTATAAAACATCCAACTGTTCAATAAGGCTCTGCACATACATTAATCATGAGTCTCCTCTTCACACTATGAGTTTTTATAGCTCTCATTTACTGCTTTAAATATCTTGTCAAATATAAACTATGAATATATACTATTTAGGTTTATGTCAGAGAAAAACCTTAAGACAGATAAACTGTATATATTATAGGACTATGACCTGGGATTGAGGGTTACTTCCCGGTGAAGCCTCTCCTAATTAGAATAACATAGACTCCTTCAACAAGATGAATTATTCCCTGTGAAACATCTTGAAACCCTTAGATAAACAATATGGCATATCTACCTGAAGAGTATTAATTCCCTATGAAACCTCTTACCCATTTTTCTTAGAAACAAATTAGGTAAGCCAACATATCTTCCTCTTGTGTTATAATAAGGACCCTCGATGACCCTCGATCAGCCTCCTCTAGGGCTTACATTGCAAGGACCCACAGGTTTCTTATAAGCATTTCCCTTCAGCTTCCTCTTGAGCTTGTATACAAAGACCCATCAGGCTTCTTAAAAGCATAGGACAGGTCTTTAGTCACCTTTACTCTTGTGAGAATCCAAGTCCTTTAAATACACAATCACAATCATTCAAGTGTTTACTCAATCTTTGTATTAAGATTCTCCCCTGTAGATCAAAAGACATGGAAGGTCTCAACTCTCAACACCCTAGTCATCCATAGTGGATTCAACCCCTTTGGATTAAGAGACATGGACAGTCTCTATCACCCATCCTTCCTTAAAAGAGTCAAAAGGATTCAAATCTCTGAATCTATTTCCCCAGCCGTGTCAACCTCTGGATTTCTTCCTTAGCAAGAGTCAGCCTAAACCTTGGACTTTGTACAAGGTAGAAAAACATTCTTCCCACAGTCAAAAGATTTAAACCTTTGGATCTTTCCTTAGCTAAGTCAGCCTCAATCTTGAGCTTTGTACAAGACAAAAAATAGAATCATCCATAAATCTCCAGAAAACATGTCTCTCCGAGCAGAGTTAGCCTCAACCTTGGGCTTTGTATAAGACAGAAAAACGTTATCTTCCAATAGTCAAAAGATTCAAACCCTTGAATTTTCCCCCAACACAAGTTAGCCTCAATCTTGGGCTTTGTACAAGACACCAAAATAAATTGTCATACAAAAATACAGTCCTTCAAAACACCTCACAGAGTCTGCCTCAATCTTGGGCTTTGTACAAGACATAAATTACCATACAGTCTTCCAATTATACTCCTCAGTTGAGTCAGTCTCAATCTTGAGCTTTAAATAAGAAGCATTTTTGTTCCCTAAGAGAGTTAACCTCAACCATATAGGACAAAAAATAAACCATGCTCATATAATCCCCTAAGAGTTAACCTCAATCATGGACTTCATGCAAGAAAGAAATAAACCAAAGTCCATTCCTCATAGAGTCAACCTTAATTGTGGGCTTAGTACAGGACAGATAAAATTCACCAGTCTCCACTCAATAAAGTATCCCCTCTAAGTCAGCCTCAATTACGGGCTTAGTACATAACACATAAATCCTTCGGTAAAAAACAAATCCCTAGTGGAAATACCTCAAACAGAGTCAGTTTCAAACTGCCATTTAAGCCTCAAGCTTGGGCCTTGTATAAGCCAGTCAAATTTCAGATCTTCTATACAGAAGTGAGACATGATTCATCTCTACATAAGAGACATTTCTCCTATTACACCACATTCAAACAAACAATAACAATCATTTTTCAAATCATTTTCCCATTTAGGTGATGTAAGTGGCATGTTCTGTGAGTTTATCCAAACTTGTTGTCCTTCCCTAAAATGGTTGAGAATTGTTCTTTCATTCAAGATATTGTGACATGCATACTTGCTTCATCCAAGTAAGGTCCCCTCTCTTATGAAAAGAACCTCCTTTTAGTCACTTCAAAATGTTTGTGGTGGAATAGTAGAGACATCTCTCTATTAAGATGACGACTTGTCTCTTTTCGGTAAACCGATATCACTTTTCAGCTTCAACCTTTAGCTTTGAACAAGGCACACAAATTTAATCCATTTCCCTATTAGTTCCCCGAACTACAAAAGCTCTGACTTCCACTGGGGATATGTAGGCATGAGATTCCTTGTGAGAAAACAAAAACATCAAAAATAGTCAGTTCATCTGTCTTTCTTCAATTCATTCTCTCTCCTATCACAAAGGAGAAACTTTTCCAGTAATCAAGAAACAAACAAACCAAATTCAAACACAAATAGCAAAGGTTTCCCGTAGAGTACTATTGATACTTAGGATGCTAATACCTTCCCTCTGTATAACCAACCACCCGGACGTCAGATCTCTATATTAGGTGAAATCCCCACACCTAAGCACACTCTAGGGTAGATTTAGATTTTTTTCCCCTTCCTCCTCGTTAGGATAAATTAAAAGTTCTACTCTAAACTGCTCAAATTGGAAGGACTGATGAGGTCCCGAAAAAGGCGCGAACATGCATGTCAAGCAATTTGGATCAGATCGATACTTGAAGAAATAGAGGTCGTAGTAAAGAAACCTCTTGTGTTGCAAATCGACAACAAGTCAACCATAAATTTGGCGAAGAATCTACTTCTGCATGGAAGGAGTAAGCATATTGAAGTTAGATTTCACTTCCTGAGGGAAAAGGTGAATCGAGGTAAACTTAAAGTTAGGCATTGCTCGAGTGAAGTACAGTTGGACGACATTTTCACCAAAGTATTGAAGATAGACAGATTCCTAAATTTGAGAAATAAATTAGGAATAATTCATTTTTATAATTGTTCTACAACTTGGATTATAGGGGTATGTTGAGATATTATTGGGATTTATTGAGATATTATTGGGATTGATATTATTAATATGATATCAAATCAAATATAATCTAATAATATCAAATATAATTCAAGTTGTGTAAGCCCAAGCCCAATCCGAGTTGTATATTAATAGTCATAGTCTGTATCATTATTTGTACAATTCAATTCAATAATATAATCCTTATTTCCTTTATAATATCTCATTCTCTCCTCACTAAAAGTGCCTCACACACTAACAGTAGCTTTGATGGTTTGGTCTAAGATGAAGTCGCTTGGTGTTTCTTGAGGTGGTTTTGTGTCTCAGCAAATCGAAGCGGTTAGGCGTTTGGAGAAGAAAGCTCATTAGGAAAGAAGATTGAAGGATGTTCAATAATTTAACTAAGTCTCGATGATTGTGTTGTCTGACAACTTGAGAGGACACATAAGCACAACGAAGAGGAAATGCTTACAAGAGTTAATTCCATCAGTTCAAGAGAATATGTGTTTTATTTAAAAAATGAAGTTGATCAATTTCGAAAAATTCAGTGTCAATTTTTTTGGCTTGCGGATAAGGTGGAGTGGAGTGCTAAATGGGCTATTGGAATATTTGATGGTATTCTCGCCTTGTGAAAACCAGGTTTGTTTGATCTTGTTTTCCAGTTTTGCGGGGGAGGGTTTTCTTGGTATCCATGCTGTTTGGAGAGGCAGGCCGATTTATCTTATAAATGTTTATGCTTCGTGTTTTTTATCTAAGAATAGGGAGATGTGGAGTTTATTGAGGGAGCTTAAGCGACAGTTTTCTCCGGGGGGTTGGTGTATTGGGGGGATTTCAATGTTGTTTGTAAAGTGTGTGAGAGGAAAGGCATTGGTTTGAATTATAACAGAGTCGAATTGCAGGAGTTTGATGATTTTATTCTTAGTATGGATCTTGTGGATATTCCCATGTTTGGTATCCAATTTGCTTGGTTTAATCTTGATGGATTTTCTTGTAGTAGGTTTGATAGATTTTTTGTTTCAGGTGGCATTGTAGATTTGTGGAATATTGAAGGGCGGGTAATGGGTGTGAATACAAGATTACACTCAAAGATGTTTTTGATTCATGGCAAACTCAAATAAGCATTCAAACAACAAGACGGAAGCAGAAAACTTAAAGAAAAGCAAGCATTGATCACTCATAGGTCAACCCATTATGTTTACATGTTTAAAGGTTGACTCAACACAAGCAAAACAAGAAGAATGCAGAAAAGCAGCAGTTAGGTCGACCTACCATCAACCCAGGTCGACCTAAAATGGAGAAAAATTCATATACTCCTGCTAGGTCGACCCACACGTCATTTAGGTCGACCTAAATTGATGAATTCCACATACCAGCCTGTTAGGTCGACCTACACATCAACTAGGTCGACCTAATCTGTGAAAATATCCCCAGAATGCATCAGAAGAGGATTCTGGTCGACCTACTCCTTCAACAGGTCGACCTAACTGGGAGCAAAATTCTGCAAGCTCTGTTAGGTCGACCTAAGCACTACAAGTGGTCGACCTAATTGATCAAGAAAGTTCAAAAATCAGTTTTTCTTGGTTCTAACTGTTATGCAATCATATATATATTGTGCAAGGGTAATTATTCTAATCACCAACGACTGAAAGATACACAAACGCTTCTCATCTTCGTTCTTCATCATCTCCAACACAATTACACATAATCATTCTTGCGTTGCGGGTTAGTGATGAGTTCGATAACGTCCATGGAACGGAATTGAAGATTCCTAGTGGGTGAAGGTTTGTGGGGTTTGTTGGTGAATAAAATCTGCGGGTTTTGTCCTCCACGACGGGTGGTTCTTGGGGGGTTTTATCAAGAGGCGTTCATTAAGGATTCGGCTGAGTGTAACGATTGAGGAACGGGGAGTTCAAGGAATCAAGACACTGCAGAAGGGAATCGAAGTGAAGTTCTTGGATAACCTTGATCTTGCTCAAGATTAAGGGGGAAGAAGATTCAAAGGATCGACATAATTGGTTTATCGTTTATCGCTTTGTTATCTTCTTTGTATATACTACTTTCAACATTAATGAAAGATTACCCAATTTCAATTTGGAATTGGGGGGCAGACGTAGTCGTAGCGAGGACGATCGACGAACTGCCTAAACAAATATCGTGTTCTTGTCGCTTTTACTTTTTCATTTACATTCTGTTCATAATTGGTATAACTGCTAAATTGATCAATGATTCAAGTGTTAAAATTGTGAATTAAAAGTTCTGCATAAACATCACAATTCACCACATCTTGAATTAGCATCAATTTGAATATTGTCACCAAGTGTTTGTCTATTTGTTTAATTCACCTTACTGCATTGTAAATCAAAGTTTGTCAATCTAGAAGTTAATTGATTTTCAGTTGTGACAAGTATTGATTCGATAGCATATCTCCTTATCCGGAATTTCGAATATCTTGTGGTTTTGTAACACATATAACCCTTTGCAATAGCGGTCCGGAATAGACGCAAGTCGATTCAGAACCGCTTTCGCTATAGTCTGTAAAAATCCCGGAAAAACTGTGTTGGATCTATTCACCCCCCCCCCCTCTAGATCCTTAGGCCAGCGTCTAACAAGTGGCATCAAGAGCTCTGGTTTATTCCGTGCTACGTGAAACACTTATTGGAAAGATGGCTTCCGGACCTAAAGGGGCTCATAATAGAGCTCCAGTTTTCAACGGCGAAAACTACGGCTATTGGAAGGATTGTATGTGTGTCCATATCAATGCAATTGATAGGAACATCTGGACAGCTATTGTCAATGGTCCATTCCAGATCACCATGACAAATGCAGCTGGTGCAGTTGTTCCAAAACCAGAAGATACTTGGAATGCTGAAGATGAAAAGAAATATGCATACGATTGGAAAGTGAGAAACATTCTAATCTCAGCTCTAGGAGTTGATGAATACTATCGCGTTTCCCATTGTAGATCAGCTAAAGCTATGTGGGACACATTGCAAGTTGCCCACGAGGGAACGGATGATGTCAAACTAGCTAGGATCAATACGCTAACTCAAGAGTTCGAACTTTTTCACATGGAAGATGGTGAAACCATCGAAAGTATGCAGAAAAGATTCGTTCACCTGAAAAATCGATTAAATTCTCTTGATAGACCTGTTTCCAATGCAGTTGCTACTAACAAAATCTTAAGGTGTTTGAACAGGGAATGGCAACCCAAAGTTACAGCAATTAAGGAAGCAAATGATCTCAACACTTTAGACATTACCACTCTTTTTGGTAAACTAGAGGAACATGAACAACATCTTAAATGCCTTGACATGCATGAGAAGAGGACAAAGAAAGAAAAGAACATGGAGAAAGAGGTAGAGAAGAAGTCAAAAGCTCTAAAAGCTTCGAGCTCCAAGACCTCAAAACGAGAGCCAAAGGATAGTGACACAAGTGATGACGAAGACTCCGATGATGAGGAAATGGGACTGTTTGTGCGAAGATACAACAAATATCTAAAGAAAAATGGAGCAAAACATTCCGACAAAGGCTTGATCAACTATAGAAAGCAATCAAACATGTTCAAACAAGATGACGACAACAAAGGAAAGATCAAAGGTCTTTGCTTCAATTGTGGGAAAGCCGGTCACTACAAACCGGATTGTCCATATCTTAAGAAAGAAAAGGAGAAGAACCAAAGCAAAGGTCATAACAAATCTAAAAGAACTTACATAGCATGGGAAAGTGATTCATCTAGTGAAAGCTCATCAAGCGATGAAGAAGAATCAGCAAACCTATGTTTCATGGCTCATCAAAACAAGAAAAAGAAAGCTGTAAGTCATCTTAAACCTGAACTCGTAGATAAGGTATCTCATTCTCAACTAAAACTTTCTTTTGAAGAATTACATAGAGATGCAATTAAAGCTTTCAAACTTTTGGCCTCAAATAAGAAAATATTTTCATATCTTGAATCAAAAATTGAGAAAACCGAAAAGGATATGGAAGCTTTAAAACAATCTATACTAGACATTCAAAAGGATAAAGTTGAAATAGATCCCACATCATGGTTTGGTTGTGAGACATGTCACATTTGGCAAAAAGAAGTGAGAGATCTAAAAGCCAAGTTAGACAAGGCTCTACAACCAAAAGTGACTTTTGCGGTTGATCCAAACAAGTTCAAAAGATCGTATACTCCTTTATATAGTAAATACACTTTTGTACCAAAAGTATCAACTAGCAAAACTCCATATTCTCATCATATTACCTGTCATTATTGATGCAAAAAGGGACATACCATTGAAAAATGCAAATTTAGGAGAATTTTAGTTCCTAAAGGAGTATTTCAATGGTTGCCTAAGTGCAACAAATTGTGTACTCACCATCCAGGACCCAATGAAGATTGGGGACCTTCCACTCTAAATTAATTTTGCAGAAAAAGTGTCTTGACATCGCCGAAAGGTGGTGTTTCCTTGACAGCTGGTGCTCAAGACACATAAAGGAAGACATACCACTATTGGTATGTCACCTATAAAGACAGACTGAAGAACCATACTTGGCAAAGGAGATGTAGGTGACCTGACCATCACAAATGTATAAGATTCATCACAAACACATTTAACCCGAAAAACACATAGGACGCATTACTTGATGTGCAAATTGGCAAGTTGTATTGCAAAGAGATTTTAAACCTATTCTTAGCAGAATATTGTTTGGGACTGTGTCCCGCATCCGGGAGAACATCAAGTAATCGATACTAGATAAGTTTTTCGCAAAAATCAACCTGTGAAACATTCCATCAAAACAATTCATCATCAAATCTAGGAGTATGGCACACTGACAAGAAGACTCCACACAATGATGACAAAACACCTACATATTGAGAAAGCGGTAACATGTTTATTGTTCACTTCCAAAAAATTTTATTGATACTATAATATGCTATCAATTAACATGCTTATAGTGACTTCATGTGCTCTTATCTACTCTTCTCAAATACTTATGTATATGTGTTCATCATTTTCATTCATAACATACAATGGTTGTGCACTCAAGCAAATGACAAAACAAAAATACATCATAGAGAAACATTTCTAAGGCATTTTCATCATTGAAAGAAACTTAGGTCGACCTACTCTGTATTTGTGTCGACCTACATAAGAAGCTTCTTTAGAAAAACTAAAAAGATCCAGGTGCGTCGACCTACTCACAATTTAGGTCGACCTAATTTGGTCATTTGTTTTGTTACTTCTGTTAGGTCGACCCAGCTTCACTTTAGGTCGACCTACTGCGTTAATTTTTCCATATTTGGGTCTGTTAGGTCGACCCGACCCAATATCATTCATTCAAAACATTCCATTCTTGCATTCCCTCTCATTCTCAACTCTTTTGGTACGGCTAACCCTAATTCCTCAAACTCAATATTGTCAAAATATCATCCCTCTCTCACTCAAAGCATCTCCAACCATGCCTCCAAAATCAAGAAAAGGAAAGGAAATTGCTTCCAGTTCATCATCTCAACCGGTAAGTGCTCTCGTTCATCCTGATTGTAGAGAAAACTTTGAGAAGTGGCAGATGAAAAGGAAAATTGTTAAGCAATATACTTATGATCCAAATCTTGTCGAAAGCATGCATATCCCTGATGTCGCTGCGTTAATTGAACATCAAAATATTCATCCCTTAGTGCAATGTGATACCCCGTACTGTGAAAATACCGTTAGGGCTTTCTATGCAGGATTTACAAAAGGGGACGGTTGTAATTTCCGTTTCAAAATGGGATCTAGGTCACACGTTGTTGACAAACGGGTCTGGATTAGTATCTTTGGTCTGACAATCGTTGGTGATGAACTCCGTATGGTAGACGGGGATGTACCGGGAAACTATGACCATGAGGCCTACATGAAGTCAATCCTCAAAGATCCTTCCGTATTTGACAGATCAAATGAAACAATAACAGCCGGTCATTTGAAGCGAGATCCTAGGCTATTGAATTGGGTAATCTCAAGAATCATTCGACCAAGGGCAGGAGGATATTCGAGAATTGAAAGAAATGAAGTGGTGCTCATGTATCTGCTGCAAAACAGAACGCGTTTACACTGGCCTCACTTCCTAGCTGCTAAGTTTCATGAGGTCAAACAGAAAACTACAGCCCTGTGTTATGGTTCAATCATTCAAACAATTGTCAATCACTTTGGTATGCGACTTGATCACTTACACTACACTCGCATACATCAATCCCAAGAATTCTCACAAACCACCTTGACTCTTATGGGATATCATTGGAATCCTGTTAGGAAAACCTATTATCTCATTCAAAAAGGAACAAGAAAGGTTATCTACAACTATGATGATCCTACGGAGTTTGGAAACAATGTAGGAAATGAGGAAGAGGGAAACGATCAAGAAATAGCAAATGATGAGGATCAAACCATGGAAGACATAGCTCATGACACGGATCCAAATTGGCAATATGTTCCGTCTCAACAGGAAGAAATTCCTTGGGGATACACTGCTCCACCTCCTCCTGATCAATCCAACATAATATCTATGCTTGAAGCTATGCAACTTCAACAACAGCAGAACTTTGAAACTCAACAGCTTCAATTTCAAACAATGCAGCAGCTTCAACAAGATAGATATGAGGAACAACAACGTCAATACCAATCTTTGTACGGATTGGTTCAGGAACAAAGGAACGATTTTGAAACGTTTGCATCCAACTCCATATTGAGGCAAAATCAGTTTGAGGAAACAGCATTGCATCGCCATGCTAACATAAGCCAAAGCTTCAACACTCTTAACATGTCTGTGCTGGATTTGTTGGAACAGGTTGAAGAAGATCGACCTCATACATTTCAGAGAGGAAGAGGAAGAAGGGGCAGGCGTTAGGACATATTGTTTACAATATCATCATTTCATTGCATTTCATGCCATTAAGTTTTTGTCTTTGATTGTTAAAAACATTATATGATGTAGTACTCTCTGTTTTCTTTTATAAATCTCTTGAACTACCATGTATGTTGTTGGCTTTCTTTAAAACATGATTAGCTCTTATGATTTCACTATTTACATGTTAACTATCTCTATGACTACCAGTATTCTTTATTTCTCTTGTTACTCTCCTACTCTGTTCTCTTTGTTTCTCTTTTTGATGTTGTCAAAGGGGGAGATAGATACAATAGATGCTGAGTGTACGGGGGAGCTTTGTTGAGAGATTGCCCTGTTGAGAGATAGATGCTGGATGTACGGGGGAGCTCTGTTGAGTCTTTATCATTTACTTCCAAAGCTTAGACGAATGGTTTGCCATCATCAAAAAGGGGGAGTATGTGAATACAAGATTACACTCAAAGATGTTTTTGATTCATGGCAAACTCAAATAAGCATTCAAACAACAAGACGGAAGCAGAAAACTTAAAGAAAAGCAAACATTGATCACTCATAGGTCAACCCATTATGTTTACATGTTTAAAGGTTGACTCAACACAAGCAAAACAAGAAGAATGCAGAAAAGCAGCAGTTAGGTCGACCTACCATCAACCCAGGTCGACCTAAAATGGAGAAAAATTCATATACTCCTGCTAGGTCGACCCACACATCATTTAGGTCGACCTAAATTGATGAATTCCACATACCAGCCTGTTAGGTCGACCTACACATCAACTAGGTCGACCTAATCTGTGAAAATATCCCCAGAATGCATCAGAAGAGGATTCTGGTCGACCTACTCCTTCAACAGGTCGACCTAACTGGGAGCAAAATTCTGCAAGCTCTGTTAGGTCGACCTAAGCACTACAAGTGGTCGACCTAATTGATCAAGAAAGTTCAAAAATCAGTTTTTCTTGGTTCTAACTGTTATGCAATCATATATATATTGTGCAAGGGTAATTATTCTAATCACCAACGACTGAAAGATACACAAACGCTTCTCATCTTCGTTCTTCATCATCTCCAACACAATTACACATAATCATTCTTGCGTTGCGGGTTAGTGATGAGTTCGATAACGTCCATGGAACGGAATTGAAGATTCCTAGTGGGTGAAGGTTTGTGGGGTTTGTTGGTGAATAAAATCTGCGGGTTTTGTCCTCCACGACGGGTGGTTCTTGGGGGTTTTTATCAAGAGGCGTTCATTAAGGATTCGGCTGAGTGTAACGATTGAGGAACGGGGAGTTCAAGGAATCAAGACACTGCAGAAGGGAATCGAAGTGAAGCTCTTGGATAACCTTGATCTTGCTCAAGATTAAGGGGGAAGAAGATTCAAAGGATCGACATAATTGGTTTATCGTTTATCGCTTTGTTATCTTCTTTGTATATACTACTTTCAACATTAATGAAAGATTACCCAATTTCAATTTGGAATTGGGGGCAGACGTAGTCGTAGCGAGGACGATCGACGAACTGCCTAAACAAATATCGTGTTCTTGTCACTTTTACTTTTTCATTTACATTCTGTTCATAATTGGTATAACTGCTAAATTGATCAATGATTCAAGTGTTAAAATTGTGAATTAAAAGTTCTGCATAAACATCACAATTCACCACATCTTGAATTAGCATCAATTTGAATATTGTCACCAAGTGTTTGTCTATTTGTTTAATTCACCTTACTGCATTGTAAATCAAAGTTTGTCAATCTAGAAGTTAATTGATTTTCAGTTGTGACAAGTATTGATTCGATAGCATATCTCCTTATCCGGAATTTCGAATATCTTGTGGTTTTGTAACACATATAACCCTTTGCAATAGCGGTCCGGAATAGACGCAAGTCGATTCAGAACCGCTTTCGCTATAGTCTGTAAAAATCCCGGAAAAACTGTGTTGGATCTATTCACCCCCCCTCTAGATCCTTAGGCCAGCGTCTAACAATGGGGCCTAGGAGTTTATCATACTATTGTCCCACTTGGTTGCATGGAAATTCGCGTAATTGGGGTCCAATGCCTTTCAAAAAATTTAAGTGTTAGTTTAACCATGATGGGTTCATTCCTTTTGTTGAGGAAGCTTAGAATTCAATTGCTTTAAGAGGGAAGTTTGGGTTCATTCTGAAAGATAAACTTAAACTTCTTAAAAATAAACTTAGAGTTTGGAACAAAGAGATCTTTGGGGTGATTGACTTGGAAGTGGACAAGGCTATTAGTACCTAAATTCTCTTGATACGTATGTGGCAGATGTATATGGGGGTTAATGCTGAGATGTTTGATGCTAGAAGAACTGCTTGTAAAAAAAAGTTTGGGAAGCGATGCTTAATAGAGAGAGTATTTTTAAGCAAAAATTTAGATGTAATTGGATTTTGGAGGGAGGTGCTAATTCAAAATTTTCCCATAATGTCATGAAAGAGATATTTAGAAGGAACACTATTTTGGGGCTTAACACTAGAAGATGTAGAATTGTGGAGGTTAGTGAGATTAAGTTGGAAGTGAAAAACAATTTGGCGAATAGATTCACATAACCTAGGCCTATTAGACCTACATTGGCTGTAGTGTTGTTTTCTCATTTGTCTATTGAAGATAATTTATTTCTGGAAGCTCGTTTTTTTGGCTGAAGAGATTAAGGAAGTGGTGTGGCGAAGTCATTGTGTTAAGAGTCCGGGACCGGGTGGCTTTCCTCTTGGTTTTCTTAAGAATTTTTGGGATTTTGTTAAATTTGATGTGGTCAGATTTGTGCAATATTTTCATGAGCATAACAAGTTACCTAATGCTATAACAACTTTTTTGTTAGCTTTGATTCCAAAAGGCAAAAATCCTCAAATAGTTGATGAGTTTCATCGGGTTTGTTTGGTAGGATGTTTGTATTGTCTTATATAAAAAGTTCTAGCAGGTCTATTGGATATGGTTATTGGGAAGTTATTTTCTTGCAATCAATCCTATTTTATAGAAGGGATAAAGATAATATATGGGGTTTTCGTTTTGAATGAGGTGATCGACTTTGCTAAGAGAAATAAGAAAGATTGTGTGATTATGAAGATGGATTTTGAAAAGGCGTATGATTGCATTTCATGTTGTTTTCTTAGATATATTTTTGGTAGAAAGGCCTTTGGTTAGAAGTGGCTTTCTTGGATGGAATGAAAGGTGTTCTCTAGTTTTCTATTTGTTTTGGTTAATGGTAGTCTAACAGAGGATTTTGTTGCTTCCATAGGACATAAACAAGGCGACCCTTTGTCTCTTTTTCTATTCTTAGTAGTAGCTGAGGGGTTGGCAAGCCTTATGAGGAATGCAGTTGCTTTTGGAGGTCTTAGAGGGTTTCATATCAATGACAGTATCCACTTTGAGTTGCTCCAATTTGCAGATGACACTGGCATTATTTTTTATGGCTCTTGGTTGAACTTTTGGTGTATCAAATCGATTCTGAGATGTTTCAAATTGACGTCAGGTTTATGCAACAACGTCAAGAAGAGCAAACTCTTTGCTTTCCGTATTGATGATGTTTTTTTTTGTCTGATGCGTTAACTTGCTTGCCTTATAATATAGGAAGGTTTACTTTTATGTTTCT
This sequence comes from Vicia villosa, assembly GCF_029867415.1. Classification (NCBI taxonomy): domain Eukaryota; kingdom Viridiplantae; phylum Streptophyta; class Magnoliopsida; order Fabales; family Fabaceae; genus Vicia; species Vicia villosa. The sequence goes on from NC_081180.1 coordinate 115,482,692, forward strand.
TGATATTCAGGTGGGAGCAAATTTTCAGGGTGATGTTTCGATGCGTAATCTAAAGAAGTATTCCTTGAGGTTGAGGGATGTGAGGGATGTTTGTAGACACAAGTTGGATGGACAACCTTGGTTTTCTAATTGTTTCTCATAGAAATTGGGATCTAGTCTTTAGTTTGATTTCTGGAATCATTATTGGATATGAACTACTCTTTTTAAGTTTCTCTTTGCTAACCCTCATGCCGGTTGCACTATGACGCACTTTAAGATGGCCGATATGGGTTTTTGGGAGGGACAATAGTGGCTTTGAGATTTTGGAATAGATAGTCATGATTTATCAGGGGTGTTGCTGGAGGAATGGCTAGGATTGTGTTTTATTGTGTCAAATATTTATTCTATTGAGAATGTTGAGGATTCAATGGGTTTGTGGCATAATCCGAAAGGTTTTTTGATAAAATATAGCTATCGTAGTTTTTATAATTTGAAGTATGCTAATCTAGCTTTGGATGAGGATTCTTTAAAAGTTCTTAGCAATATTTGGAAAGAGAAGTTTTTTAGCAAAGTGAAGATTTTTGGGTGGAAATTTTTATTGAAGATTTTGCATACCACATATGAATTCTTTAAGAGAAGAGTGGTGATTGATGTCATTCAGATTCTTTTCCCTGTGTGCCTTGAGCATAATGAAGACCTTAATCATTTTTTCTTTAGCTGTAGAGGTTCAAAACTTGTTTGGAGAGCAATTTTTACTTGGTTGGTTGGCTAAGGGGAGGATTTTTTACATGTAGGATCGGACCAACCTTACTTGGATCATGTTTGCTTTAGGCTCAAAAATCATGTTCATTCTTCCCTTTGTTTTTTCTTCTGGTTCTTGCTTAGTCGGTGCATTTGACGCAGTAGGAATAATCTTCTGTTTAATAACAAAGACTAGGTTGTCGAGGAGATTTTAACCCGTATTACACTCTTGGTTAGGATCGATTTTCTCTTCTAGTAAAAAAAGGTTTAGATATTGACAAGACCATTTGGATTGCAAATCCCTTATTGTAACTTGGTGTGTAGTTTTTGTAGATTTTTTCTACGTGGTGTGAATTGTGTGGTTTGGAAAAGCATAGTTTTGAAAAAAATTTCGAGATTAAATTAGAGTTTGAAAATATTTTTTGAAATTATGGAACATGCAATACAGATGTCAAGACTGATGTCCCAATATCAAAACACAATGTCAAGACAAATGTTATGACATCATCTGCTGACATAAAACACTTTTACCATAATAGAAATTATGCAGAATTAAATTGCATAAGGTAAGAGATACAATCAAATGTTAGCCTAATTAAGTGCAACTCACCTACTATGGGGCTACCAAGCCAGGAAGGAAATCCACTATAATAGTATTAGTTCAAAGCCTAAACAATCTCAGTTTGCAACTTATCACTTAATTACTAACCTATACAATTTCTACCTATGAACCTCTTAGATAAGAGAACTCCCCTCTCACTTTCCATAATCACCTCAGTGATAAACCAGTCACAAACATGTGACAATAACCAAAACAGAATATTACACTTTCAATAAACAATACTTAGTTTTGTTTAAAAGCTTTTAACTAAGAACAATACTCAACTCTTTGTTTAAAAGCTCATGAGTGAGAACAATCAGTATACCTTAATGTATCAAAAGATACATGAGTAACATACAAAAAGAACACAAAGAACTTGAAGTACTCTCAAAACCCTAAACCCTTATTTTTGCACCCACGGTTTCTTTTTATGAATGCTTTCTATTTTTAGGTCTAACAATTCCTTATATATAGACTCTTTCATTATAGGTTTGGACTCTTCAATCAAATCCAATCTTCTAATTTTAAACTAGCTGCAAGATCTTCACATAAAAATAGGAACAAACCTTCAAAGTTTCCTAAAAAGTCTAAAAGATCCTTTTTATGAAACCAAATCAAATTTTCATTGTTCCTAAAATATCCTTGCTTGGTTGCGCCTGTATGAGTACTAGAATCTCATATTTTTCAATCAAATATCTTCACGGATTTATCTGTGTGCAGGTACCATGTTTGTCATATAAAGGCTTTGTGTGATATGTTAATGCAAGTTAATCTGGGACAAAAACCAATATTGGTGAAATTATGCTTAAAATGGGATTACTATCTTGAAGCTTTGGTTATCTTGTTCAAGTTCCTTATTTGCTATGTTGGTTGAGTTTAATCCAAAGGATGGGAAATCTACATTGACCTCTTTATGTCAGGTGTTGGCTTCTTATTGGTTAAATTGTTCTTATCCTTAGCTTTTACTTCATGCTTTAGGATAGTCCCTTCATCTCCTCCCATCTTCTTAAATTTTCAAAATCTTCTCTCTTTTACAAAACCTTCTTATGTTTACAAACTTTTTGATAAAACTATCTTTAGCCCTTTGGGGCTTTCTTTTAAAACCTCTTATTTTAAAATTTAGACATGGATGGTTGTTTTAGTGGAGATGTAATCCCCCAAAAGTATTGATATTGATTGATATGATTAATCCTTTTCCACTTGAAAGAGCTAGTGACATACTTGTTGATTTATCCAAGTTGGAGCCCTTCTTTCATTTGTGATATAAAGGTTCCATCCGTTCTCATGTTCAAGAATGATTGACTGAGTGTTCTCCCATATTATAATCAAGTGTCTATCTTTTTTTAAACAAAACCGTTTATTTCCTTTAAAGTGGAACTACATTGCTCTGACTTCTCCATTTCACTGAGGAGGTATGTAGGCACAAGTTGTAATTTCTTGCAGAGCATAATTTTAAAATACACAAACTCTTTTTGCACACAATTCCATTTCTTTCTTTTTACACAGATTTTTAAAAAAGTTCCTGTGGAGTACCACATATGTGAGGGGTTCTAATACCTTCCCATTGTATAATCAACCCCCGTACCCAAGATCTATACTTTTTATATGTTTTGATTTAAAAACTTGTTTGGATTTTATTTCGCTCTTTTCCCTTTTCCTTTAGAAATAACAAAGCACGGTGGCGACTTTCACTAAAATAATGATTCAAGTTAATCCAATGGTTTGGATCTCAACTTTTCCCCGTTACACCTAGACACCACCTTCCTTCTTCAAAAGGAGTTAGAGAAGGTGGCGACGGAGCTCACTGACAAGGTGATGTCTACTTTTGGTATCTATTTTGAGAGCCCTAAGGAGTGTGTCTTCTTCCTCTACCCAAATCTGGAATTGAGTCCACTGGACTTTCTCAAAGTCGTTTGTAGCGGCCAGTTGGTGGAGAAGAAGGCAGAGGTCTCCCTGGAGCCTGAAAGTCCTACTCCCATCAAGAATGCCTATGACATAATTGGTGCAATGGATAGTGGTGAGCCTGGAGCTCCTCAACAATAAAACACCATTGAAAAGGAGACGAGTCAAGCGGAAGATTGATGATTGTTTCTCGGCCCCTAGTGGCCTTATATTTATTTGCCTTTATACGTTTTTTATTGTACTTCTTCGCACCTTTGGGGTATTTTATACTCCCTCCGTTCCTTTTTAAGTGTCGTTTTAGAATAATTTTTTTGTTCCTATTTAAGTGTCGTTTTATAGTTTAATGTTATAATTTGTCATTTATACCCTTATTTTCTCAATAACTTCACCTCAAATTTTTCAATTAGTTATTGGAAAAAGAGAGTTTATGATTGAATTTATTTGGAAAGAGAAAAATAAATAAGGGTATAATAGAAAAAGTAACTCAAATAATCCACTATCTTGGTTGAAGAGCTTTTTGCTAAAACGACACTTAAAAAGGAACGGAGGGAGTAATTTTAATGAACAACAGCGCCCCTTGAAGGATCTTTTTCCTCTTAAATGTCTCCATTGTTATCCTATTCAATAGTTACCTTTGTGTGATTAACCCTTTAGCACTTGGTTGATGGCGTCTATTATCATTGTTCCTTTTGCAATAATTTGATTTCTTGTACAAACTACATGAAGACTTTACAAGGATCCCATTTTAGAGATTCAATGTTTTGATTTCCTTTATGGTCATAAATGACCCCACTTAAGGATCTAGCCATTTGATCGCCTCTATGGGCAACAAGAATCTCACTCGAAGATCTAGCTATTTGATCGCCTCTATGATCGAAAAGGAACCCACTTAAGGATCCAACAATTTGATCGCCTTTATGGGCGGGAAGGACCTCTTTTAAGGATCCACCTATTTGATCGCCTCTGTGGGTAAGCGGATCCCACTTGAGTACCCAAGGATTTGACCGCCTCTATGGGAGGCACGAATCCCATTTAAGGATCCAACAATTTTATCCTCTATATGAGCGACAAAGATCCCATTTGAGGATTCACTTATTCGATTGATTTTATAAGCAGAAAGGATCCAATAATTTTGATCGCCTCTATGGATGGAAAGGATCCAACTTAAGGGTCCAACAATTTGATTGCCACTATAGGTGGCAAGGATCCTACTTAAGGATCTACCAAGTTCAGTTTCCTATATGGGCAGCAAGGATCCCGCTTAAAGATTGTGATATTTATATCGCCTCAATAGGAGGCAATGATAACATTTAAGGATCCAACTATTTGATTGCCTCTATGGGAGGTAAGGATCCCACTTAAGGTTCCAGCAAATTTTAAACGCTTCTGTGACAGTCAAATCATGGACTTTTAGGTTTTGTTCAAAGAAAGGAATAGCCAACGAATATGGATTCTCTAAACTAAAAAATGAGGTGCCTTATTAAAAACCTTCGCCATATGGAAAAGTGCAAAGCGAAAAGAGTGCACCCCATGAAGTAACACGTCCTTTACAATCTGCAGAGATGAAATACTTGCCTATAAAATTTGATAACAAATAGCCAAACAATAATAAAGAAAATAAATAAATGACAACTATGTTAGTGTCTCTAGAGGACACTTCTTCTAGACCCTAAATCTTCAATCTCCTTAAGATTTGGTCGCCTTATAATCGTATTATAGAAAAAGGGGCATCAATAACCAAGTATATTACCTTTACTTCTTATGCTTAATCATGTTCTCCAAAAGTGATTCTCAAGGTGATGTACCCATTTACTTGTACTTGTTCTCCAGAGAATCCAACTAACGATCCTTTGAAAGGCTTCAAGTCTAATGGGTCGAAGCGAAGTCATTCGAACGCCTCATAATACATAGTGTCTGCATAACTTCCCTGGTCAATGAGAACTCTTTTAATCTCCCATTGGTCATATTTGACGACTATGTTCGTGAGGTCATCATTATGAGGGTTGATGTCAATTTCAAATTTCTCATAAAATGCAATTGTGGTTTCTAGCACTTTGGGTTTTCCTTCATCCTTCACTTTATGAAGGTAATCTATACCCAAGAGCTGACGGGCTTACCTTCTATGGGTGGAACTGGTTTCCCTGCTCTAGGAGAGTCCTTGTGCTATAGTGTTGAGCGTGTGGCGCAAAAATTTACTACCCTCGCCTTGGGATACCTCTTTTTCTTTGTTAAGCATGGAGCTTCCCGTGTCATCTCGCCCTTGCAGATTACACTTGTCTGACGTATTGGAAGAGTTATCCTTCACATATTTCCTGAGAGGTTCCTCTTGGATTAGTCTCTTGATTTCCTTATTGATATGGTAGAAATCTTCAAGGTGGTGTCCTTCTTTATGGAAATTGTACGATCTTCTTGGTTCAGGACCGATTACAGTGACCTTCGGAGTAGTCGGTGTATGAATGTTGTGCAGGTCAAGAGCTTCGCGCAAGATTTGTTCACCGTGGATGTTTAGTGACGTGAAGCTATATGTTGCCTTGCCTACCCTACTGGACAGAGTTTTGTTATGGGGTTTTCGTATTGGTTATATATCCAACCGAGGGAATAAAATAAATTTGAACTTTTTAAATAAAAGTAAAATGAGCTTTATTAAGGAGTTTTCATATCGGTTATGTATGCAATCGAGGAGTAGATAATTTGATTTTTCAAAAAATATTAATAAAAAATAGTTTAAAGAAGAAGAAACTGGAAGGCGCGTAATTCCAAAATGTTTTCTAGTACGTTATGTTTATTTATTACTACACATTTTTGCCTTCATGAAAAATGAAAAGTTAACCATAAATGCCATAAAGCTTACACCTGGAGAGTTGTCTGAGTTGGCAGGTTCCATTAAAGGCGGAATCATCAGTGGCAAGATTGAGAAGGAGGTATAGTTTACATTCAATAAACACGATGTTTTTCTTTCCATGTCTTTTCTGTTTCATCTCATATATATATATATATATATATAGAGAGAGAGAGAGAGAGAGAGAGAGAGAGCTGTCAATATGGGCTACCCGGCCCATATGGGCTTCGGGCTTTTTAGGGCCGGGCCCAAAAAACCCATTTTTAAATGGGCTCTAATTTTACTACCCAGGCCCGGCCCTGTCTGGGCTGCGGGCTATCCGGCCCTAAATGGGCTTCGGCCCTAAACGCGCCCGTTTCTATAAAAAATTAAAATTTTCTCCTTATTTTTGTAAGTAATCATATAATTGCATGCAAGAATACATTTTATACATACATACATATATATATATATATATATATATATATATATATATATATATATATATATATATATATATATATATATATTAAATTTTATATCCAAAATTATAATTTCTATAAATAATCCATATAAGTTAATAATTAAAATGTAAAACAACACATTAACTTAATTTAAACTATCCAAAATACATCACAAATTATATAATGTAGCACAAATAATTAAATAACTTGTTCCAACAAATTTTAAGTTATAAATATTCATAACAGTTATAATTTTATGATAATTATAACAAGAAAATGTTATAAATTTTTATAATAATTATAATTAGGAAATGATAAATTTTAATTATATTAAAAATATTTAATTTTTTCGGGCCGGTGGGCTACCCATGGCCCATACGGGCCGACCCATATTTTTTAGGGCTTTTTAAGGCCGGGCTAAAAAAGGCCCGGATGTAAATGGGCTCGAAAAATGAGGCTCAGGCCCTAAAAATTTTCGGGCCAAATGGGCCGGCCCATGGGCTTCGTTCCATTTTGACAGCTATATATATATATAGACTTTACTAATGTCTTTCATGATGAGGTTTTTCTTAACACGGTACAACATATACGATGGTTAGGCTCACGCCTTGTGTGCTTCATTTATTTGTCTGCATGGATTGGAAAAGAAGGAAAAACACTAAGGCTATGTTTGGATTGATGGACTAGAACGGAACGGAGTGGAATATGATGGAATAGAGCAGAGCGGAGCGGAATGGTATTGAGATTCCATTCCATTGTTTGTGTATATTTTATAGTTTGGCGGAGCGAAATAGAATATTTTACCACATTCCTTCGCATACGCCCCAAATTGGGTGGAATGAAAATTGAAGGATACGATGGAATAGGATGGAATCGATTCCATCATATTCCCTTCCACTCCATCCATTATTTATAAATCCGAACAATGGAATCTAATTTAATACCACTCCACTCCACTTCATTCCATCACATTCCATCAATCCAAACATACCCTAAGATATTTGTCTGCTTGATTGTGTTTATGCAATAGTGTCTTTTAGGGTCCGTTTGGTTGGAAGTAAATAGATGGGAGAGGAGGAAATATTTTATAGTTTATGTGTTTGCTTCAAATTTTAAGATAGAAAGGGAGAAAGATGGAGGAGACTAAAATCTAGGGGTGGCAAAACGGGCCCGGCCCGCGGGGAAAGCCCGTTTTACCCGCACTTTTTCGCGGGGCGGGGCAAGGTTTTAGGCCCGCTCTCTTTAATGTGCCCGCCCCGTTTTTTTGTGGGCATTTGTTTTTTCATAGAATTTTACTATTTTTAGGCCTAAAAAGCCGAATGCCCGCGGGCTTTCCCCGCCCCGCCCTCACTTTTTTGCGGGGCGGGGCAAGGTTTTAGACCCGCATTCTTTAAAAAGCCCGCCCCGCCCTGCCCCGTTTTTTCGCGGGCTTTTACGGGGCGGGCCTAAACGGGGCAGGCATGCCCATTTGCCACCCCTACTAAAATCTCTCCTGAATCATTTTTTGCTTTCCTTTGATTTGAGGAGATTTGGAGGGAAGGTATTTCGTTTTAATTATAATTACAAACGGTGAATATCACGAGTCTTATGGAAAAAAATTACAAGGATAAATAAGTGAATTAATTTTAAAATACCTCCTCTCCCCTTGTACACCAAACATATTTGTAAATAAAATTTCTCCCCTCCGCTTTCATATTTTGAACCAAACGTATATAAAATTAAAATCCCTCCCCTCTCTTCCCCTCACCTTCCCTCCCTTTGATAAAAATTTCTCTCCTCCCCTCAGACCCTTAAAAAGGTTTCAAGCATTATAGTCCCACATCAAAAAATTATGTAAAAATTCAAGTGTTTATAAATGACATTTTTACGATACATATCAATTCATTTGTATTGGGTTTCTTTGGAAAAGAACAAGTGATATGTTCAATTGTGCAATTTTAATAATTAATTTATAAATTAATTAATTACATTTTAAAAAAAAATTATTAAAAGTATTAATAAAAATAAAAATTAACGAAACATTAAAAAATTTAAAATAAAAAACTATATAATTAAAAAGTTTTTAAAAAATAATAATTAACGTGGATTTTTAAAAATTATAAAAAATTCCACCTTAGTAAAATGGAATCTAGATTCAAACAATGTACACGGGGGCAAACAGTATACACGGCAACTATAGTGAAATAGTTTAGATATTACGCGAGAGAATAAAAAAAATTTGAGACAAAATCAAAACTTGCTACATTAACAAATGTGTATGATATATATATATATATATATATATATATATATATATATATATATATATATATATATATATATATATATATATATATATATATATATATATATATATATATATATATATATATAACGTCAGGACAAAATAATAATAGACTTGGTAATAATAATAGTCAACATTTTTTAAACTTAACCATTATTTTTTCATTATTTTTATTCTTGAACCTTCATAATTTTCAAGAAAAAATATATCACTAAGTTACATATTAAGAGTATTATTTTTCATCATATTGTCTCCCTTATCCAACAACATTATTGTTCCAAGGATAACAACTTCTATCACTACCAGAAATTCTACATGGTCCGCCTGCTTTTATTGACCAAGTGCATATGCTACATTTTCCATCATCTCGTAGTTCATGATAAATGTTGAATTGACGAACTTCATTACCCCATGAGAACTTACAAAAATATAAGGTATTATATATAACAAAATTAGGCCTAAAAGTGAAGGCATAATTTTGAGAAGGGTTTAGAATATGGTATCCAAGATCGTCATCCTTGGACTTACATTGAACTCCAAGTTGATTTGTTGGACTTATATCGTTGGTGATTATTACTGTTACCGCTTTCTTTTGGACCACACTATTGCCACCCTTGAACTGTAAAGCAACAAGAACAAAGAGCAACATTGAAAATAATAACCCATATTTGGAGACAAAAGCCATCATACAAAATAAATGGTTTGATACTATGATTTTGAAACATATGATATGCCTCTTGTTATATAGGCTCAAACCTTAAAAGTGGGACTTTTATAATTAAAATTTTTTATTTTTATAATTAAAAAATTTGGGGTTAAATATGTTTGTATTTCTTATAAATATCTTAAATTTTATTTTTAGTTACAATTAAAAAATAACACATTTTGGTTTCTAAAAAAAATTTATGCGTGTAGTTTTAATTCCTATTATTTTTTCAAACTTTAAAAATTGTTTAATTAGCCTTTAACTTTTAAATTTTTGAATAAAACTTTTCATACATGTTTAGAATACTATAAAATATTTATTTAATAAATGTTAGAATTATTTAAAATGAGAAGAATTAAATATAATCTTTTTTAAAATTTAAAAGATAATAATAAAAGTAATGAAAATCTCGACTTTAAAGTCATATTTTGATTTTTTTTTTCTTTTTTCAAGAAACTTTTTATAACGTTCTAAACATGTTTACAAAATAATCAATCAAAAATATATATTGATTTAACAACGGAGACTAAAACTACGTGCATAATAATTTTATAGCGATCAAAACATGTCACTTTTCTTATAGAGACCAAAAACAATATTTAATAATTCATAAGGATCAAAAACATATATTTAATCCAAAAATTTATAAATTCCATATAATTATTTAATTATATATATATAAATGGCATAACAAATGTAAAAAATATATTTTATTTGACTTTTGATATTTTTTTTTGGTTTTAAAGGTAAGCTAACAATATAAATAAAATAAAATACATATTAATTACAAAATTCTATGAACACAAACGGAAATTTATATAATATTTTAAAATCTTAAATTTCATACAATTATTAAAAAACAAATATCTTGCCTTTTTAGTGACTGATTTATTTCTTCATTGAATAAATCACAAAACTATAAAACCTAGATTTCTTATTTCCTTTTTTTACGCTTTACATGCTTACCTTCCTCCAATTTCCCACAACCTTTGTTTTCCAATTCTATCTTTTTCCATTTCAAATATATTTGTTGTATGGCGTTTTAAAGTTCATTATTTTTCTTAGTTGTATTGGTCAAAAAGTACAGGTGTGTTTGTTTACACTACAATGAACATGGACACTCAGAGGCTTTAATAGGTGTAGTATGTTGTATGGTGGTTTGGGCTTGCCTGCACTTGCAAGAAGTCTTGTATGGTGGTGTTTTATAGTGGTTTAGAGAACCTGTTAATGTGGGGTAAGAGGCTCTATAGTTAAATGATGTGCTTAGGTATAAGCGTATGTAGGATAAGATTTGTATGGCTTAAGATTTGTCTCTTTCTCACACGAGGGAGAAGTATTTATAGAGGCCTCTTGGGCCTAGGGTTTGGGTAACCCTTAGGGGAGACAATCGCTCCCTCATAATTAGGCGAAGGTGTTAACCACCTAATCTTCATATGATAGTGGTGAACTCCCTCCTTTGACTAACTACCTTACACATGTCATTAGTTCCAAGGAAACAACTTGAGGACATCGCCTAGGCAATACCCCTCTTGGGCTATGGCGCCCTTATATAGGACACTTACTAATATAACACTACATATATGTTTTTGGTTAAATACTAATAACTACTTGTTGATGTAACTATAGTCAACTTTTTAGTTTCAAGAAAGTAGTGATAAGTTGAAGAATAAGTGATTTCTTATGTCGATGAGTGTTGAATGGAATTTTAGTCACAAATCACATGTGATTTCATTAGAAAGCCCAAACTTGATCTTGAGCATCCAGCTGTGAAATATAATTTTATTGATAATGACATTTGGGATAAGTTTGTCGACTCTCGCAATTCTAATAAATATTTGGTTAGTAGTAACCTTATTTACTAAAGAAAAATCTTTTTAGATTGATATAACCCTACAAATTAATATCTCCACTATCTTTATATCAAGCTAAGAGTCAATCAGGAAGGAAAACAAGGGTAAAAATGCATATCCTCGTAGATTGTCTCATGAAGGATATAGAACACTGTTAGAACAAGATTTGTTCTGATCAATATTCTATGTTTTGATGATAACATTATATATGAATTTTGTATAAGACAATGTGGTACTCTAATCCTTTGCATTTTCCATTTCATAAAATATATAAAGAGTATGCACAAATCAGCGGTCAGAAGCACTGACTCAGAAGGTTCTGGACGGCTACATCAGAACATGCTCTGGCAAGACATCAGAAGATGGTCAAGCAGAATCAGAACATGAACTATGAAGCATCAAAAGAACATGAAGTCAGAAGCAGAAGCACTGAAGTTCTGAATGGTATCACGCTCAAGCCCTTCAAAGTCAGAAGACAAGAAGATGCTCTGCACCAAGCTGTTGACTCTGAAATTCAAACATTGTTATCTACAAATCTGAGTTCAGAAGCAAGTACAAGATGACAGGCTATTAAGTCTAATCTCTGACTGACAAAAGGAACGTTAGAAGCTACAAAAGGCAAAGTCAGTAAAAGCAGCAAAAGCATGGCTCGAGGTAGTTGACAAAAGTGTGAAACATTAAATGCAGCATTGTACTATTCACGCAAAGCATTAAATGCAACCCAATGGTCATCTTCTCTCAACGCCTATATATAGAAGTTCTGATCAGAAGCAGCGTAGAGAACACTCTTGCAAAATACTGAAACACTGTCAAAATCAGAGCTCACGAACTTCATCTTCAACCTCACAAACTCTTGTAATATTTAGTGAGTGTTAAGCTTAGAACTCAAGAGAAATATCACAGTTGTGATTACAACTTTATTAGAAGCAATCTAAACTCTTGTAATCTTTATTTTACATTGTTTGTAAAAGATTCCTAGAGTGATCAAGTTGTGATCTGTAGACTCTAGAAGACTTATAAGGTTTCTAAGTGAAGAATTCCTAGAGTGATCAAGTTGTGATCTGTATACTCTAGAAGACTTAGAAGTTTTTTAAGTGGATAACCATTTTAATCAGTTGGATCAGTGGATAAAATCCTCAGTTGAGGTAAATCACTCTAAGAGGGTGGACTGGAGTAGTTTCGTTAACAACAAACCAGGATAAAAATAATTGTGTTAATTGTTTTTATCTTATAAGTTTTTGAAGTCACACTTATTCAAACCCCCCATTTCTAAGTGTTTTTCTATCCTTCAATTGGCATCAGAGCGCCGGTTCTAGGTGCAAGCACTTAACCGTGTTAGATAAAATATTCAGGGAGAAAAACACAAAGTCAATATGGCTGAAACAACTTCATCTACTCCTACACCTGAACAAAACAACAATGGTAATGGAAGCAATAGTTTCAATGGCCATAATAGACCACCAGTTTTTGATGGTGAAAACTTTGAGTACTGGAAAGATAGACTCGAAAGTTACTTTCTTTGTCAAGATGGTGACTTATGAGATCTAGTGCTAGACGGTTACACACATCCTGTTAATGCTCAAGGTGTCAAGGTATCAAGACAAGCCATGAGTGATGTTCAGAAGAAATACATCAAGAATCATCATAAGTCTAGAACAATATTGCTAAATGCTATCTCTCATGCTGAATATGAGAAGATAACAAACAGAGAAACTGCTCATGATATTTTTGAATCCTTAAAGATGACTCATGAGGGTAATGCTCAAGTTAAGGAGACAAAGGCCTTAGCATTAATCCAGAAGTATGAAGCTTTCAAGATGGAGGAAGATGAAAACTTTGAAGCAATGTTCTCAAGATTCCAGACTCTGACTGCTGGATTAAGAGTGCTAGATAAAGGCTACACCAAGGTTGATCATGTCAAGAAGATCATCAGAAGCTTGCTCCAGAAGATGGGGCCCAATGGTGACTGCATTCAAGATTGCTAAGAACTTGAATGAAGTGTCTCTAGAAGAGCTGATCAGCGCCCTGAGGAGTTATGAAATAAAGCTGGATGCAAATGAACCTCAGAAGAAAGGTAAGTCAATTGCATTTAAATGAAATAATAAAAAATGCACTAACGCTTTTCAGGCTGAAGAAGAAGATTCTGAAGAGTCAGAATCAAAAGAAGAAGAAGATGAACTCTCTATGATCTCCAAAAGAGTAAATCAACTCTGGAAGAGCAAGCAAAGAAAGTTCAAGAACTTCAAAAGGCCTGAAAGAGGAGAATCTTCTGGACACAGAAGATCTGACAAGAAGAAAGTAACATGCTATGAATGCAAGGAACCTGGACATTACAAGAATGAGTGTCCAAAGCTTCAGAGGGAAAAGCCCAAGAAAAAGTTTGAAAAGAAGAAAGGCCTTATGGCTACGTGGGATGACTCAGATTCTTCTGATCAAGAGTCAGACTCTGAAGATGAGCAGGCAAACATAGCGCTGATGGTCACTGTTGATGATGAATCAGAATCTACATCAGAATCAGACTCTGAAGAGGTATTTTCTGAACTTTCTAGAGATGAGCTAGTTTCCAGCTTAACTGAAATTCTGGAAATCAAGGCTAAACTTAGTATCAAATACAAATAGCTGAGAAAGCTCTTTGCATCTGAAACTAAGAAGCTTGAAATAGAAAATGTTGAACTTAAAGAAAAAGTTTTAAAACTATCTAAAGATGCTGAGTCATCTTCTAGTTCAGAAAAGTCTATTCCAAGTGTGAACAATATTCTTAAGGAATATGACTTGAGTTTCAGGAAGTTTCTATCTAGAGGTATTGGCAGAAGTCAACTTGCCTCTATGATATATGGAGTTAGTGGAAACAAGAGAATTGGCATAGGCTATGAGGGTGAAACCCCTGAAGGATAGAAAAACACTTAGAAAGGGGGGTTTGAATAACTGTAGTTTCAAAAACTCGTAAGATAAAAATAATTTGCACAAGTATTTTTATCCTGGTTCGTTGTTAACTAAACTACTCCAGTCCACCCTATACAAGGTGATTTACCTCAACTGAGGATTTAATCCACTAATCACACGAGATTACAATGGTTTTCCACTTAGACAACTTCTAAGTCTTCTAGAGTCTTCTGATCACAACTTGATCACTCTAGGAACAACTGCTTAGAGACCTTCTAAGACTTCTCTAGAGTATACTGGTCACAACCCGATCACTCTAGTCCTTTACAATTTAATGTAAACAAATTCTAAGAGTATTACAATTGCTTCTTAAAAGCGATAATCACAAACTGTGATATTTCTCTTACAGATTTAAGCTTAGACTCACTAAAGTATTACAACAGTAATGTAGTGAGGTTGAAGATGAAGTTTGATAGCTTTTGAAGTGAACAGCAAGATAGTATCAGAGATAGTTCAGAATTCGTTCAAAGTGCGTCCAAAATTCATAACCTTGCTTCTCATCAGAACTTCATATTTATAGGCGTTTTGAGAAGATGACCGTTGGGAGCATTTAATGCTTTGCGTATTCCGTACAGCATTGCATTTAATGTTTCACTCTTTTGTCAACTACCTCGAGCCTTGCGTTTGCTGTGACTACTGACGTTGCAGTTAATAGCTTCTAACGTTCCTTTTGTCAGTCAGCGTAGCTTGCCATCTAGTACTTGATTCTGATTTGTTCTTTGTAAATACTACGTTGAATATCATCAGAGTACAAACAGTTTGGTGCAGAGCATCTTCTGATCTTCTGATCTTGATATGCTTCTGAGCGTGATTCCATGACTTCAGTGCTTCTGCTTCTGAACTCAAGTTCTTCTGATGCTTCTAATAGACCATGTTCTGATTCTGCTTGACCATCTTCTGATGTCTTGCCAGACCATGTGCTGAAGTTGCATACTGAACCTTCTGAGTCAAAGCTTCTTAGCGCTGATTTGTGCATACTCTTTATATATTTCCTGAAAAGGAAATTGCATAGGATTAGAGTACCACATTATCTTGAGCAAAATTCATATACATTGTTATCATCAAAACTAAGATTATTGATCAGAACAATTCTTGTTCTAACAATCTCCCCCTTTTTGATGATGACAAAAACATATATAAATGATATTAATTTGCAATCAGAATAACAGACGGCAAAAGACAATTACACGGTTATAGCATAAGCATATAAACATAATGTGAATGTGTCTCCCCCTGAGATTAACAATCTCCCCCTGAAATTAATACTAGAAGAATTTTATAAATAAAAGACTTCCCTGAGTATTTCAGTAGAGACAATCACATATGCTTGAACTTCAGAACATTCACTGCTTCTGATTTCTGCTTCCATAGGACAGCTTCAGAACATTGAATTTCTATAGATCCTCAGAACATTCACAGCTTCTGATTCCTGCTTCCATCGGACAGCTTCAGAACTTGAATTTCTTTGATCCTCGGAACATTCACAGCTTCTGATTCTTGCTTCCATCGGACAGCTTCAGAACTTGAATTTCTTTGATCCTCGGAACATTCACAGCTTCTGATTCTTGCTTCCAGCGGACAGCTTCAGAACTTGAATTTCTTTGATCCTCGGAACATTCACAACTTCTGATTCTTGCTTCCAGCGGACAGCTTCAGAGCTTGAATTTCTTCTTAAATTAATCCATGCTAGATTGTATCAGAACATTGTTGAATGTACTTGAGCATCATCAGAGCATCTTCTACATTCTGAAATGTTACAGAACAAACTCCACAACAAAATTTGTAGCATGAATAAATCATAACTTATCACACACATATATATATATATATATATATATATATATATATATATATATATATATATATATATATATATATATATATATATATATATATATATATATATATATATATTTCAGAACATACACAATGCATCAGATTATATATGATAAGATATAGGATTATCAGAACATGTTAAGGACATAAAATAAGTTAATGCATATTCTATCAGAATATCATCACACTTCTTTCTTCCTGCTTCTGATTCTGAAGCTTCATAGCACTCAGCTTGCTTCAGTTTCCATGAGCATATTCTTTTTACAGAATTTGCGATTCCTCATGATTTTGCTTCTAATGTTGAGCTTTCAATCCTGCAAAACAACTTAGAAACATATGAAGCTTGCAGCTTCTGTTAGTAATGTGGGGGCTTTCTTCCCAGCAACTGCTAATATAAATCAAATCATTTATCACTATTTCTCCCCCTTTTTGTCATAACATCAAAAAGAATGTAAAAGATTCAGATGTAACCACAGGACAAATGGAAAGAGAACCAAATAGTCATTGATAAAATAAGCAGAAGTACAAGAGTTATGCAGAAAAAGCTTTTCATTGATTAAACCAACAGAATTACAAAAGATGTATGTTGAATACACAAGTGCAATAAGCAAAGAAAACTACAAGGACGCAAGGACTACAACCCTAGCCTAGTCATAAGCCTGTCCAGACTATAACCTCCACTGTAGGAGAGATGCATGAATTCAAGGAGGAAGTGAGAGACAGTTCACAGAAAGAGAGCTAATGTCGCAAACGGGGCTTTCTCTTAACATAGAAGTCAAGAACATGATCCTTAACTTCATCCAGTATCTCAAGAAAGTCTTCTTCCTTTGGATAAATGTTGATAACAGCATCACAGAAGAGATCTGACTTGAGACTTCTTGGAATCTTGAGAGATCTGTCTTGAAATCAAAGTCAGCGATCCCCGATATTTGGGGAAGGAAACGTTTTAGGGAAGGGAAACATTTGACAAGATATAAAACGAAAAAGAAAGTAAAGGAAATGATGAATGGATTTTAATGTTACGTGACAAGAGGAGAGAGAAACTATGACAAATGAAGTGATAGAACAGTTACCTAGGAAAGGCGCCTCCTCAACTGTACGCATGCTTGTCCAAATAGGGTAGACACGTGTTACCATCTGGAAAGCTAGATACAGCTGTATTTACTTTAAAAGATATTCTGAATCAACTTTAGACAATGAAACGTTAGTAATAAACGTGTCACTACTTCTAATTGATTTAAGATCAGAACTTCTTATAAAACATTAATCCAATCTCATTTCAGAAGATAGCCATACATAAGATTTTCTCATCTTCTCATTCTGGGCATAAATCCATACTGATATACTTTAGAATGAACTTAAACCTATCTTCAGCCAGGGGTTTTGTAAAGATATCAGCCCACTGATGGTCTGTATCCACAAAGTTTAAAGATAAAACACCCTTCTGAACATAGTCCCTTATGAAATGATGTTTAATCTCAATGTGTTTAGCTTTTGAATGTAAGATAGGATTCTTAGATAAACATATAGCAGAAGTATTATCACAGAAGACAGGAATGTTATTCTCAAATATTTGATAATCTTCTAACTGACTTTTCATCCAGAGCATTTGTGTGCTACAACCAGCAGCAGCAACATATTCTGCTTCTGTTGTTGAAAGAGCAATGGTTGCTTGCTTCTTGCTGTACCAGGAGATTAGGTGACTTCCAAGAAATTGACAACTTCCAGAAGTACTCTTCCTTTCAATTCTATCTCCAGCATAGTCAGCATCACAGAATCCTACTAAGTTGTATTCTTCAGATAATCTGTAGACTAAACCAACATTAGTAGTACCTTTCAAATACCTTAGAATTCTCTTAACAGTAGTTAAGTGAGATTCTCTAGGATCTGATTGGAATATAGCACACAAACAAACACTGAACAGAATGTCAGGTCTAGAAGCAGTTAAATATAGAAGAGATCCAATCATACCTCTGTACAACTTCTGATCTACCTTCTTACTTACCTCATCCTTACCTAGTATGCATGTTGGATGCATAGGAGTTTTGGCTTCTTTGCAGTCAGAAAGATTAAACTTCTTCAGAAGTTCTTTCACATACTTGGTTTGATGAACATACGTTCCTTCTGATGTTTGATTGATTTGAATCCCAAGGAAATACTTGAGTTCACCCATCATGCTCATCTCAAACTCAGCCTGCATAGACTCAGCAAACTCCTTTCCAAGTGTAGCATTAGATGTTCCAAAGATAATATCATCAACATATATTTGACAAATTAAAATATCCTTTTTAAATGTTTTACAGAAGAGAGTAGTGTCCACTTTTCCTCTAGTGAAACCATTTTCCAGAAGGAAAGAACTCAAACGTTCATACCAAGCTCTAGGAGCTTGTTTCAATCCGTATAATGATTTCTTTAATTTAAAAACATGATTTGGAGACATGGAGTCTTCAAAACCAAGAGGTTGATGGACATAAACTTCTTCATCTATGTAACCATTTAAGAAGGCACTCTTAACATCCATCTGATAAAGAGTGATGTTGTGTTGAGTGGCAAAAGAAATTAATAGACGAATAGATTCTAACCTGGCCACTGGTGCAAAGGTTTCTGTATAGTCAATCCCTTCTTGCTGACTATAACCCTGAGCCACCAGTCTGGCTTTGTTTCTTACCACTTCACCTTTCTCACTCAGCTTGTTTCTGAAAACCCATTTTGTTCCTATAATATTGAATCCTTTAGGTCTTGGAACAAGATCCCAAACATCATTCCTTGTAAACTGATTTAACTCTTCTTGCATGGCAATTATCCAGTCTGTATCTTCTAGAGCTTGATCAACAGAAGTTGGCTCGATCAGAGAAACCAGACCTAATTGACACTCAGCATTGTTCTTGAGGAATGCTCTTGTTCTGATAGGATCATCTTTCTTTCCAATAATGACATCTTCTGAGTGAGCAGATGTGAGTCTAGATGATCTTCTGATAGTTGGTTCTTCAGAAATTCTTAGATTTTCCAAGGATGCAGCAACTTGATCTTCTGATTCTTTGCTGCTTTGGTTTTCAGCTTCTGAAACATTTCTTCTTGGTTCTTCAACTTCTGAGATATCAATATCAATATCTGCAAAATTTTCAAACTGCTTTGGCTTTTCAAGACCAAGCTTATCATCAAACCTGATATTGATTGATTCTTCTACAACTAATGTTTCAGTATTGTATACTCTGTAGCCTTTAGAGCGTTCAGAATATCCAAGAAGGAAACACTTTTGTGCCTTAGAATCAAACTTACCAAGATGATCTTTAGTGTTCAGAATAAAACAAACACATCCAAAAGGATGAAAATATGAAATGTTGGGCTTTCTGTTCTTCCACAATTCATAAGGAGTCTTATTTAGAATAGGTCTTATAGAGATTCTATTCTGAATATAACATGCAGTGTTTATTGCTTCTGCCCAGAAGTGCTTAGCCATATTGGTTTCGTTGATCATGGTTCTGGCCATTTCTTGTAGAGTCCTATTCTTTCGTTCTACAACTCCATTTTGTTGTGGAGTTCTAGGACAAGAGAAATCATGGGCAATACCATTTTCTTTGAAGAACTCCTCAAAGAATTTGTTCTCAAATTCACCACCATGATCACTTCTGACCTTTATGATTTTACATTCCTTCTCAGTTTGGGTCTGAGTGCAGAACTCAAAGAACACTGAATGAGACTCATCCTTGTGTTTCAAGAACTTTACCCATGTCCAGCGGCTATAATCATCAACGATGACTAATCCATATTTCTTCCCTTTGACAGATGCTGTTTTGACTGGGCCAAACAGATCAATGTGCAAAAGTTCTAACGGCCTTGAGGAAGAGACAACATTCTTAGACTTGAATGCAGGTTTGGAGAACTTGCCCTTCTGACATGCTTCACAAAGAGCATCTGATTTGTATTTCAGATTAGGGAGTCCTCTGACAAGATTTAGTTTGTTAATCTGAGAAATCTTTCTCAAACTAGCATGACCTAATCTTCTGTGCCAGACCCATTGCTCTTCAGAAACAGACATAAGACAAGTCACCTTCTAATTCTTAAGATCCTGAAGATCTGTCTTATAAATGTTGTTCTTTCTCTTGCCTGTAAATAGGATTGAGCCATCCTTCTGACTTACAGCCTTGCAAGACTTTTGATTAAAGATTATGTCATAACCATTGTCACTTAATTGACTTATGGACAATAAGTTATGAGCTAATCCATCTACTAGAAGAACATTAGAAATAAAAGGAGAGTTACCAGACTTTATAGTTCCTGAGCCAATAATTTTGCCCTTCTGATCTCCTCCAAACTTCACTTCTCCAGCAGATTTAAGCACCAGGTCTTGGAACATAGACCTTCTTCCTGTCATGTGTCGCGAGCATCCAGAGTCCAGGTACCATGACATGTTGTGCTTTTCCTTCTTTGCAGCCAAGGATATCTGCAATAGGAATAATCTTTTCCTTAGGTACCCACATCTTCTTGGGTCCTTTCTTGTTAGTTTTCCTCAAGTTCTGATTGAACTTGGGTTTAGCATTATATGAAATAAGAGGAACAGAATGATAGTTTATGTTCTGAGTTCCATGATATTTCTTAGGTTTTGTCACATGCTTCTTGGTGTGTGTTATGTGAAAGCTTTGAGCATGTGATGTGTGCCTAATATCATGGGAGTGGCCAAAATTAAATTGGTTATATAGAGGCTTGTATGATATTTTCATATCATCCACAGATTCAAGCTTGTATGGGATTTCACCCTCATAACCAATGCCAGCTCTTTTGTTTCCTGACGCAACATATATCATAGAAGCAAGTTGACTTCTACCAATACTTCTAGATAAAAACTTTCTGAAACTTAAGTCATATTCTTTCAGAATATTGTTCAGACTTGGAGTAGATTTTTCAGAGACAGAAGGAGATCCAGTATTTTTGGATAAATTTAAAACTTTTTCCTTCAGTTCAGAATTCTCCACTTCAAGCTTCTTAGTTTCAAATTCAAATAGTTTTTTCAGCTTCTTGTATTTGATACTAATCTGAGACTTGAGTTCCAGAAGTTCTGTTAGACTGGAAACTAACTCTTCTCTAGATAGTTCAGAAAATACCTCTTCAGAATCTGATTCTGATGTAGATTCTGATCCGTCATCCATTGTGGCCATTAGTGCCAGATTTGCCTGCTCATCTTCAGAGTCTGATTCTGATTCTGAATCATCCCATGTTGCCATAAGACCTTTTTTCTTATGAAATTTCTTCTTGGGATTTTCCTTCTGAAGTTTTGGGCACTCACTTTTGAAGTGTCCTGGCTCATTGCATTCATAGCACACGAACTTTTTCTTGTCATTTCTTCTGCCTCCAGAAGATTCTCCTCTTTCAGGCTTCTTTGAGCTTTTGAAGCTCCTGAACCTCCTTTGCTTGCTTTTCCAGAGTTGATTGACTCTTCTGGAAATCATGGACAGTTCATCTTCTTCTTCTTCTTCTGATTCTGATTCTTCAGAATCTTCTTCTTCAGCCTGAAAAGCGTTAGTGCATTTTTTAAAATTAGATTTTATGCAATAGACTTTCCTTTCTTCTGAGGTTCATTTGCGTCAAGTTCAATCTCATGACTCCTCAGGGCACTGATCAGCTCTTCCAAAGAAACTTCATTCAGATTCTTCGCAATCTTGAATGCAGTCACCATTGGGCCCCATCTTCTGGGCAAGCTTCTGATGATCTTATTTACATGATCAGCCTTGGTGTAGCCTTTATCCAAAACTCTCAATCCAGCAGTTAGAGTTTGAAATCTTGAGAACATCTTCTCAATATCTTCATCATCCTCCATCTTGAAGGCTTCATATTTCTGGATTAGAGCAAGAGCTTTAGTCTCCTTGGCTTGAGCATTTCCCTCATGGGTCATTTTCAATGACTCATATATATCATGGGCAGTTTCCCTGTTAGATATCTTCTCATACTCAGCATGAGAGATAGCATTCAGCAAAACAGTCCTACATTTATGATGATTCTTGAAAAGCTTCTTCTGATCATCATCCATTTCTTGCCTTGTAAGCTTTACGCCACTGGCTTTCACTGGATGTTTGTAACCATCCATCAGAAGATCCCATAATTCACCATCTAGACCAAGAAAGTAACTTTCCAGTTTATCTTTCCAGTATTCAAAGTTTTCACCATCAAATACTGGTGGTCTAGTATAACCATTGTTACCATTATATTGCTCAGCAGAGCCAGATGTAGATGCAGATGTATTTGTTGGAATTTCACCAGCCATCTTTTACTGAAGCGTTTTTCTCTTCCTGAATCTTTTCTAAACACGGTTAAGTGCCTGCACCTTAGAACCGGCGCTCTGATGCCAATTGAAGGATAGAAAAACACTTAGAAAGGGGGGGTTTGAATAAGTGTAGTTTCAAAAACTCGTAAGATAAAAATAATATGCACAAGTATTTTTATCCTGGTTCGTTGTTAACTAAACTACTCCAGTCCATCCTATACAAGGTGATTTACCTCAACTGAGGATTTAATCCACTAATCACACGAGATTACAATGGTTTTCCACTTAGACAACTTCTAAGTCTTCTAGAGTCTTCTGATCACAACTTGATCACTCTAGGAACAACTGCTTAGAGACCTTCTAAGACTTCTCTAGAGTATACTGATCACAACCCGATCACTCTAGTCCTTTACAATTTAATGTAAACAAATTCTAAGAGTATTACAATTGCTTCTTAAAAGCGATAATCACAAACTGTGATATTTCTCTTACAAATTTAAGCTTAGACTCACTAAAGTATTACAACAATAATGTAGTGAGGTTGAAGATGAAGTTTGATAGCTTTTGAAGTGAACAGCAAGATAGTATCAGAGAAAGTTCAGAATTCGTTCAAAGTGCGTCCAAAATTCATAACCTTGCTTCTCATCAGAACTTCATATTTATAGGCGTTTTGAGAAGATGACCGTTGGGAGCATTTAATGCTTTGCGTATTCCGTACAGCATTGCATTTAATGTTTCACTCTTTTGTCAACTACCTCGAGCCTTGCGTTTGCTGTGACTACTGACGTTGCAGTTAATAGCTTCTAACGTTCCTTTTGTCAGCCAGCGTAGCTTGCCATCTAGTACTTGATTCTGATTTGTTCTTTGTAAATACTACGTTGAATATCATCAGAGTACAAACAGCTTGGTGCAGAGCATCTTCTGATCTTCTGATCTTGATATGCTTCTGAGCGTGATTCCATGACTTCAGTGCTTCTGCTTCTGAACTCAAGTTCTTCTGATGCTTCTAATAGACCATGTTCTGATTCTGCTTGACCATCTTCTGATGTCTTGCCAGACCATGTGCTGAAGTTGCATACTGAACCTTCTGAGTCAAAGCTTCTTAGCGCTGATTTGTGCATACTCTTTATATATTTCCTGAAAAGGAAATTGCATAGGATTAGAGTACCACATTATCTTGAGCAAAATTCATATACATTGTTATCATCAAAACTAAGATTATTGATCAGAACAATTCTTGTTCTAACAACCCCATATAAACTTGAACCGGTTGATGAGATGAAAATCACATACAAACCTCTGTATGATCAATTCAAGTTTGGACATTCTCATGATATAAAGCTCACATCTAACTCTAAGAGTTTTCATTTGACACACACCAAGAAGTATGCTGCAGACACTAAAAAATATCATGCTATTAAGAATAGGGAATATCATGATGTACTCTTGTTAATCTTCATGCTAACCCTCAGTTCAATCAGAAGTTGAGGAGAACTAACCCAAGAGGACCCAAGAAATTGTGGGTACCTAAGGAAGAGATTGTTCCTGTTGCAGATATCCTTGGCAGCCAAAAAGACAAAGGAAAACATGTCATGGTACGTGGACTCTGGGTGCTCGCGACACATGACAGGAAAAAGGTCTATGTTCCAAGACCTGGAGCTTAAATCTGCTGGAGAAGTCAAGTTTGGAGGGAACGAAAAAGGCAAAATCATTGGTTCTGGAACCATTTGTATTCGTAACTCTCCCTCTATAACTAATGTACTTTTAGTATATGGATTAGCTCATAACTTATTGTCCATAAGTCAATTAAGTGACAATGGTTCACTACAAAAAAGATGCTCTGCAGCGACGTGGATACCACGTCGCAACATGCAACATCACGTCACAACAAAAAAATAGCGACGTGGGCAAACACGTTGCAAGAGCACGAGTGGCAACTATGTAGCGACGTGGAGACCACGTCAAAAAATAGCAACGTGACTCCAACGTCGCAATAAATATACATGGGAAACAGCTCCCTGCACTACACACAGAGCAGGTGTGGCAGGTGTGGAAAAGTGTGATGTTGACCAAAGTAGCGACGTGGTTTCCACTTCGCTACATTAAATGCTTTTTTTTAAAAAAAATTTAATCACGCAGGATGTATTGGGTTTTATATAATTAATTAATTAATTTATATAATAAAATTTATATATAATAAAATTTATATAATAAAATTTATATATAATAAAATTTATATATAATAAAATTTATATAATAAAATCTATAAAATAAAATTTATATAATAAAATCTATAAAATATAATTTATATAATAAAATTTATATAATAAAATTTTATAAAATAAATTCATATAATAGACTTTATATAATA